>NW_024581124.1:183606-398084 GCF_017639235.1 Corvus kubaryi
CGGGAGTAGCGCGGCCACCGCTCGCGGCTTCTACTTCAACACGGTGCTGTCGCTGGCGCGGTCGCTGGCGGTGCAGAATCCTGCGCCTCTGGAGAAGGTGAGGGGCGTCTGTGGGGAGCGGCCGTCACGGGTGGGGGCTGCGTGTGGGGCGCTGCGTGTGTGCGGACTGCGGGGTTGTCACGCGTGGAAGCCGCGTGTGGCGGGGGGGCTGTGCCGCGGGGGGGGGTGGCCCCTGTGTGCACAGGACACACGAGAAACCCGGTCGGCGCCGTGTGTGGCCCCTTCTGTCACTGTTTTTTGTGCTATGTGTGGGGTGTCTGGTCGCCCCCTTGGCACTGTCACGCGTAGGGACCCGTGTCGCCCGCGGGAAGCAGGTCAGGGGCAGCGGGCGTGCCCGCGGGCCGGGAGATGTCTCGAGGGACGCGGCTCTGCCCGGGTGGGGCTGTCTGTGGGCTCTGAGCGGGTTCTGCCCCCCCCCAGCTTCGTCCTTCTCTGCGTTCGGGGCAGTTAGGCCTCAGGGATGCTCGTGTGGGCCGGCTTGACCCAAAAAGTCGGGTCAGCAGCGCACTCTCGGAGCAAGGAACTGGATCTTACTGCGTGTTCCCCAAGTCTGTGGAATATGGTTTTGTGGGAGTAGTTAGTCTCAACCTGATTAGGGCTGGTTGCTTTCCTCACGTATCTGGTTAAATCTAGGCGACGTAATCAGTGACGGGTAAAATGTGGGTGAGATAAAGCTCTGCTGAAGGGAGAACTCCCGGGGATCCGTGCCTGGGCAGTGCCCCCGAGGGCTGCCCCGCTGCCCGGGGCAGGGAGGACAGCCTGGTGTGCTGGGACTGGGGACGAAGTGATAGCGTGTCCGAATTGCATCAGGCAATAATAGTGACTGAATAGCTGAAAAGCACCGCTCTGTGTTGGTGAAAGCTATAGGGCTTGTTCTGGGCCAGCTGTTGTAGTGTTCTTTCCTTACTTCTTGTTCTGAAATGTACCACTGGTGTGGCAATCAACGGTGAATAATTTTTCTAAGCCCTGCTGTTGGTTCACAAATATCCGGGATTTTTTTTTTTTTTTTTAATTTGATAGAATACAGCAGGAGTTCAATGATAGTTCATATCTAGCTAAAGTTGCTCAGTCATGTTATTGCAAATGTACCCTGATGTGGAATACAGATATCATCAGTCATTTTCCAAAGTTCATATTTCCTCTACTGTATTTTATGTGGCGCAAGAGGATTATCTGTGTTGTGTTACAGGTCTTGTAATTAGGAGGTCTGGCAGTTGAAGGACCAGAATCTTGAATTCCACTGAGCATCCAGTCAATTCTTCTAATCTTCTAGGGAAGTTGCTTCTTGCTTTAGAAATTTCAAGGTGGGGTGTTCAGAGAGTTCTCTAAATAGGAAGTGACTTGGCATTCAAACATAGGTGAGTCAAACATTTATTATGAAGGCCCTTTTTAGATAGTGTTTATTAACTTCAAGGAAATGTATAAGAAGACAACATGCTTGTTACATTTTCCATTTAGTAACAGTTTTCTAGAAGAATGAAGTATTTGGGAGGTGTGATGTATTCTTTAAACGTGTGTTTGTTAAGTATGGAGTGAAGTAATAGGTACGTAGTCAGAAAATAATAGTCCTGAAAACTTAATCTGTTATGTTGAAAGGGTTTGAGCGAAAGTCATACACAGGTTGATAGCAGATAATTGTTCAGTGCTGTATATGTAGAAGGCATTGGTGCAGCTGTAACTGAAGCTCCATCTGCCTATTTTTTGTTTACAGGAATTGAGTAAATTTAATAAAAGTGCCTGCTGCAGGTTTCCTGCACAGTGAAGTAGTGGAATGAAGGCTTTATCGTACTTCAACATTTTGATCAAGTGTTGAAGAGAACCTTTAAATCGACCCCTGTTATAGTAAAAATGTTTGACATCTACCTGAGATTTTTCTTTTTCTGGTTTCTGTGATTCTTCACTCTTTCCTTGCCCTTGGATGTTCTCAATAAGATTGAGGACTAAAGGAGGGTAATGTGGCCAAATGTCTTCCAGAAGATGGAGAGACCACTGTGCACTTCAAACAAGCTTCAATTTGGTTTTCAATCTTGTTCCACTGTTCTTTCCCTCTGCTGTTTTTCAGGTACAAAAGCTGCTCTGTATGTGTCCAGTGGATTTCCACGGGATTTTCCAGTTGGATGAGCGTCGCAGGGATGCAGTTATTGCTTTAGGAATCTTCCTAATTGAATCTGACCTTCAGGTATTTTTTGCACTTAGGCTACCTATTTGCCTTCAAAGATCTTGGATTAATTCAAGTTTAGTTGTTCAATGAATGAAAAGTTGGTATTTGCTCTTTATGAAATTAGATGAAAAGATCAGAGATAAAGGATGGATGCAGTCAGGAGAGCAAGGAAATACTGATAAGTGTGATAGGCTGTAGCCATGGCACTGCCACAGCCAAACTGCTGCTGTGTTTTCTGGTCATCATGGCTTAAGCAGAGAAAGGAAAGAATATTCAGGAGGATTTGCTTAAGCCAGATGTGTCTTTGCATGTTCTTCCCCACATGCTCCTGACTGACAGGGATGCTCCGGTGCACTCCTGAAGGCCAGGTCTGCAATAGGCCCTTTCATGCCAGGATAAACAGACAGGGCACACAGGCTGCATTGTACACAAGCATCCCTTCTGTGTCTGCCAGCAGGGCCAGGACAAGCTGGTTCTCTTCCCTTTGACTGCTGGGCCTGGTATTGTTCTGTGCAGGGGAGAGGAAGCATGGACACAGTCCCAGGTCCAATGCTATTAGACCTCACTTTAAATTCTTTCACATTGTTAAGGTTTGCATCAGGCCTGAATTGCCTCCTGTTTAGTATCCATGTGCTATGGTACAGCTTGCATGGATATTAGGTACCTTGTTCTTTTTTCTTTTTGTGTTTGAGGTTTGTTATAAGGCAGCTGTGCTGGGCTTTGATTTGCAGGTGAGGGAGCTGAAGTGTTACACGGATGTGCTAAGTGACTTGCATAAGGCTGTGGGATGCATCACATGTACTGAATTGGCACTGGCACTCTGAATTTCTAGCTGTCTTAAAATTATTTTGGGAGCTTGCTGTCAATTAATAAATTGTCTGGGGTTAGGTACTGTTCTGGAACTCTTTTCTCCAGCTTTTACAGAGAATGAACTGTTGTCTAGAATGAAGGGCTTGGATTTAAGGGACTGAATTGGGTTACTTTCATTTGCTTGTTTTGAAATCCGTTTTGCAGTAGTCAAGAAGCCTGCGGAGTAATCATTAGAAACAAGTTCTGTGTGTGCTAATGTAACTTTACCATATCTCTAAAATATCTTGAGATTATATGGTTCAGCTTTTCTTCTCCATTTTGAATAGAATCTTTTCTCCTTTAGCACAAGGATAATGTGGTTCCTTACCTTCTCCGGCTCCTGAAGGGTCTTCCCAAAGTTCAGTGGATAGAAGAAAGCAATGCACGGAAAGGCAGAGGTGATGTTTGGGTTTTTTGATCTTTCTCATGGAACGCCAGCCAGGAAATAGAAATAGCAAAGGTTGTTTGGGACATGGTTCAAGGGGAGCGGAGAGGTCCTGTTAGGTTCTTACTTAGCTCCTGGCTTGACAGCCTTTAGTATTGATTTTCTTTAGAAGCCAAAGGTAGTTGAATAGATCCCTGTTTTCCTGCTTGGCTGCTTTTTGATGAATTGCACTTTACAAATAGTTCCGTGTTCAATATATTTTGTTACTAAACTGGAGAAGATTGTGTAGTAGTTAGAGAAGTGGAACATGAGATTTATATGCTCTACTTTTAGCTCTGATGCTTAGTTGCTGTTTAAACCACTTCATTTTTTGCTCCCTTAATGCCTCTTAAAATTAATATAAGAATACTTTTATATAGTATTATATAATTAAAGTTTATTTGCAATTAGTTGAAAGCCTGGGAAAGTTTTTAATTATTCTTATTTTTCTTTAAACATTTATGCTGAAATGATGATGTTTAGAGTGCTTCTAAATTTTTTATGTAATACTATTTTTGTTTACAGTCAGTCTCAGAACTTTAAGACATGGGAGTCACTTATGTCTTCTTGCTTTATTATAATTTGCTCTTTCTATGTTGGTTCTCTCTAACAAGGCTTAAGTGGCTGATTTTCTCTCCATTACTTTGCAGGTTTGCTTCCAGTGGCAGAAAACTTCAGCTTCTGCTTGGTGACGTTGTTGTCTGACGTGGCTTACAGGGATGCATCTCTCAGAGAGCAGGTGGAGTTTGAGTTTGTGCTGTTGTATTACCCAGTCCTCCAATGCTGCAATCCTGACTAATATCTGGAGAGGAGCTTAGCTGCTCCCTGTCAGCAAGGGGCTGATTGCTTTAGCATGTGCACTGATGCATTAATTTGCTTGTGTTAATAGTCAAGTATCTAGAGGAAATTCATAGGTCTGCAGTTACTTTTGGGTGTCATTTGCTGAGCCCAGAGTTTTAGAATTCCAGTTTTGATACTGAGGTTGGGAGTGCTGCAGTTTCACTGTATAGTACTTGCAGCTCATTGCAGACTTTACAAGAGAAGCTCTGTAACCTGAGTGAGGGCAATGTAATTTAGTCACACAGCATCAAGAAACCTTCACAGAGGTGCTTACATTAATGTTTACAAGTTTCATTTGTTCTAATGATCTGGTGTAAGATAATGATATCCCTTTACCAAAAGATATTTTTGTATGTCTGTCTTGATGACTTTAGATTTTGGATGCTGTTCTACAAGTAATGCAGTTCCTGTTGGGAATGTGCCAGACGCCGCAAATGCACGATAAAGGTAGTGATAAAATAGTTACTGTATTTGTATCTCCTGTCCTCTGAACTTCTCTTGTGTTTGTTTGCTGGTTACCAGGATCAGTCCTGAAAAATGAGTTTTGTCTTTCAGCTCCCCTTAGCACTTCTCTATTCTATTTGTTGCTGACTGGTAAATAGAGAAGCAGAAGTATAGTAATTTGTGATACTTTCATGGTTTTTCCTCTGCTTGTACAAATCAGTTGTTGTAAAGCAGTTTAGGCCGAAACAGTTCAGTGAAGTGGTAGCAAAACCATGAAGAGGAAGTTCTAAGTTACTGTTAATGTGCTGTTACATGTGGTTTTCTTTTCCAGAATATTTATGCAAGTATGCTGTGCCCTGCCTGCTAGGAATTTCTCGAGCTTTTGGTCGCTATAGCAATTCAGAGGAGGCTCTCCTTTCAAAGCTTTTTCCTAAAATTCCCCCACATTCCCTGAGAGTTCCAGAAGAGCTTGAAGGAATTCGCCGGCGATCCTTTAATGATTTCAGATCAATTCTTCCCAGTTCTCTGCTCACTGTTTGCCAGGAAGGAACACTAAAGAGAAAGGCTAGCAGTGTGTCCAGCATCACACAGGTTTGTATGACTTGCTCTGTGTTGGAGTCAGTGCTGAGATGATTTGTTGGTCTCAGTGGAGTTAACACTTAAGCCTGGATATGCAGAGAGTTTCTTAATACATTGTTTGACCAAATACAAATATCTTTATTTTGGTTCCACAGCTGAGCTTCAAAATAGTTTTGTGTTTTCTGAATTACAGAACAATCAGTGACAGTTAAAGTAGCAACTGTACTAGAAGTCTTCACATGGAACATTTGGCAAATCCCATTCCGTGTGTTATTAAAAACCATTGTAATGTGTATCTGTAAAATTGGGAAGCTGGCACCTAGTGGCTGAAGTTTTCATAAGAGGATACAGGAGCTCTTCCTGGTTTCACCAGGAGCTGTGGATGTTCATTGTCTTGGGGGAAGACTGGATTCAGATGCTGGGTTTGAAGCTACAGATTGTTATTGGCATAGTTTCATACAGCAGAGGAGTCATCATTCTGATCTCTTCCCTTTAGTCAAAAGCACTGAACTGGCATTTTTTAACTTCCCATTTTTGGCTGGAATTGAGCTGTTAGACCCAGCAATATGTAGTTCCTGTTAGTTTTGCTTGAAGCTGTGTTTCATTTTAAAGTGTACAAACTATTCCCTGACAGGTTTTAAAATGTTTTATAAATATTTTCTAAAATACGGCTTTTGTGCAATGTTTCAGGTTAGTCCTGAACGTGGGATTCCCCCTCCCAGCTCTCCTGGAGGATCTGCAATTCATTACTTTGAAGGTAGATTACCTTGCAAGGAACAGTCTGTGATTTAGGGGTTTTGTTGCTATTTATAGAAAATTGAAAACAAAAAACCTTTTGACCCCTTTCTCTGCCCTTTAGAATTCTTATAGGAATTCAGTGGCACATGCCAGGTAGGGTTTTTTAAAAAATTGTGGTTTAAAGACAGTAGGAAGTAATTATTAACACCACTAATTTTTCACTTGTTTCTTGATTCCCTTCCTGCTAGGCAGTGCCTGGTACTGGAGAGCTTAATTCAGCTAGGCCAAAAATATTTCAGGAGATTAGGCTGAGTAACTTTGAGGAACAAGTGTTAATATTGTGCTTCAGTGGACAGCTACATTGTAGGTCTAGGGTCTGGAATTTTGAGGCTTGTGGCACATTGTATAAGTCCAAAACAACTGCTCCATTTGGAGTAAGTGTGATGTGGGTCATTGTGTAAGACCCAGTAATTTGCTGACACAAGAAATACTAAAGGAGACACTGGGGTTTTTCACTAATTAATTACTGTATCATAAAAGGCCAAAACGTGAGAAAGTTTCATGAATTAACATACAAACTCTTAACCACTGAGTTGTGGTAGAGCTCCAGCTGTGAGTTCTAAGTCAAAGCAGGGCTTAGAAATAAGCTCTCCTTCATGAATCATGTGGAGGACTAGCTCTGCATCTGAGCTGTTTTGGTGTCTCTGGTTTTGTTTGGCCCTTTGAGGTTTTTAACAGTTTGAACCTGCTCTGTTCCTGGGCCATTCTCCTCTTTCAAACCCTGGCTTAAATTAATTTCTTCCACATTGCTTTTCTTTTTCCTTCACATTGTTATTTCTGGAGGCATCTCTTTCTCAGTCATATAATAGGATTGCAGGGTAATTCTTAAATTGCCAAGTAGGAACACACCTGTTTATCTTCTGTTTACCGTGTGGAACCAATGTTGTGGTTCTTCAGTGGTTTGAATTAAAAAAATAAACAAAAGCCAAGGCTGCAGGTTAGAGAGATGCTGTAGTAGAACAGAAATAATCTTAAATCTGTAGGTGAATAGTGGAGAACTTTGTAAAATTTTTGAAATTATATTTTGGAATTATTTTAGTTGTCTTTCTGTTGGTAGAGTTATGATTATTCCAGTCAGGATTTTATTTTCAGTACTAACTTCTACCAAATATTTTGGATACAGTCAGTCCTTGTATTACTTCTGTTGATATAGGTTGTGATAGTCTTGCCTTCTGAAGATGAGTAGTGACCTTGGTTTTATTCTGGCCAAGGCTAACAGCTTAAAAAAAAGAACCAAGGACTTTCTTTTTTGTTGTCAATAAATAGTCTTGCTTGAAAGCCTGTTAATCACAAGAACATTACTCTAGCACAGCCAGCTGAGCACTTCAGAAAGGCATGAGATGTAATTTCTCAAGAGGAAACAGAGCCAAGAGCAGTTTGCTGAGCAAGTTGTTTGCTTAATAGAGTATTTCAATCTGAAAAATAATTTGATTCTCTTTGCTTTCAAATTGCAGTGGTGAATTGGTGCCTATTCTAAGATGAACACTGTGCCATGTGTTCATTTCATCTAATAGAGGGGAAAACCTTGCAAGATAGTTTTGACTTAACCTTAACCTCTTTGCATTTCTGTGCTTCTGATCTAAAGGGCATTTGCAAATGTTTTCAGGTAGATGCACATCAGTAGTGTGGAAAGATTTGTCAGAAGTATCTCTGACCTGCACACGCGTTATTGTAATGAATTCTCTGTTGTGATAGTAAACTTCTAATGACAATTGTATCATAGTTTTCTCTCTTGATTTACCAGCAGCTGAGCTCAAATGCACCTCTGTCAAGTTAGACTGTGTTGGAAAGAACTCTTTTGTAGTGGCTAAATGTTTCCATTAAAGAAAATTAATATCCTTTGTCTCCTCAAACTTTTATTTCCATTATTTTTTTCTGATCAGGTTCATATCTTCCTGATGGGAGTGCACTGGATCCTGATTATTACTTCTCCACAATCAGCTCCAGCTTTTCAGTTTCTCCTCTCTTCAATGGTATTAACAATAAAGAGTTTAACATCCCACTGGAGATGCTCCGACAGCTGTTGAACATGGTACGTGATGGCTCCTTATGTAGACTGCAGTGACACTGTGTTCTAGAAATAGATGCAGTTTAAATTTAAGCTTTTAGAATTGCAAGTAAAACGACAGCCTTTGTCTCTCAAGCTTTGTGTAATGTTATTTTTATGGCATTTAATGTCACGCTTCAATAGCATTCCTGAAAAGCTCTCATATAAACCGGGCAGAATTTGGAAAATTAAGTAAGCTTATGTCAACTGCTTCCTGCTTGAGTCTTGCAGACCACTTGTTCTGGTGTAACCTGCATAATGCTAGTTGCTGAAATAGAAGATTGGGTTTTGCTGTTAGAGTGAGACTCGTCCTGAAGGGTTTGTTTGCTGGGAATTCACACAAGTGACAGAAGCTGCAGGCTCTGTCCGCTTCTGGCATCAGCTATTCTGGAACAGCAGAGAGGCTCAAATGTTCCTATTGCAGCCTTAATTTCATCTGATGCATTGTAGTGAAGTGACTTGTGTTTTCTGTGCATATGCAAAATTGTATTAAATGATACTCTCCTCCTATCTAGAGTCACTAACTCTAGGAAGCACTACAGGAAACTAACAGGAAACATGCTGTTTTAGTTTGATTTTTTTTCCTCCATAGGTAAAGCAGATCGTTGAGGATTCTCTTCTGAAGACCTTAGATGCAGTTATAGCTGAAGTTACAGAGGTATGTTTTTACCTTCCTCCGTTAATTACTTTAATGCTTCATTTTTTGCTTTATTACTTGCAAAATTAGTATTTTACCTATGTAAGGTATGCCTTTGCTTTGCAAAATGATACTAATTTCCTTTTTTGACCAGTTCTTTCAGTGGTTTAAATCTAGCCTTGGACTGTGTAAAAATGGTGAAGGGAGGTGACACTTTTCACTAACGTTGGAGGAAATAGTTCTTTTCCTGCATTAGCTCTGTTGTCCTAATAAATTACAGCATTGGTTGCCCCAAACTGGTTTACTGTAGACTAAGGTTGTTCTTGCATATTGCAGTAACTTTTTTTCACATATATGAAATGCATTGGTTGTTTTCACTTTGTGGCTTGGAAATCAGTGCTGCTCTTCAAGGTGCCATTACTGAGTTTGTCAGTGTTGCAGTTCATGAACTTTTACTTGCAGAGGTGGCAGACTTGGTTCTTTAGGTCTGTGAGTCTTCGTTTCAGAACAAGGACTTGTTTCTTGTTCTCCCCTCCCCTGGGTGCAGTTCTGTCACAGCCTCCACCACATTTTATGGAGTTTGCCTCATTTCCTCAGGGCATAAAGCTCTGGTGAAAGGGGCATGTGCTGAAATGTGTGCAGAAATGACTCTGCTCTGCTCTCAGCCTCCCATAGAGCACTGCCGCATTCGAAATGTAGGTCTGAGTGGAGACAGCTTCAGCCTCTCTTTCTGCTATCTCAGTAAAATGAGAGCTTGGAATCCCCCCCTTTTTTCCCCTTTTTTGTTTTTAGCCCCATTGTTAGAGAAACAGACGTGCTCTTCAAATCAAACGGACTGAATCTTGTTTAATGCACTGAATAGCTATACTTTTTCTTTTGTTAAAAGTAAAGGGGGAAAAGCTGAGGTTTCTTCTTGTACCTGTTTTAAAGGCTTGTTTACATTGTAGAGGTGGAGTGAGATTTATTTATTGATATAATGGAGAATACTTTGTTTTGAATCTAGCAGATTGCTTCTTTTCTCTTTCAGACTGGTACTAGTACAGATCTCTATTACAAGGCTTTCAGTGACCCTCTTTACCTTGCTCAGTTTAAAATGCTGAGAGACACACTATACTATATGAAAGGTATAGTACTTGTCATTTTTTAAAATTTATCCTTCATTATGTTTAGGATTACAAACCATCATCTGCTTTGTATTGAGTGCTTGAACACTGGGTTTGCACTTCTTGGGAACTCTACTTACGGTATTAAATTTGTATTCTGAAATGTTTCCATATTAAAAGGTGCTATGAAAGTAAGAAAAAAATATTATGAGCGCCATTAAAAGGATTAATAGATGGCATTTGAATTGTCTGTTTGCTGGTGGACTTTGTTATGAAGTTTATCTTTTAGACAGGACATAAACTTGATTAAATAATATCATCTATAATGTAGCAATGAATTTTATATATGCTGTTATTCTGATACACTGACTTCCATCTTTCCAGAATAATGTTGCTTCCTTTTCTTTCTTTAGACCTTCCCAACTCATTTGTGAAGGAAGTCCATGATTTTGTGCTGGAGCAATTCAACAGCAGCCAGTCAGAACTTCAGAAAATCCTCCACGATGTGGATCGACTGCACAATGAACTGAGCCCTTTAAAACTGCGCTGTCAGGCCAATGCTGCCTGCGTGGATCTCATGGTGTGGGCTGTGAAAGATGAGCAAAGTAAAAATGCTCTTTGGTCTCTGCAGTGTCTGTCTGTTGTGTTCTAAGTTGTAGAAATACTTACAGAGTAGATGGTGCTCAGAGAAATATTAAATTTCAGCAGAATACTTTCTGCTTTTAGAATACTAGAGTAAAATTTCCATCAAAAGGTTGTCAGATTAGTTGGCTGGGTAGTTAGACATTTCTTTATAGAAATGGAGACAGAAACTTCCTATTACTTCTCTCAAGGGGATGCTATAAATGCTGAATTGCATACAGCTATTTATTTTCTAGTTTCTGTTTTATATATTGCTCTTAATGTCTTAAATATTTCTCAGTGGTTCTTCTAAAGAAAACACTTTTTCTCCATTGCTAGCAAGATTGGGAAGCTCTTTCTCACTTTTCCTCTATTTTCTTTCTGTTATAAATCTTACATCCAGTGAATATGTGAAGGATTTTTTTCCTTTGGACATTGCAATATTTGATTTCTGTTCAGTATGAAGTATGCTCAAAATCAGCTTTAAGTACTGTCATTCTTTCAGTCAGTGTTTGACTGAGCTGTTTGGTGCAGCTACTAAGTTTCTAAAACTGTTTTTGCAGAAACAGCACTAAGTCTTATACTACAAGATTGATGCTTATAAATTCTCTCCGTTTTTTTAGAAATTCCAGTAAGCACTGAGTTGTGTGTGGCCTAATAACAAATCTAAGATAAATTTTTCTGTTGGATTTTTTAATTTAAGGTGCAGAAAACCTGTGCATCAAGTTATCAGAGAAGCTGCAGTCAAAAACCTCAAGCAAAGTCATAATTGCTCACTTGCCACTGCTAATTTGCTGCTTGCAGGTCTGTCTTCACAGTATTTGTCATTAATTACTGTAATTACTCACCGTATCAGTGAGTGAGAGTTTGGGGAGTTCTACGGGCTGCTAGAACACTTTACCTGCTATTTTTATTACTTTCATCACTGTCTTCTACATTTGCATTTCAGAGATGTGGTGTGAAAACAACTGCTTTTAGAATTTTCTTAACTCAACTACTTCTTGAAGAATAATATCTATGAGGGCTTTTTAACCAGTATTTAATTTCTGAACTATTTAGCTCCTTAGTCCATTACACAAATAGTTAAAATATTGGGACTGGCAGGTCACTGAGGTTTTAGACTAAGAAAGCCTTGGTTATTCTAATTTTTATGTCTTCTTATTGGGCACTTACCCATAGTTGTACAAATTTGTTTTTTTACACCACATAAGTAGTAAGTTGTCAGGTTCCTTCAAATGTTGGAACTTGTACAGTAATTTTGTTTTTGGAGAGTACAGTTCCTTTCATGTAACTCCTGTGAAAACACCGAGGAAGAGAGCAGCCAGGCTTGACTGGTATATGACACACTCTAGAATAACCTAGAACAGTTAGAGGCTTAAAATGTCTAAATCTTCTGCTAAAAATTGAATCTCTCAAAACTATGTAGGATTTGGGTTTTTTTCTGTTTTTTTGTATTGAGCTCAAGTTGCAAGCTTGCAGCTGAAATAAAAATAGTGCTGTTTTATTCTAAAGCTATGTTTTGTTGGGTTTGTCTTGTTTTGGTTTTTTTTTCCTTTTTAGGGTCTAGGTCGTTTGTGTGAGAGGTTCCCTGTTGTGGTTCACTCTGTCAATCCATCATTGAGAGACTTTCTTGTGATACCTTCCCCAGTGCTTGTGAAACTTTACAAATACCACAGCCAGTATCACACAGGTAAAGGAAAAAAGCCTCTGCTCCAGAGTGATTGTTTTTCAACTTGTGTGGCTTTTTCATACTTTTTGGTATTTTGTGGTGATACAGCTGCAGGTGGAAATGGAGATGAAATTGAGTAATTCTTTTTTTGGAGGTGGAGAGGAGGAAAGCAAATGAAATTCTGGTAGAGGTGTATCTAAGGGTAAGCAGTAGAACTGCTGGGTCTCTTGTGCTTGCACTGAGTGCTTCTGTCTTGAATGAGGCTCTGCAGCCAGAACCAGCACATAATTATCCTCACAGGGAGGGAAAAGAAATCACATACCCAGTTGGAACTGCCCTTGTTTCAAGCTGAGGCTGTTGTGTCTAATTCTCCTACAAAGGCTGCTTCTGTCTGCCCTGTAGCCTGCTTTGCACTTTGGGAGGCAGCCACTGGGTCTGTCCAAAGCTGCCTCTTCTCCACAGTGAACTAGATCACGTACCTCCAACTCCCCATACACATCTTGTGCTCCAGCCAGTGGCTGTCTTGACATTTGGCAGATTTTTGTTGTTGTTTTTAAACCTTAATATCAAGTTATGATTTCCAGAAGAAAAATGTTTAATTCTAATCACTTGCTGATGCAAAAGCAGTATTGTAATGCTAAAGCAGTACAGTAAAGTAGTAACTGACTAAATTTAGGAATAATTTAGGAATAGTCAAAGGCAGTAATGGCTTGTATAGCTCATCACATGGTGTTGATTTCTGTTCTCCCATGTTCTTAGTAGGTGGGAATGACATCAAGATTAGTGTCACCAATGAGCATTCGGAGTCCACTCTAAATGTAATGCCTGGCAAGAAAGGTCAGCCATCCATGTATGAGCAACTGCGTGACATTGCCATAGACAACATCTGCAGGTAAGAGGAGGACTGGCACCATGCTGAACATGTGCTGTTTCCCTGGCAGAAAGGTGCTGTGCCCATTTAGAAGGTGCTGCTCTGTGCTGCCATGAAGTCTTTGTGCCTTGTTTGGTCATGACTTCATTTTCCTTCAGGCATCTCTTGGTTCTGTTTATGTCCTAATTGTAAAATAGTAATTCAGTCTTATTGTTTTGCTTCCCACATCTGCTAGTCACCATTTTCAGTAGGTAAATGTTTTTGTAGATACTCAGTAGGTTTTTTTTTTTTTGTTTTGAGCTTGGATTATCACCTTGAGTGAGCCTCCTGTAACAGAAGGATTGTCACACACTTGTGTGCACAGTGGTTATTCTTCCCTTTTAGACAGCTACAGAGAGCTAGAGGGAAGACAAATAGTTGGTGACTAGAGACAAGGAATTAAAGTTTCAAAGTAGTGGATTCCGAATTTACCTTATTGCATATTCCCATCTTTATTGTTTCTGGAGAAAGCAGAAGTAGAAACTCGGCTCAGTTTTTAAAATGTATCTGCAGTGTTCCTTGACAATTAGTTCTTACTCTTCAGTATAAACCTGCTTCCCTTATATATAGATGCATTTACAGTAATTAAAAGTGGTATGTTTTATTGATGCATTGTGTTTTTTCTGTCCATTGTTACTCCAGGTGCTTGAAAGCTGGCTTGACTATAGATTCAGTGATTGTTGAGGCCTTTCTTGCCAGTTTATCCAACCGTCTGTACATCTCTCAGGAGAGTGATAAGTAAGTTGTCAGTCATCAAACCAATTTTTCTTTCACTCAGTGAATCTGAGACTTATTCTAAGATATAAGTACTGGCATTATTTTAGAATTGAATGTCTCTGAGATTAATGAGCTTGTGTGTTGGGTCAAGATCTTCCCATGCCAAGTCTTTGCAGAGCTGAGCCCCTGTTTTCATACTGAGAGGTATGGATTCAGTTTTAGCTGATTGAGTCAACAGATCTTTGGTGAATATTAGCCAATTTTGAGTCCTCAACTGAGTGATGGTTTCTCTTTCGGCTTCAGCTGTCTTTTTTTTGTCTAGACATACCATGTCACTTGTGGCATTTGACTTGCTCTGCTCTTAAGAGACTCACCAACCAAGAAGTCTCATGGAGGGGCTTCTGTAGTAGCTGGTCTGACTGTCTTAGTATTTTGCCCATCATTTTTGCCTCTTTTTGTTGTTATTTTTAGAACAGTTTGTTCATGGATTAGTGTGGATTTCTTCAATAATGAGTTTGGGAGAGGTAATTTTTTATTTTGAAAATCAACTTGTGCAAATATATCATCTAATGTGGCAGTATTAAAGCTGTTAGTGATGTATAGGAGCTGTTACTTCCTTATATGAAATGTGACCGAGGTCTTGACAACTGTTGAACAGTTACATTTGTCACATTGGGGTTCTTTGTTTTCTTAACAGGGAAGCTCATTTGATTCCTGACCACACAATTCGTGCTCTAGGGCACATTGCAGTGGCACTGAGGGACACCCCAAAAATGATGGAACCCATCCTGCAGATCTTACAGCAGAAGTTTTGCCAGCCACCTTCTCATCTTGACGTACTCATCATTGATCAGCTCGGCTGCTTGGTCATCACTGGAAATGTAAGGAAAGAATTGGCCAAGAGAATGTCAGTTCATGATCCCTTTCCTTTAGTTAAATGGAGTTGTATTTTAGGAACTGCATTTGCAGAAGGCTTTTAAAGCTTTCCTTTTCTTCACCACAGGTAGACACTTGTACAGTCTTTGTGATATCAGAAAACAAAAGCTGTGATAACATGTAAAGTGCTGTCCCTGTAAAGAAGATGACTCCCCATAGAAAATAAAAGTCTTTTTAAAAAGAAGACTATAAAGCCCACCAAACTCAATGTCTTCAAAAGTTATTAGGTTTTTAAACTTGCTCTATCCCAAATAAGTGGGGAGTATTTTCTTTTTGTATCAGTAATTAACTTTCAAAGTCTTGTAGGTTCATACATTTGAAAGTGTGGAAGATTGTCGTCTTCAGTTATACGAAGATTAACTGACCTTTTCCAAATGTCATTTGTGCCTCTGAACAAGTAATTAATTGCCAGAACTCAGAAGTCTGAAAAAATGGTTTCCATCAGGAAGGCAGAGTTAAAGAGCATAATAAATTTTGTAACATTTGTTCAATTAAAAACATTCACAAAAGCACTTTTACTGTTTGTTTCTTGGAAGCTGAAACCATTACTCAGGCTGTGGCTGCACACCTATTGGAAGAACGTGGTAAAACTTAGAATTTACAGGGCTGTTCTTTAGAGAGATTGTATTGAATTTACTTAGGGATTTGGTTTTGGTTTTTTGCAGCAATACATTTACGGTGAGGTGTGGAATCTATTTCAGCAAATCAGTGTTAAAGCAAGCTCAGTTGTTTACTCTGCCACAAAAGACTGTAAGGACCATGGATACAGGTAACACTTAGCTGTGTCCCTTAAATGTATGAAAACTATATCAAATACCCTTTGTGATGCTTTGGGGTTTTTCCCACTATGAAATTTGCATTTTTTACAACTTTGAAGGTTGTAAATTGTACTGTTCTTTGTTCTTTCATGTTAAAAAGAAATAGATTAATTAAAAAATAATAGCACTTCAATATGCAGAGGTTCCTGAAAATGCTCCTCACTACAGGTAGCATTGATAACTTTTACTTCTGTAAGGAGTCAGTGTTTGTAAAAGATAATTGACATTGATAACTTATGTTATCTGTAATTGCAGTAATTAATCTCTTAGCCCAGAAAATCTGAGAGTGTGGTTTGTTTCGTTTTTTGTGGTCCTGGTACTTGTTAGGGATTAAATGCAAACCATTAAGAATATAATTCTTTGTACGTAAGTTATGCATTGTTGTCCCCGCTAGATGATTATTACTGACTCTGTTGGTAGTTGGGGTAGGCTGGATACCTTTCAGTGCAGTGTGGGAGTAGCTGAGAGGACTGTTCCTGTCAGTATCTTTTAACAATGCAATCTCAGCTTCAACAACTGATATGAGTTCTGATTCTTCTGCTCAAGAGCTTTCCCAAAACAGAAACACTGCCCTTGGCTGCTTTTTGTCTGCCACAGGAAAGTACTTTCCTTGTGGCTATGACAGCATCATAAATGGAACATCCTCAAAGGCACAACTTAAAAATAGTTTTTCACTTAAATACCAATTGCATTTCAATTGTCAGTAAAGTGATGTGCTGCTCATAAAAACAGCAAGAAGAAAACCTGGGTGAAAATATGTCAGCAGCTTTATTATAAGAGTTACTATCAATATTATGAAGAAAGCACTGAAAATATAAAACCTGAGGAATTGCTTGTTCATAAGTGTTTTTTCTCCTCAGGCACTGTTCCTTAGCAGTCATTAACGCCCTGGCCAACATTGCTGCCAACATCCAGGAAGAGCACCTTGTGGATGAACTGCTGATGAACTTGCTGGAGCTGTTTGTTCAGCTTGGGCTGGAAGGAAAGAGAGCTAGTGAGAGAGCAAGTGAGAAAGGACCAGCGCTGAAGGTCAGATATGTGCTGGTTTTTAATTGTGTGCAGCTGTGCTTTACGTGGGTTGCACTGCTAAACACACCCTTAGACACGTAGGGAAAACCCACGCCATGCTAAGCCTGAGAGTGAGTTCTGCTCCTGGAGTGTGAATGCAGGTCTAGAATGCCTTCAGACACCTGACTGATCCGTGTGGAGTGTCCCAGATAAAGCAGGGGCTAGCTGCAGTTCAGCTGAGACTGCCTGAACTGGAGTGTCAGAGGCAGAGCTGCAAAGGGAAACACGGGATGCTTTGGAATCAGTATGGGAGACAAACTGCTGCACTGACTTAAAGCTGTGCAATTCTGCAAGTGGAGAAATGACAGATTTCAGATGGATTGAGCTAGGAGGCAGTGTTTCTTTAGTGTGAAGATACTGAGAGCAGTTCTCACTAGAGCATCTACTCAGTGCAGAGTAAAAGTTATGAAAGGTGTTCTGAAGATGGGATTACTTCATTTTCAAGAGATAGAGGGTAGAACACTGCATGTGCTGCACTCCTCAAACAAAAGCAGTTTTTTCTTTCCTAGTTTGCCTGTGTCTCTTCTTCTCAGCACACTAAAATTTGCTTGATAACCTTTAAAATGTTCAGTGAGATAACCATTGAAATGTTCAGTGATTTATTTGTTCTATTTTCAGCCATTCAGAAGTGATTTCTGTGAGGAGAAATAAAAGCATGGTGGTTTTTTTTTTTCTTTTGCTATTCCTAGTAGTTGACATGAATATCTCCTGAGTGTGCCCAGGAATGGAAGTCATTCCATATTCTTCACTCTCAGTGCCATGTATTATTATGAAGAGGCTGATATTTAATTTTTTGTAACAAAGCAGAACAGAAAAGTTTTCTGTAGTTCTGTTGGTGCCTAGTTCTGGCTATTGCAGTTAGTTTGCATCTCTGCTCTGACTCTGAAGCAGTGAGTCACATGCGGTGGATTGTCCTGAATTTAACAAAAATACCATGGTGACTTTCTCCAGTTGTCCCTACCCCTTAGAGTGTCTTGTGTGCTGTTGTTTTATTCCCTTCAAAAATATTTTAAGACCCATCTTTTGTTTTGTTTTATCTTGACTCTCCAGGAAAGATAACTGGAGTTTGTTTGAGTTGGGTTGTGCCATTATTGTTTCATCTGAAGACTATTTGTCTTTGTGTCTCTATGGCTCTCTTCTTTCCTTCTTCGTTTTTGCTTTTTTTAATTGCTTCCTTTTGGTTTATTCCACTTCATGCAAAGCTGTATCCTGTTAGCACATCTTCCCTGCCTCTTCCCTGTGGGGCCAGCAGTCTCTCTCTTGTAAGGAGGGAGCTGGAGCATTCCCTCTTTCCCAAATCCAGTGTGGAGGAATATGGGAGGTTGGGAAAGACTTTAGAGAGGAGATGTCTCAGTGTGGTGTCTGTGCCATCACTGTTTGCCTGATCAGAAAAGGTGAGAAATGATGTGCTGTGCTCAGTGAATGTTTTTAGTTCTTAAATACTCTACTTGGCCGGAGCAAACACACTTGTATAGCATGCAATTTAAAAAGTCCTAAAAAGTCCAAGGAAATATGTATTTTCCTTATGCTTCTTATATTTCAATGGAAAAGGCTGCTCCTTCTGCTTAAATAAATTCTTGAAAATCCTGTCTTTTTACTGGCTTGTTATTTTTGGCTTCATTTTGATAGTAAAATGAAACTTCTGGTAAACATTTGACACTTGTTTGTGGCCACCCATTTAAAATTACCATTTTTCTAGCAGTTATTGAATATCTGCAGACTGTGTGCTGACAGCGGAAAAAATCCCTTCCATAGTCCATGAGGAAAACCTGAAAAGCTTTGTTAAAGGATTCCAGGGTGTGTTCAGTCCTGTGGATTTTGTGGGTGCTCTCTTGACCATCTTGTGCACATCTCTTTGCAAGACACAGAGTTGTAATTGTTTGATGCTTGAAATATGTCTTATAGCAAGTACTTTAGAAATGCTTTTATACATGTTTTGATCATTTCCTTTTTCTTCTCCAGGCCTCCAGTAGTGCAGGGAACCTGGGTGTGCTTATTCCTGTCATTGCTGTGGTGAGTATCCAGTGGTTGGGTTGTTGCAAACAATAATTTTTCTTGTATTAATCAAACATTGGTGCTATTTCAAGCAAAATGGTTTGATTGACAGCTAGTGCAGGGTTACCATCCAGGAGAACTGTAGTAATACTGTAAAATAATACACCTTGCTCTAAGGGGGGGAAACATTTGTTTAATAATGATAAATCTCTGAAAATAAAGAATCTTTTGTGATTTGGGGTTAGATTGTTTCAAGCCATGAATTCAGGTGATTCTTGAGCTAAATAATACTGCAGGGAGTATTACTTTGAATAGTGTTTGGCATGCAGTGTAATAAACAGCACATATCTGTGGCCTGAGGAGAAGTAAGAAACAAAAGTTAATAGAAGCAGTGAAAAATAAGTCTTAGTTTGGTGGCACAGTGAATTCTGCTTCATAAAAGGAAAAAAAAAAAGAAAAATGTTGATAAAGAAGGGGGTAAGTGTCCTGTGTCTTCTGAAATGAGAACTGACTGTCAGGCTGAAAGCATTTTAGGAAATGTGCAAGGACACTGATGTCCATGCCAGACTCATTTATTCTGAAGCATATTTGTGTTCAGTCTTGGATGTCATTTTTTTCTGGAGAAAAAACATTTAACAAAGTAGAAGTGCTAATTCAGGAAAAAATTGTAGATGTAGCTCTCCAACGGAAAATTTGATACGTCCAAGGTGTGTTACCAGGTCGGTAGGACTATTTGCCTAACTGCTGTAGCTTTTACAAAAAAAAAGTCATGTCTAAAAGATCCATAGAGAAACTTCCTGAAGGACAAAAGATTCCATACTACTTTTTTTCCTCTTGAAGCTGAATTGTTCTGTGGAACTTTTCCTGCACAGCTGGTGGGACAAAAGGGGAAAATGTATCCCATGCTTGCAGTAGGGATGCCTGCTTGTAACTTGTTCATACTGCACATCCATTAACAAGCAGGAAAAAAGCATTCATTTCATACTCTGCCCCCACAGACCTCTTCACTGAAGCTTGTCAAAGAGAAGAGTCTAAAATTAGCACTAGATCAAAGGACTGTTCCTTTCCTTCCCGTCTATTCCAGTGGTCTCCTACATAAGCCCTCCCCAAATTCAGCAGTGATCACAAGGACCAGTTCCTAACTTTACAGAAATGTGTTTATAAAAGTCTTGGATCACTGTTATTCAATAGTTGCTCAGTTTTTGCATGAGCCAGCTAGTCCTGCATTGTGAGAGATGTTCTAGTGGGTGGCATTTTTCACCTGTCAGTGATGCTGATTTGAGTGAAAACAGGACCATTCCTTGCATACTGAGAGAAGATTGGTGCTTGTTAGAGACTTAATGTAAAAGTTGTGGAAGTACTTTTCTGTTTCAAGTTTTTATTGATGATATATTTGTTCTGAATAGCTGGGGATAACTGCATTTTTCTTAACCAATGTGACCTTTAAATGCAGTCAGATAGTGCCAGAATCTGAAGCAAGAGTTAATGGTTACATTATGGTTGTTGAAGCAAATATTTGACTTTCTTGCACAATGTATGAAGATCATGAGTTTCCAGCAGTAGCTGATTTGCTTTTCTGCTTGACCTCTTTGCCTTGAATAATTGTCTTTACTTAAGTCCCAAAACCCCGTATTGCAGATGCTCCAGCTCATTCAATCATTGATAAACTACTTAAACCTAGGGCATGAATATTTAATCTTTTGCATATGTTTTTCTTTTTTGTATGTGCTTTCCTTTTTGAATACAGATAAAACAATAAAGTGTGTATATGAATGTTAATAATTTCTGTTGTGCACTTCAGTACTGAAAATTGTCCATCCCGCAGTGGACTTAAAAGACAGGAATTGGGGGAAACATCTGCATTTCCTATTCAGTATCAGCTCTTCATCATTTCATCATCTAATACCAGTATTTCACTGGCTGACAGGTTAAAAAGCTGTGTGTATGCAGCATATAATTGCAGTAGATGCAAAATTACAAACAGCAGTATATAAAAGCAAAATTAAATCAACAAGTTAATATTGGAAAAACACCTTCTTAAGAAAAATAGTTCTTAAAATAACTGTTGGTTTATAGGTTATGCGTGCATTTTTGCTTAGATAAGACAAATTTATAATGTATATAGATTGATACAGTATTTGGTGCTGCAAAAAGTGATAAAAATACTCTCACTGGATTATGAGGCATATTTCTTAAAAGGTATGAGGTAAATGAAGGTGTGCAGAGGTGGGTATGTTCATTCACATTTGAATGTGTGGTACAGCTCTGTTCCTTGTACCAGGTAGACAGCAATATTCTACAGAGCGTGGGTAAGTAACATAATTTGAAATGGTGACACATTTGAACACCATTTTTGTTGTTACTAGAATGATTCAGAAAGTTTGCAGTGACTTGAAAGGTTTTGTCCATTAAATCAGGTGTGGAGAGTGCATTGGAATAGTAACAGAGTCATTGCTATAAATGGCTTTTTTTGCGGAGAGGATTAGGTGATACTGAGCCAGTGAAAAGAGCATTTTGCTGACTGCTTTCCCTCTAAAGGGTATTCTGAGGATATTTATATCACTTACTAGGCTGGTGTAATTCTGATACCTCTTGTTCCAGTGAAGATCAGAGAAAGTATTGAAGCAATACAGGTTAGATTGGGGAAGAGTAGTGGGTCCCGTAGTATTTCATTCCTCCAAGACATTTCTGTCTCCTCTTACTTGGTACACTAGTCCATGATGCTTATTGTGTCTATCAGTCTGAATGTTTATACACATTGTGTGTATTCACTGAATATTAAATGATACAAGCAAAAGAAAGAATGGAGACATCAGATCTTTTTCAAGTTAGATTGTATAAAATGCCCAGGAGAGACTTAGGCATCTATGGCTGGTCAGGTATTCAGGTTTTCCTTAGTCCTATTTATCATAAACAGACATCCTAGCACAAATTTAGAGCTAAATTTCAAGAATCCAGATAGTCTAAATACTTTATTGATTACATTTTATACACTGATGCAAAACACAAAGTGTAAGTTACTTTGTGATTTTTTTTTTTTTCTAGTAATACACTTATATCAATGCATGGCACTAACCATTTTAAATTGCAGTCAAATTATCTACTGCTGTGAGTCCATTCATGAGAAACTACCTGTAGATAATATGTTTTCTTTTGATACCAGCGGCTTTTGTATTGGCTAATATGACAATAAATTTTCCTTTATGATACTGGTATTTTAACTCGTAATTATACAGCCCATGTGTAACAGAGTGTTGGAGGGTCTTCTCTGCTTTTAAGATGTGGCTGGGTTGGCAACTCTGCCCATGAACAGAAGGCAGCTGGTGCGGTGTTCATAGATCAGGAACAAAAAGGGGTGGTCGATGACAAAGCGGGTCTGAGTGGAGAGAGGCATGAACCCCACGGTGGTGATTGCTGCAGCCTCTGTGCCCTCCTCATTCACTGTGATTGTGCCTTGGTGATTGAACTGTTCAAACAAACAAAACAGGAAAACAAAAGTGAAATTGAGGCTCTCCTAAGTACACTTGAATGGTGTGCTCACGGCCTTCCCTGCTCCACATCCCACACCCTTGCTGGCAACACCTACGCAGCACCAATCCTTGGGGTTTTGTTTTGTGGAGAAGCCTGTTCCTGACTGACCACAACACTCTTAGTGCCTTTGACATCTGATTAAACACTCTCTTCATTATGTGAATAGACAAGGACAAACCCACAACCCTCCCTCCTATGTCCTCCAGAAAAGATGAGGAAAAAATATTGTTTTAGCTTACTGTGCAATATTATTACTGTGCTGCCATGTTACAAGGTGATAGAGTTTAGTCAGAGAGGAGGTGAAATGAGGAGTAAGTACCCTGTCAATGGTGACCTTCTCATCTGATATACCAGAGTAGTCGCCTTTTCCATTGAACAGTTCTTCTATTCCCATGGATCTCAGATAGTCAATCAAATTATAAGTCTTCTCCAGCTTAAATTTAGGAAGAACCACTTCTCTTGTTCTAGTAAAAATAAACACAAAAAGGAAAAATCATTGAGCAGATATGTATGTGCATGACTCCTTTGCTTTACAGACCTGTTGTGGTTTGGTTTTTTTGCTGTCTTCAGCAAGCAGGACACAGAGATACATAGGACTGTACTTTTGCTTTCAAAACTTGAGCATCGTGACTTTTAAAACTGTGCTTTAAAAAATTAATTCCCCTGAAAAAACTGTTAGTTTGTCAATTTGATATTTCATTTATAATGGTTCACATTATTTATGTGTATAAGATATGTGACTTTGAGCAGTTCATTGCATGCTTGTAATAAGTGTCGAGCTGTCAGATTCTCTGAAATACTAAACTGGAGATTTGTCACTTCTTGTGTACAATGGAAATAGGTTGAATTCCTGGATAGCACATCAAATCATCTCTTTTTATCAAGTCTGAAGACAGATACACACCTACTCTGCCACCTTCCTCAAGGGAGGCTTTATGACTTTATTGTTTTTCCTCTCCCATAATTCTGATGTTCTTTGTTGATTATGGAATGTGTTCCTTTACACGCAGCTCTGTTGTAATGCTCAGTGCTGAACTGAACGTAGGCTGATGTGACCAAGATTATTCTGCACCAATAATCTGTTATTTTCACAGTTCTGTTTTTCCTTCTTACTGAAAGCTTTTATCAGTAAGAACTTTTTCTTTAAATCTGCATCATTAAATAATCAATAGAAAGAATTTTGGAACTTCATTCCAATTTTCTGTCTCAATCATCCTTGATTTCTTGATGGAATTTAAATTTTGAGAGCTCACCGGTCCTGATTTTTAATGCAATAAATCCAATTTTGGAGGTTTTGTTTAGGTTTAGTATTTTTTTATCAGAATATATTATATTATATTATATATATCAGAATATAATATATTATCCCCTGCATGCTTTACTTACCCTTGTCAATCTCATCAAGAAAATACATTAAGACTTTAACAAGATGTGCTTTTCAGCAGATACCTGTTTGTCATGCTCTTCTGCCACTTTTCTACCACTTGAGGTGTGATTTGCTTTTCAAGGGCTTTCACTCCAGACAGTTTGTGTGGGAGCACCACGAGCATGCTGATGTTGCCTACGAAGGGCAGCTGGATGATGCTGCAGTCCAGCTCGGTGTCGGCGGCAGCCAGGAAGGTGCCTTTGGTCTGCATCATCGGCACCTTCACTGTCTGCTTCTCGTTCAGCCGGAAACTTCTCTTTGTGGTCATTTCCACTGGAAACTTATTCTCCCAAGTTCCTGTTAATACAATGCAGAAGACAGATAAAGCTCTGCATCAGGTCCCTGTTTAATCAAATGTTCCCAGAATAGGTTTACACTAAGCTTTAAGTCACATGAATTGGGAATTACTGTAGGAGATTGTTGATTTCAGTGAAGCCTGAGTTAGAAGACAGGTTTTAAAGTGACTTCAAAATTCTTGGCTTTATAACTTAACATTTGTCTGATTTGAGTGTTCCAAATTGCAGAAACAGGTGAACACAAACCAGAAATATGAATGTGGTTGGTGTGTATTGTTTTTCCCTGTGAGGAACCTAGAAATTTAAACAGATGCAAAGTATTTTTTAGGGTTTGCCTCTAGCAGAGCACCTGACCCAGCTGTATTTTCTGAGAGATGGGATGCTTGAATCCAGTTCTGAAGGCACCTTCGGAGAATGTTAGTGGTGTATCAAGCTAAGCAAGGGCTGGTTTCATTTTGCATTAGGTTGTAGAAGATGCTCTGCTGAAGGCATTACCTTACCTTAGTCCATTCAGACTGGTTCATTTTCTGTCTTAACCTGAAGACCTGGGGTGTTGACTGCTTAATTCTATCATCCAGTTTGATGTGGTAACAGGCTCCTGTAGATTTGCTGAAATCTGACAGGTTTATGCCCAAATAATGCAGTCCAACACATTTTGCAGCCCAGAAAGCTTTGCCATCAGGGTTTGAAGCTTTTTATGTGGAGATACTCTGGATGCCAGAAATATTTATTAACTATTTGAAAGAAGGTTTTTTAAATACAGTGTTCTGTTGGTCTTTTTCTAGAACTGTGGCTCTGGAATAAACATAATTTCTTAAGGGGCAGACAAAGCTAGACAATTATAGTGGAAATAGGGTTACCAGTATTTCCTGTAAAAACTCAGGAATTTAGGTCATTATTGGCAAGCATGTATGTGAGGAATGTGACTGTGTGGAGAGCCTACAATATAACCTTAATGGGTTCCTTAGTCTGACTTTGCCAGATTGACTGTGAATAAGCCTTTTTCTTTCTTAAGTCCAACTTTCATTCTAATAGTTCCTTCACATGTCGGGCTGATGTGGACCAGTTTGAGAAGCAGTCAGACTGTGGTTAATAGTCTGAAAGGTATGGGGTATAAAATGGATGATGCTATTCCCAAACAAATTGTCTCACTTCTAAGGAAAACCCGGTATCTGGCTGTTCTTCAGGGAGCAGAATTCACAGGCGTAGGACTCCAGCTGGCCGATGACATGGGGCTGCTGTGGGCCAGGGCAGCTTCAGCAGCACTGCCATCCACTGAGGGATGGGAGACATAATCAGCTGTTCCTAGTGAAAGATAGGAGCTGGGGAACATTTTTCTTGGATTTGGTTTTGCAAATGCGTTTGTCTTGGGGTAGAATACTGATCCCCAGCAGGAGCTACGTGGCCAGCTGAAACCAGCTGGGGCTTAATGACTTCTGTGACTTTCTGTTTTGAATCTTCCCCCAAGATGTCTTTTGGATCCATCCGTGGTGGCAGATGTTGTCTCCGTTGAGTGACTCCTCTTTTGCATTTGTGACCAGAATCTCAGAAAAAATCAGGACATTTTGGACCTGTCAACATTTGTCAGTTACCAAAACTGCCATGGCTAAAATAACCAGCTCCTACTTGATAGGAAGCTCATAAATGATTGCTGTGCAAAATGGGGGGTAGACTGGACATCTGTACAAGATAAAATGTACTTCTTACCAGCATAAATAGTTTCCAATAGTTTCTTGGTGGTCTTTAATATAAAAGGAGCTTGAAGCCTCATAGTGTTTGTCAAGTGTCCCACTGCTCAGTATCACTTAAACTGAATATCTCTATATCTGAAAATGCTTATAGGTTTCTTAGTTCTGAGGGCTTAATAGAGCTTCTCTGCAGTGGTGCAAACAGTGCAAATGGAAAGATGTGGACAAAATTTGACATGTTAGGAGGAGTAGCGGGGAAACTAAGAAACTCAGGAGCAGAACTTGCTTTTAAAAAGTTCAGTTCCACTCAAAATAGAATTCCCAGGAGACTGTCACTGTAAGACAAAAGAATGAGAGATAGCAATAGAGAATTGATCTTCTTTGTTTTGAGGGTTATAAATTACAGCCTTCAGCAGATGGCACCAAGGCAGTTTGGACTAACAGGACTTCATGGGCAGAAGAAAAAGCCAAGTGTTTTTGATCTTGATAACTGGAGAGTTTCAATACCACAGCTATCTGTTTTTGTGGTGTTTTTGTTATTTTGAGGTAGCACAAGTATTTAATAATTTTGGAGTGAAACAAAAGGCTATTTCAAATTTGACCAAATTATGAAAAAAACCCCTTCACTTTGTATAGTTTCACTTTGTATAGTCCTTAGGGTGGTCTGACAGACAGTAAAGCCTTGTATTTAGTATGATGTGATCATCAGAGATGCAGTCAAGGATACAGGTAAGTGCCTGTTGGATGGTACCTGAGAATAGGAGATTATCTGGATTTTGCTAATGATTGCTTCAGATTCTCATAGAGATAAGTGGCATTATTCAGGGAAGTAATTCCTTGCAAGTGAGTGGGAAAAGGTACATTTATAGGAATGTTGCTTCTGTAACCTGCTGAGATGGCAGGTGTAAGAGAGGCCTTTGTTTCTTGGAAGTAGGGACATAACTGGGGAAAAATAAACTCCTTCATGAATTAGGGAAAGGAGTGTGTTGTACTTGCAAACACTTACCTTTTTGGGCTAATCTGTCTTTCCTTACCTGTGTTTTAAGTCACCTTTGTCTGATTTTCATCTTAAACAGTCAGTAACAGATTTCCTTTCATCCTCAGTTCTTCTTTCATTGGCACCTCCCACCTCTTGCTCATTTAATATAATTTTAAAAATTTGTTGAAAAGCTAACAAACTTTCAACCTGAGGCAGATAACTTATGTTGAAAATCTCACCACAGGCTCTTAGTTTGAATGTAAAGCTATTGAAAATAAGGGTTTATAATAATAATATATTGCACAGTCTACTTCAAGCCTCTTTAACTGTTCAGCCTATACTAATACATGAAGAAGCCTGTATCAGCAGACAGTTCATGCTGAATTAACTGAAATATTCCATGCAGTGAATGTGTGTGGTTTTAGTTGTAGAAGAACAGTGTTTGTTTTGGTTATTCTCTTAGGGCCCCTGTATGGGCTTGTTGACAAGGATCATGCTCTGATCGTATGAAAAAATGGCATCCTTCAAGCTGAAATTCTTTGTGGTCGTTCATATGTATCCTAAATACTTAAGAAATGTTTAAGTGCTTTAACTGAAATCAGTCTGTACCATTTCAGTGATGCCAGGACTGAATGTGACTAATAACTTGCAAATGCATTTATACCTCCCCATCTGAGACTTCTACACAGCTCATGATCTCTGGGGCTATTCTGCATTCATACGTTGTTTTTCTGTCTCGCTGTGAAGTAGTAAGCATTTGCTCTCTGTATACAATACCTACTAACTTCAGACCATGACTAGAACATTGTTGTACTACAGAAGCAGGCAAAAATCGGCTAATAATAGAGATTCTTTGTGAGGGAGTCAGTGGGTTTTTTATAGTGTAGATTAGACTTAAATTCCATTTTGGCTTTCTTATGACATACAGTATGGCACTGCGAACTGAGAAAATCCTTCACTAAGATTGAAATAACAGATTCTTACCTTTAAAGTAAAGACAATTAAGAATCATCATCAGTGTTGTAGGGTTTATATTCACGAGAGCTTCCTTTATTAATCCCTTGGTCAGCTTCAGGATGCGTTCGTTGGTTTTGGCTATGAAGCTGGGATCTGAGAAATCAGCTGGTTGGGCATCAGCAAAGTAGTATGTTTTCATATTGTTTTTGAAATCATTCAGAATAGAAAAGTCCTTATGAATATAAAGGTCATTGACAGACCTCAGTGTGTAGCCAAAGTTGCGCCTGAAGAGCCGATGGGTGAGTTTGCGGAAGAGGTTGTGAACGGTCATGAGCTCATATTTGCTGCTGGCATTAATGAAGTCTTGAAAGCCCAGAACGGATAACACTTCCTGCTGGGTTTGATCCTTCAGACCCAGGGAAATCATAGCCATTGCAGTGGAAATACCAACAGGAGCCATGATAATATTGTCTGAGGAGCTGGCCTTGTCTGCCACACTGCGGTAAAGGTTGAAGGCAAAGTTTGCATTGAGGATATTGAGGCGCTGGATTCTAGTTTTGCCCTGAAATAGTTCAAGAATATTTCCTTGCTGAACTTCAGAAACCATGTGTGGGGCAGCATCAATAACATCACTGTAGTCATCTTCACTCAGTATCTTGTCGAGGTCTAGATAATCCTCTTCCTCCTCCTCTTCAGGAATCAAGTCATTAGTGATGGTGTTTTCTCTGTGGAACTCGAGTGGCAGGTTTGGCACGTAAGTCCCGTTTTCGTGTGACTGTGCACCTTTAAGGCTTTCAAAATGCTCGGTGACGTCCTTGACTCCACAAAATGTGGAGGTTATGATGAGAGCAAGGGCAAGCAATTGAAATAGGAACTTCATTCTGACAGGTGAAAGCCTGGAAGACAACACAGTTGAGAGGACTGAGGGTAATTGAATTTAGTTATCTATTCCCTGATTTTAGGTCCATGCTGATTTCTGTCACAGCAGAAGGTCTATAGTCACCTTATTCAACAGCATTGTTTTTTAGTGGAACACATCAATTAGAAGGATAAGTCTGTTTTACTGGTAATTGGTTTTGCTTACACAATGCCTCCAGCTTGCCAAAGAATTGGTTGACCTTCTTCCATACAAATAGTCATTACTGGCATATTTAAACAGTAACAAACTCATTATGCAAAATATATGGGACTCTTTATTTATAAACTGTTAAACTGTGCACTAGCTGTGCTAGTAGTGTGTGCTGAAAATACAATGTCAAGTTAAGTTTGAAGATTTGAGCTTGGTAAGCAGAAGAGGGACTCCTGATCCAGTCCCTGGCAGGAGCATGCCAGAAGGCTGAGATGTACTGAAAAATTTGAAAAACAAACATCCTGTAGCTACAACAAAAATGGAAGTTTTGTGGGAGTATTTTGGAAAAGCAAGGCAGCAATCTGGTGAATAAAGGAGATCTAGGCATGTAGAAAGACGTATATTTGCACTGAGTACCATTAGTGGGACTGCAGTGGGGGAAGTGTTGGGCATAAACATCTGTCCTGGTCTGCTCGTGGCCTTACTCAGGCATGTTACTCAATGTCTGTGCACCCTTTCTGCAGCTCTCTGTCCTCATCTGCCACTCTTGTGATTGATTGGCTTGATTCTGCTTTTGGCTTAGTTACGTTTTGTTTCACTTTACTTTGTGAGCACTGCAGAACTCGTAGTGCTCTCTGTTTTCTTCATGATGTGAAGTCTCTGTGAGCTCCCTTCAGAACTTTGTTTCTCTACGCTTACTGTGATCCCAGTTCTAGATTCGTAACCTCACCTGTTTTGTTTGAAAATACATTTAAGTAGAACCTGCATTTTTCTAATGGAAACTTAATCTCTTAATGTACTGAGTATTGGACTGTTGCATTTTTAAATTATTTTTAAAATCAAAAATTTTCTTCAGTATGTATTTGAAGAGAATACATCAGACTTACTCAGCTGTAAAACCCTTTACCAAGAAGTGGGTCTGAGAGACTTTTCACCATAATATTGGGTGCAGTAATTACAGTGATATTAAAAAGATATGAAAAAGTGTAATTCCCTCCTGTGACAGTCAGAGATCAAAATGTAAGTGTTCAATGGCTCTGTCAGCTGAAACTGAATGGGTGTCTGAATGCCAGGCCTTGGGTTTTTCTCACACTTAATTATAAAGTTACTTCATGAATTTATAAAGTTAATTTCAATTGACACACTTTTTTGAGTAAAAAGGCAGTTATTTACAATATAAGGACAAAATACTGAATACAGTTAAAACAAAAATCTTACTAAGGTGTTGATTAAAATGCTTTTTAAATTAGGAAAGGGAGCTGTTCTATAAAGTATGAAGGTTCACATACTTGTACCTGTTCACTGACCTGTATTTCAGTGAATAAAACCTTAAAGGAAAATATTTTCAAACATGTTGTAACAGGATTGAAATAACTGAGCTGATAGTTTAATTTTTGAAACTCTCCCCCAGACTAATCTGCTTTAAATCCTGAAACCATTTAAGGTGATCCTCCCATGTAAAAGAATACATCATTCTGCAAAAATGAAGGATCCAAAGAAGATGCTTATGAAGTTGTTTTAGACTGTGACTGAACATCTCGAGTCCATCTTTTTCTTACTGTTCCTTCATAAATTCATTAGATTTTTCCCCGCCCCCAGAAGTCAGGCCCTTAGGGCTGAGATACTTTGTCCAGTAACCACTGATAAACATTTTCTGCTCTTGGCACAGCAGAATTTGCTGTCCGTATTCCCAGCTTTACATTCTCATCTTCATCAAAGTTCAGTTATTGTTTAGCTGCACTTACACAGGCAAAATGTCCCCCTTCTCTGCAGTATGCATGCCTTTGGTGAGATCTACCTAAAGTAACAGGAGAGGTAAATGAAGCTTACCTTTAAGCCACTGTACGGGAAGGATGTGTTGAAAAGCTCAAGTAAAGGGAACGGCAGGGTTTAAATCTGAACTTTGACGCTGGTTTTTTGTGTATCTCCCAAAGTAAACATTCTCTAAACCAAACACTGCTAAACTTACTTCGTCAGCCAAAATCCCTCCCTTGCCTAGTGATCTTTGCTGAATTCTCTGTTGTTTGTTGAACTACTTTTATGGCTTTGCAGGTACTTGTTCCCTTTTGAGGAAGATCTTTGAGCAAAAATCAGTGTGTATGTGAAGTTTCAAAGTCAAGCACACACATAAACTTGACTGTTAATTTCAAGAAAAGCCATGTAGCTGCTATTTTGTGCTGAAATGGGGGATAGGGGGAGCATCTTAGTGCAAATGTGTTTGAGGCCTCTGTGGTTGTGATGGGGCTTCTTCAGCTGGTGTTATATTGGTGCAAAGATTTCCATTGCACAAACAACTTTCTACCGTAGTGCTGTTCACCAGCTTAAACTCAGACTGATTTTATTAAAATAGAGGGATTTTTTCATGCTTTTCTTTTTTAAATGACTAATCTCCCTCATGATTTACAAATGCATCCAAAGTTGGCTTTATGTAAGGTTTCACTGAAGTACTGCTGGCTCTGATACCTAGAGAGAATTATTGTGGTTAGAGAAAACTTCTTCAAGCTAGATTAGAATGTAACATTTTGTTAACAAAATTTACAGTAGTAATATACAGTCATATTGAATAAAGCTTGCAGTTTAATGGACGATTTCTTTCACTTTTCATACACTGCCTGTGCTTTAGCTCTTTTTAGGATAATACACTATGATCTCTGTTATATAAATATATCTAAAATTGTATATTATGTTGGCTGGGAGGATATAGTGCTCTGCCGGTGGTAGCAGCTGTTTGTGCAAAAAGTATCAGAGAATTTTAATAAATGTGTTGAAAATAATGCTCTTTTACTTGCTTGTTTAGATAGTAAATTCTTCAGAACTGATGTCATTCTGTGCGTGGGTGCAAACAATGAAAGATCCCCAATTGGTGCCTCAGTGTATTTCCACAAAGCTAATAAACAATAGCAACCAGAAGCGTTTTTGACTAATATTTATTTAGTTTGGAGTTCCTTTACACTGAAGCAAAGCTGCATGGCATTGTCTTCAGCACAATTTAAAGGACCACGTGGTTTCTTCCTCCCTGCAGTGGATAGTATACTAATATTATGTATTCTCCTCAGAGGTTACTGTATCAGCATGGCGTTATTCCTGTGTAAAACAAAGGAAATTCTTACTTCAGGCATCTCAAAAAGTTAGCCTTTCAGCTTTCAAAAACGAACTTAATTCCTTCAATGTAACAATAGCAGTATAATACTAGTTTTCATAGGTGACAAAGAATATTACCTTTGTAAATCATAGTAAAGAAGGTGCATGAATTGATTCCTTAGTGTGGAATTAAGTTATTCTAACTCCCACCATTTTCAAATGTTAATTTTTATTTCTTTGGTAGCTCACTAGACGCTTGCCACCCATCAAGGAGGCCAAACCCAGGCTGCAGAAGCTGTTCCGCGATTTCTGGCTGTATTCGGTGCTGATGGGATTTGCTGTGGAAGGATCAGGTACTGGACATTCTAAGAGGACAGCGTTGCCTTTTGATGAATGTAAATACAACTATATGGAAGTTATTCACAGTAGCTGGAAGAAAAATTACAGGCATAAAGACACTTCAAAGCAAACAGCTTACATGACAGTTCTCTGGTAGGATTTCTTTAAATCTTTGCAGGTTTGTTATCAGATGCAGCATAGTACAACTTGTACTTAGTTTTATTCCTAAGTTAATAGTCTTAGTTATAAGTTTTGATAGCCAGGTTCCTGAAATGGAAGATCAGACACATGGGGTACAATGGTAATTAAGTAGAAACTTCTTATCCAATGAGAAACTTCACCTAAACATACTAAATTTGGAACATGGATCATGTGTTTTGAGTGTCTGTGCTTAAGAGCATGAAAAATCTGCTCTAGGAAGTAGTGCAAAGCTTGGTAATGCGAGTAACTCTGTGAAACTTATTTTTTTATAATGCCTCATTCCACCTTCCTCTTTCTACTTCTGTTCCAGGTCTTTGGCCAGAAGAATGGTATGAAGGTGTGTGTGAAATTGCCACTAAGTCTCCATTACTCACATTTCCCAGCAAAGAGCCGCTTCGATCTGTTCTGCAGTACAATTCTGCCATGAAGAATGACACCGTGACTTCTGTAGGAATTCATTTCTTCTATTAGCTCCTTCCATAATGTCTGCCAGTGTTAAATGACATGATATCTGTGATATATTGAAATAGCACAACACCCCTTTAACCTGCCTCCTATTAGTGGAAAGCAGCTGTTTTACACTATTCTTCTGACAGCAGGATGCATAAGTGACTTGAAGTCAGTTTTATGTAGCGTTAATATAAGTGTTATGGGGGGAAGCTACACCACCTTAATTAGGTGTAGAAACCAAGTCTTTGTGGAGATGGAAGCCTCTTAGTACTTTTTCATCCATTTTGTAGCCGACAAAACTTCCATTGTTTAAAAAAAGAAAATCAACAAAGTTTGAAAGGAAACAATACATTCAGTCTTTCAAAGAAGTGTTAAATTTACTCTGGCTTGATACTGGTATTCTCTCTCCTTAGTGTTTGTAGGATAGATTTAGCAGGACAGATTTTGCCCAAGGGCTCTTTTTGGGTTATGAAATCTCTTTGGCTCCCAAATAATACAGAAATCTGCATTGTGCCTTGATACATAGTTCTGTGGCACCAAAGACTGACACAACAAGTTGTCCATGAAATTTCAGGAGCTGGGTAGTGCTGATGTTGGTTGAACTTCTATGCATTTAGTGTAGGAATTGTATTTCTTCATTGGTATAACTGCATGGAAATTAGCAGTTATTTCTGCCAGGAGCTTGATTCCAGATGTAATTCTGTTCTGTATTTGAAGCATTGTGACTTGCTGATTCAGGGGAGGTTGGTCTGAGTCTGCAGGCAGAAGCATCCTCTGACATATCTGTGAAGGTTGAAACGTTAACAGAGTAATAGCTGAATGCATGTTTGAGGACACAAGCAAATACAGGACTCCCACTTAAGATAACTTCATGTATTCATCTCTAGGCTGAATTAAATGAATTACGGAGTACCATAATCAATCTCTTGGATCCTCCTCCAGAAGTGTCAGCATTGATCAATAAGTTGGACTTTGCCATGTCTACCTATCTCCTTTCTGTTTACCGCCTAGAGTATATGAGGTATATGTATAGATATTTACTTCTTTTCACTGATGAAACAGCAAAAAAACCCCTGAAACAAAACAGTCAATAAATCCCTGAAAGAAACGTAATCTAAACCAAACAAAACCTGAAATAAAAAACCCCAAAACACCCCAGCTTACAAAACTCTCCTTCCCTAGGGTGCTGCGTTCAACTGATCAAGATCGCTTCCAAGTTATGTTTTGCTATTTCGAAGATAAAGCAATTCAAAAAGACAAATCTGGTAAGATTTACCTGCCAAGGTTTTCTTTCAACTTGAGATTTGAGGAAATTATCGTCAGGCCTGCAAAGCAGAAACAAATCAAGCAGCTATATAACAAAATGAATCATGTTCACCAGATTGCTCCTGCTTTATTCTTGCCAAGAACACTGGTTTTGTTTTGAAACAGGTTCAGTATTGGCTGAGTAAACATAAACACTTTTTAACTGTTAAGCATGGTTTATAAAACAAATGTGGTTTTGACAATCAAACCTGTCACTTCTCTCCATTCCTCAGGCATGATGCAGTGTGTGATAGCTGTTGCTGATAAGGTGTTTGAAGCTTTCCTGTCAATGATGGCTGATAAAGTAGGTAACCTGGAAACTAAAACTTGGAATTTGTATTAAAGTTCTCATTTCAGTTTATGAAAGTGAGTTTGTCTTTTCCTTTAAGAGCCTCATACTTTGGCATGTTTTTTAGCCTAAAACTAAGGAGAATGAAGAAGAGCTGGAGAGACATGCTCAGTTCTTGCTGGTGAATTTCAACCACATTCACAAGAGAATCAGGAGAGTTGCGGACAAATACTTATCTGGACTGGTAGACAAGTGAGTACAGATTTCATGTTTCTCTTTTCACAGTGACTATTTAGTGGTTCCTTAGGCACTTGGTGACACTGGTCAAGTGGATCTTGGCTGCTACTTCTGCTGAAACATCTCCTTGAAAAATAACAGTCAGTAGTATTTTTAGCCTGAGCTCTGAAACTTAAAATGGGTTAAAATGTATGTTGGCTTAGTATTCCCATGGGTGGAGCAAAGCAAAGTGCCCATGATAGAAATGCAATCTCAGCTCCTATGAAATAGCTCTCCTCATCTTTTGGCTCTGGATTAAGCCATGAGCCATGGCAGGCTTTGTGGCTTCTGTTGAGTGTGAGCTTACCTAGGGGCGTATAAAATGGGCTGTTTGATTAGCTCCCTTGATAAAATAATGTCCTTCCTCAGCTCTCCCTGGTTATTGTGTTTCTGAATTCTGTCTTACTCTAGATTTCCTCACTTGCTGTGGAGTGGAACTGTGCTGAAGACTATGCTAGATATTCTGCAGACATTGTCTCTGTCTCTTAGTGCAGTAAGTACTTTTTCTTTCCTGGAACTTTTTTTTTCCTTTTTGCTTTGTTCTGCATTTATTTGATACTTAATTGAGTTTGTAATTTGGTTTTCCTAAGATTGATAAAATCTTAATTTTAAATTCAGTGAAGCAAGAACTATCTTCGCAACCCTATTTCATAAGTAGCAAAACTAGTGCTAAAAAGTTGTTGTCAGATGTGGTTTATAATTGTTGAAATGTCTCATTTGAAATAAAAATTCGGTGGTGTTTTTCTGGTTTGTGGTTTGTTTGGTCTTCTATAACTGATGGTTTTTAGATTGTATTCTCTCCAGTCTGTGTATGTGTATCCATATTTCTTGAATCTATTACATGCTAGAATTTTTGAAGAAGAAAATGCTTTATAGAGTTTTATTTTTGTACTAAATGTTGAGGAGAGTGCTTTGAATTTTTGAAATTATTTATTCTAAAAACTGGAATACAAACAGTTTCTTCTAGAGCTGTTCAAATTGACTTGGGGAGCAAAGGCTAACAAATAGGTTTGGTACTTGTAGTGTTAATGTCAAGTGATGATGAATTTTGCCTTTCTGAGAGCTGATAATTGTTTCTGTTTAGGACATTCACAAGGACCAACCATACTATGACATTCCTGATGCTCCATACAGAATAACAGTCCCCGACACGCATGAAGCCAGAGAGGTGGGTGGCCTTCCGTGATTTATCAAAGAATGAAATAATACCTCATTTCATAGCTTGGAGATAAATTAGTGAGCTGCTCTGAATGGTCATTTTTTAAAAATACTTCCCTAGGTGAGATTTTTCTAATAGGATATGACACTCGGTATTTATGTTTTTCTGAATTTTACTATTTTACTTGACTTAAAGTGTGACAGTTCTTTTCTAATCAAGGTCACATTTAACTGTTACAGAAGATTTTAACTGTGTCACGTTGCTGCAATTGTCTTGCTCCCTATGTTACTTACTACACCATTAAAACTAGTGCCTCATGCTAAATGTCCTGTATTTTACTGATTGTGTTGATGCTTTTTGTTCTAGAGTATAGTCAAGGACTTCGCTGCACGTTGTGGGATGATTCTGCAAGAGGCAATGAAATGGGCTCCCTCTGTTACAAAATCTCATCTACAGGTAATGGGCCTGCTTCTGTGAGAATTGGATTTTTGCAGATACTGGACACTGCAAATCTACCTGAAGTTTGTATTTCCTTTCCTAAAAAAAGAGTCTCAAGGGTTTCTATCCTTGTGCGAAGGGACAACTAATTATATTCCTTTTTTCCATATAGTCCAAAACAGTTCATCTCATAAGGTTTTTTTGTCAGAAGTGATTCTTTTAAGAAAGATCTCAGCCTTCAAGCATTTATGTTGATAACTTCATTCATTTTCAATACAGAAGGAGTCTTTGTGTATTTAGGAGGACATTCAGAAAATCTTATTGCCAGGGGAGCAATGCCTGAAAGAGATGAGTAGGGACAGTCTTTTGTCATGTATGTGTATAGTTTAAGTTTCCCATAGTTTGCAGTGATGAGCTTTTGCATTGCTTATGTTTTTGTAAGCATAGTTTGCTTATGAGCTGCCTTGTTCTGAAGATAATCAAGTATTTTGGGGTTTGGGGTTTTTTTTTCAGGAGTACCTAAACAAACATCAGAACTGGGTATCAGGGTTGTCCCAGCACACTGGACTGGCCATGGCTACGGAGAGCGTTTTGCAGTTTGCAGGCTACAACAGGCAGAACACCACTCTGGGCGTGAGTATTGTTTGTTCCTTTGTGCACCTGCAGAGAGACCTTGACAAATTAGAGGGCTGAGGAGAGACTTCATTGCTGCCTGCAACTTGCTCACAAGGGGCAGCAGAGTGCCGGCACTGATCTCCTCTGGTGACCAGAGACAGGACTCGAGGCAATGGCATGAAGCTGAATCGGTGGAGGTTTAAGGTTGGGTATTAGGAAAAGGTTCTTCATTCAGAGGGTAGCTGGGCACGGGAACAGGTTCCCCTGGGAAGTGGTTACTGCACCAAGCCTGACAGAGCTCAAGAAGTGCTTGGACAATGCTCTCAATGGTGTGGTGTGATTGTTGGGTTTGTCCTGTGCAGGAGTTAGACTCAATGATTCCTGTAGGTCCCTTCCAACTCAGTATATTCTATGATCCTGTATCCATGGAAAAGATACACATACTCCTTATTTGATTTTTATCAGTCCTGGTGCTGTTGTACATAACAGTCCTGATACTACTCTGATTATAAGCATAAGGAAATTTAAAACATATGTGAAGAAATAAAAAGATAGAGGGACAAGTGGTTTGATATGAAGAGTATAAACACCTTGTGGTCTGGTCACAGGCAACCCAGCTAACTGAAAGACCAACTTGTGTGAAGAAGGACTACTCCAACTTCATGGCTTCTCTTAACTTGCGCAACCGTTATGCAGGAGAGGTAAGTACAGGATTTCTCATGAATGTGGGGTGTCCACAAGCTCTGGCATCACTTCTCAGGGGATGATGTCCTTCCAGCCTATACTGGTATATGGGTCTATGTTACATGAAGCATAGTCTCTAAATCCCTTCAGGATAAAGAGTATAATTTTCCTAGGTTATTAAACAGATCATTTTACTGTTGGTCTTGCAGATAAAGCTAAAGATTAGATAAAGCTACAGATTAGATTGCAGATAAAGCTAAAGATTTGGTAAAGTAGTAACAAAAGATGCCTCTGTTTGTGGAGCTCCCTACTCAGCACATGACCAATACTAAACTGGATTCCTGAAAATACTGTTCTCTGTTGAAAACCCCCTTAAATTTTACAGGTTTCTGGAATGATTCAGTTCTCAAATGCCACAGGACGAACATCTGACCTGAATAAACTGATGGTCAAAGAGCTGAATGCTGCTCTTGAATCAAGCAATACTGAATTCTACACCCAGGCCATGTTTAAATTGACTGCACTGCTAATAAGCAGCAAAGGTAATGAAAACCAAATGGGAGTTCTGCTTTCTGACAGTGAATGCCAAGAAAAACAAACTACAAAAACTATCCATATACCAACCCAGTATGCATCAACTTGAAGCAAAACTGTGTTTTGAATTTTTTCAATTAGGCCTATATTGGGGAAAAGCCTCCTTAAACTAGAAGCTATTTATTATTAGGAGCTGATTATTACCTACGGTGCACACCAATGTCATGCTGATGTGGAAAGCAGTTGTTCTGTTGGAGAAATCTGTGTGAATGTTTATTTTCAGACTGTGATCCCCAGCTCCTTCATCATCTGTGTTGGGGACCCCTGCGAATGTTCAACGAACATGGCATGGAAACAGCAATTGCTTGCTGGGAATGGCTGCTTGCTGCCAAGAATGGAATAGAAGTGCCGGTAGGAAGCGATTTAACTACTCGTTCTCTGCCCCTGCGAGGGGGAAGAGAGAAGATTTTGAGAGATTCACAGATAATGCGAATCTGTGTCAAGGGTGTTTAAATGCACTGTCAATCACTTCAGCCTGCCAGGAAGTCTCTGTTCCTGTATTGTTGGAAGTCTGAGCACCCTCACGAGGTGGACTATGGGAAGCAGATCTTTCTCAAGAGCATGAGCATTACAGCAAAAGAAACCTGTTAGAATCTCAGCTATAGAATTTACTTTGATGATGAGAGGCCTGAGCTATTAATGAATGACTCTATACTATCAAAAACTACAGAATGGTGTTTTAAAACAAAGAGAAATCAGTGTCCCTGCTCATTAATCAGCCTCTGGTATCTGGTATTGCACTATTACATAAAAACATAGGCTCGCAAGTGTCCTAATCCTGTAGCAGGCTAAACCAGTTGTATTTTGTGAGATTAGGATCAATGTAATAGTAATAAAGCAACTCAGCATGGTGTAGTGACAGTTCACATAGCTGAGAAAGCGGCCTCTGGTAATTGCTTTGTTTAGGGAGCACCACGTGTTTCACTTGCTGGAGATAATCACCCATCTGAATTTACTTAGTTGAGTTTATGTGCAGGTTTCAGTGGTTAATTTCTTGAGCATCAAGGTCATTTTTTTCCATTGGGCATTTGGGCAAATGTCTTTGTATCTTGTTGAGGAGAACAGAGAAACACCCACGGTTGCTTGGCCCCCTTAGTACAGAGGATGCTGCTCCTAAGAGCAGGATCAGCAAAACTGAATTATGTACCATCTCTATGTTGTGCTTGATCAGCTAGGGTGTGCTCAGTGTTCTCAGGGGCCAAACATGTCCTGCAGGTCATGGGTACCTGGCATGTGCTTGTCTCTGCTGGGCTTCTGTGAGAGGCAGCAACCTTTAGTAGAGCAGGAGGATGGATGGCATGGGCTAATCTGACAATTCAGTCAACAAAGTCTCCTCAACAAAATGCAGTGCCTGGCTACTGCTGCCTTTAGTCTTTCTGTTACTAGCTAAGATTCTGGGGGAGTCTCTCTTCTTTTTGTAATTTAGGAAGTGAAAGAAGCATTTTCTTTCAGGTGGGATGTATAGACTTGTCTGCCTCTCCGTCAGCACTGCAATGAATTTTAATTGTTGTAGTAGGTTCTTGTGTGTGCTGTGGGGAAAGATTGTGTTTTCCATATAAGAAGATGCTCTTGAAACAAGAAGCACTGTCACCTTCCTTTCTGCAGTTCATGCGGGAAATGGCAGGAGCCTGGCAAATGACAGTGGAGCAGAAAGTTGGGCTATTTTCTGCAGAGCAGAAAGAAGCAGATCCATTAGCAGCCTCGGAGGAGAGCCAGCCAAGGCCCTGTCCACCAGAGGTGACCCCACATTACATCTGGATAGAGGTGTGTATTTCTTCTGGAATGTCTCACCTGTGGCAGTCTGCACTTCCTGTTCCTGTGATTTGGGAAAGGACTGGAGTCATGTGCTCACAGCCACGAGACACTCTGTTTAGATGAGCATAATCATTGAGGGGGAGAAAGGTGTTTGAAACAGAGAAGTCTGGTGGTGGGGTTTGGAATTCAAAAAGGTCAAAGGAGGCATGGTATGTCTGTCTCTTTTTCTCAGTTTTTGGTGCAGAGGTTTGAAATAGCCAAATACTGCAGTTCTGACCAAATCGAGATCTTCTCCAGCCTGCTCCAGCGGTCCCTGTCCCTGAACATCGGCGGGGCGAAAGGCAGCTTGAATCGGCACGTGGCAGCCATTGGGCCCAGATTTAAGTGAGTGCTTTTGGGTTTTTCCTTGGTGGAATCACAGAAATAAGAAATAAGATTATAGGGAGAAGAAATAAGGTTATAGGGAGATGGAAGAAAACAACTAAACACTTCATGTTTAACTTGTCCTTGGCTCCAAGTAATGAAGATTGCTTTAAAAGCCTGCAATGATGTGGTCTAAGCTCTGTTTTCAAAGCAGAAGTTGATCGCTTCAGCTTGAAAATAATCTTTTGGTGTTTCAGGAAATTTCGTGGGATGATTTCATATAGTGAATTGCCCTCATCATGGATCTAGTCTTTGCTTCATCAGTTATTTCCACCTGTTGTGACTTGAAGGCTTTCACTTTCTGTGGTTCAGCAGTCACAGCTTTGGGAATAGACTGATAATGTGAGCAGATTGCCAGGAGCTCTGAAACAGACACTTCTCAGGCTACAGTTACAGCTGTAGCTGTGGTTTGCGTGGTGGTGTATTGGTCACCATTTTGGGAGAGCCAACATTTCCATTCTCTATTTTGCTTATTAGGTTGCTGACCCTGGGTTTGTCTTTGCTGCATGCTGATGTGGTTCCAAATGCAACTATCCGAAATGTTTTGAGAGAAAAGATTTATTCAACTGCCTTTGATTATTTCAGGTACTCTTTTATTTGAAACGACTCGCTGAAAATGTGGTTGTGTTTTTCCTGAACCTTCAGTGATACTTCAAAGTAGCAGCTGTCTTTCTCTTCTAGTGATTTTTCTTCCTTTCCTTTTTTTACCCACTTTAACCGAAACTTGTCTTGTGCTTTAGTATCGTTCATACACTGTCTCAAAGAGGCTTAGATATTAGTTTCAGATTTTATGTGTGGTTTAAAAAGCAGGAATGTTTCTGTTCTTTTCCATTTTTCCTTATTTTGAAGTTTATTCAGTGCTCAAAATTGTATCTAGATTTATAAGGTTTAAAGAACTGCTCTTAGAGTGTATGTGGCTGAAATACAGTTTCATTGTTTTGAAAATACGGCCACACTGAATCTGATTATTTCAACATTTGATACAGGCGCAAAAGAAAATTTAATTGATAGGAATGTCTGAATGTGAGGAGGTCAGTCAGTCCTAATATTAACTTTCAAATGAATCCAGTATGCTGACAGAGTGCTGCCTTAATTTTCAGTTGTAATTGGAAGTTTGTACTCTTCAGTCAGACGTAATAAAGCCATGAGGATAAAATGCAGTGATGTGTGGTCTCATCCTTGTAGATTTCAGTCAGAATAAAAAATATTACTTGATTAGGTTGGTGAGGGTTTTTGACTGCTGGGAGTTTTTTCCCCCTAAGGCACTCAACATCGCATTATTTGTGTGATTTCTTCAAGTTGTCCTTCAAAGTTCCCTACACAAGGGGAAAAGAGGCTCCGTGAGGATATCACTGTATTGATCAAGTTTTGGACAGCAATGTTCTCAGACAAGAAGTATCTGACTGCCAGCCAACTTGTGCCACCTGGTGAGTTCATTTAAGAGCTGTTTTAAAAGCTTCTGGTTTCTTTGATTGGATTCTACATCAGATTTGTGCTCTATTCTTAGATAATCAAGACACCAGGAGCAACCTGGATATCAATGTTGGATCTCGGCAACAGGCTACACAAGGATGGATAAATACTTACCCTTTGTCCAGTGGCATGTCAACTATATCTAAAAAGTCAGGTATATTTTTGATTGTAACCAGCTCATTACTGCCAATTTTATGGCATAGTTTATGTTCAGATATTTAAAGAAAATATTTACCTTTAACATTAGGCTCGTATTCTGGCAGGGTATTTAATTACCAGTGCCAAACTCTGAAAAAAGAAGGCAGAAAAAAATCTCACTGGTAACAAGGAGGAAAGTTCTGAAATCACCTGAGCTTTTTGATAGAATGTTCAATTCTGTAGTGCAGGAGAAATAAGACTGGAGGAGGTCAAGATGCATTGAACTCCTGTAAAGAAATTTCTTGCTTTGTGTAAACATGCCTCTAGTGCTTTTTGGGGACAGCAGAGTGACATTAGATCGTGGACTGTGTTTTTGTACAGTTTTAAAACTACATGCTCTTCCTTTTTAGTTGACTGTCGTGTTCCTAAAGTCAGTGCACTGCTGGCTGCAATGATATATCCCTGTAGCCTGTTGTACTCACAATGAGTGGCTGCGGTGCTGACTTCTGCTGCCACTCTGATCTAAGTTAGAGGTGTCCTGTGGTTACTCAGTTCTTCTGTGTTAATGTTTCCAGGTGTGGACAGTTTGAAAATACAGTTTAACTTAACTGAACAAAAGCCACTGAAAACTTTTTTTATCCTTTTCTCCAGGAATGTCCAAGAAGACAAACAGGGGGACACAGCTGCACAAGTACTACATGAAGCGCAGGACATTACTGCTCTCACTGCTGGTGAGTCATCAGAAGGATGGGAAAACTGCATAAATTTCTAAGACCCTGGATATATCAACTAAAGAACGAGATTGGGAGTGTTTTGCTTCTTCCAGAAAACCCTTGTATTTCCTGTTTCCCTCAGGCTACTGAGATTGAACGCTTGATCACATGGTACAATCCACTGTCTTCCCCTGAGCTAGAGTTGGATCAAACTGGAGAGAGCAGTGTAGCAAACTGGAGGTCTAAATACATCAGTCTTAGTGAGAAGCAGTGGAAGGATAATGTAAATCTGGCTTGGAGCATTTCTCCTCATCTTGCTGTGCAGCTGCCTACCAGGTGAGATATTTCAAAAGAAACAACTGATACAATTACTGCTGCCTTAGAAGTTGAGTGAGTATTTACAGTAAGTACTGATAGCACTTGCTGCTGGTTGCAGCCTCTTGCATACTGTCACAGCTGTTTGAGACCCTGAAAAGAACTAGATTACTTAATAGACTCATTTGGCTCAGTCACTAATGAAGTCCAACTGCCTTTCCTACCACCTGCTCTTTGCCAGTGTTGCACTTAGCATTTGATTCAGAAGAAATCAGGTTTGTTTTTTAATAGCATTCAGCCCATTAGCAAGCATAGCATTTAAGCAGTGCAGTGTTTTAGCTAGATATTGGCTTGCACTTTAATAAGTATTACAGGAGAATTAGCACAGTTGGCTATGGAAGGGAAGGGAAATTCTTTCCCCCTTACGACAGTGATGGTTTTTGCCAAGTAGAGTTTTGTGCTCTGGTTGCTGTAGAATCCCAGATGGAATATTTCAGCCAAGAATCCACTAGTGGAAGTGGGCTGAGATACAACTGGTTTATACAAAAGCACTGGACGAGGACCAGTTGTTTCAGAATCCTCTTCCACAGCATGTTGGTGTACATTATTTCATAGTTGGAGTATTTGTTTATTGAGCATACGGTTTTTTGCCTTTTGCTCCCCTCATCTTCACATAAATAGAAGAAGCCATCAAAATTTTCTAATAATGTTATTGTATTCCTGGTTATACTTAGGTTTAAGAACACTGAAGCTATTGGAACAGAAGTGACCCGTCTGGTCCGGTTGGACCCGGGAGCTGTTAGTGATGTTCCTGAGGCAATAAAGGTACCTGTGAACATTTTTATGGTTACAGGGCCCCAGTAGGCCCATTTCATTCAGATATATTGGAAAATACAGTCTTGACTTACCAGTGTTTGTTCTAGTGCTACCCATATTTCTGGTAGGACAGAATGACAGAACAGCTGTGGAAATGGGGTGCTGAGGGGAGAATCACAGCAGTAAGAGGAGGTAGCCAGTTAGCTAAAGGTGCCTTTTGCTTCTGGGTATTCTCACTGTACACAAAATGGCTCAAAACCCGTCACTTGCAGTACAGCCACCATTTCTGTTTCTTTGGCATAATTAGTGAAAAGATCACTGGACCAAGCCATGGTGAGTGCTGCTGCTGAAGTTATTTCAAGCGTAACCTTTTCCGTGTATCGAAAGGCCAAGGTCTGGAAGTGAGGGAGGCTCATCATGCTGATCTGCAGTGAAGCACTTTAGTCCTGTGAGGGACAGTCTTGTCAGAGCTGTGTTCTATACATCACCTGTAAAAAAGATGGCAGGAAAACTGAACCTTTTTTGACCCTTTCAAAATGACTCATCCTTTCTCCCTGTGCTAGAGCTCCTGGATTATGCTTTTAGTAACTTCTTTTGGTGTTCTGAGAGGTGATTCCAACAGCTAGGTTTCCATGGAAAAAATGCATTAGATAAAACAGCCATGGTTTTGTAAAAGAAAATGTCCCATATTTCACTTGCCCTGCTGGAGGAAGCTAGATGACAGCATTATTGTCTGATGTGTAGTACCCACACATCAGTGAGTGCTACAAGCCCTAATGTGTCTGGCCTGCTTTTTCAGTACCTGGTTACCTGGCACACGATTGATGCTGATGCACCTGAGCTCAGCCACGTTCTGTGCTGGGCACCCACAGATCCACCAACTGGCCTGTCCTACTTCTCAAGCATGTATCCACCTCATCCTCTGACAGCCCAGTATGGAGTTAAAGTCCTGCGATCTTTCCCTCCGGTAAGAAGAGTTCCAAGAAATCCTTAACACTCCAGGGGAAGTTATGGCCTTGGTCATTGTGGCCACAGGCTTCATTTCAGTGCCCTGGAGAGAGGTGTGCTAAATGGGTGCAGCACATGGCAGAATGTGCACAGAGTGGGATGGAAACTTGAAGTTGATTGTTCCATGTAAAACTGGCTCATGTATTTGCAGCTTTGTTGTTGTAAGTGACACTAAGCTGAATTCTTCAGTTTGCCCTTCTCAAATCATCTCTTTTGCATCTTTTGTCAGTGACAAAGTTGTTTCTTTTAAGGCAGCAGAAAGCTGGTTTTTAGCACTTGTCAGACTTCTGTTAGGACTGTGAAATACATGATTATTAATTACATTTTTTAAGGGAGTAACTAAACAGAATAGTACTTTGATTTGAGGGAGTTGTATACGTAGTTTAAAATAAAAAGGCAGTGGGATTTTGTTTATCGCCTAACTGAAAGGAGCTTTTCTCTGTGTACGTGACTCATCTTCCCTTCTGACTGCCAAAACAAAGCAGTAAAACCCTGCCATCCCTTCTCTTTCAGGATGCCATTTTATTCTACATTCCACAGATTGTTCAGGCACTGCGGTATGACAAGGTGAGATTATGAATCAGCTGCATGTGAACAAAACAGATTTTTAATGGAGCTTTAAGATTTAAAGCAGTAAATAAAACAAAAATAAGCATAATCTAATCCTGCTTCTTATTATCCTATATCTAATACATAGAAGAAAAATTATTGTCTCTAGAGGCTAGCTTGCTTTGGATGCACCTCTTTTATGAATAGGTAAACTTGAGAAAGGCTATGTAGCTCATCTGTCAGGAAACAGATTTTGTTATGGGAAGCCCCAGGTGAGGACTCTGTTTGAATAAAGCTTTTGGAGGTCTGCATGAGACAACCAGTAATGAAATTAAATCATTACCCTTAACCATTTTGCTGTGGAGTTAACCAAAGAAGACATACAGAGGTGTCTTGTGCTCCATCACGTGTATGAAATCAGATCTCAGCCTCATCTTGCAGAAGCCAAAGTAAAGCTTGACAACCAAGTTCAGAGTTCATTAATGTGAGATCATTTTACCTGCCAGCGAGGCAGTGAACTCTGGTCAGTGCTTTATTTTCAGGTGAACATATTTCCATCCCATAGTGTAGGTGACTGTGTATAGTTATTCTTTGAGAGCTCTGCAGTGCAGAGCAAAAACATCAGACACCTGTCTGTTAATATCAGTCAAACACAGGAGCACCTATAGACTACAAAAGTAGTTGTGAGTAAAGGAAAGGGAAATGCAGCTGCTGGAAGGAGTGTGATTTTCTTGGACACTTCAACTTTATAAGTGTCTTCTTACTTTCCAGAATTTCAGTGGAACTGTGCCAGCACATGCAGTTCTTGCCACCGAACTGTACAGTCCATATGACACTGTGTAGATTTCTGGTAGTACAGGAGCACGTAGTGATGCCAGGCAAGACCAATGCCCCTGTTATGTATTGTGCTTTTTACCCATACTAGAAGATGCTCTGAGCTCAAAGAGATTTGAAATCCAAATAGAACAGATGGAAAATTACATAGAGGTGGGGAAAGGCTGATTAGAGTAACAGAATAGGTTAGTAACAAAGCTGAAAACAGTCTAGATCAGTTCATTATCTATTAAAATACACTGTCATTCATGTCTTTTTAGCAGAGTGAGTGAGAGTGCAGAGGTCTTCTTTCCATCCCTTTAACACTTTCTGGGTTTGAAGAACAGCTGTTAGAAGCAGTAATATTGAGTCTGAGAGTTGTAATGAACTTTGATCCTTACTAGTCTGCATATGGTTGCAGATGGGTTACGTTAGGGAATACATCCTGTGGGCAGCTTCCAAATCCCAGCTCTTGGCTCACCAGTTCATCTGGAACATGAAAACTAATATCTACCTGGATGAAGAAGGACATCAGAAAGATCGTGAGTACTTTAAAATATAATCTTGACTTGACTACTTTCCTTTTCTCAGTCCAGACTAAATCTCCTTCCTGCTTCTTTCTTGTAAGGAAGAATCTTTTTAGCTGGGATTTTCTCTTTTATTTGTAGAGGTAGGGCCCATTCTGCATCAGTGCTTGATAGAGTGTATCAGGAGAAACACGGTGCTGGTTCCCTCAGTACCTTTTTGTGAATACTATCCAAAGGTGCTTATTTCCATCACCCATATCATTTCACTTTCTGAAATAAGCTGCTGACACAGATGCTTCCTTTTTTCACATGCAGCTGACATTGGAGAACTTCTGGAGCAGTTAGTGGAGGAGATAACTGGCTCATTGTCTGGCCCAGCCAAAGAGTTCTACCAACGGGAGTTTGATTTCTTCAATAAAATCACCAATGTTTCAGCCATTATCAAGTAAGTATTATACTTCAGGAATTGTGCTCTGTTTGTATGTTTGAAACAAATTTGAGGCTAGTGTGTAGAGTAATACATAATATGCAGATAAATTAAAGATCATTTGTCTTTCTAGGCCATTCCCTAAAGGAGATGAAAGAAAAAAAGCTTGTTTGAGTGCTCTGTCTGAGGTGAAAGTGCAGCCTGGTAAGAAGTGATTTAGTAGTATAAAACTGTGGGCTTTTGCATTCAACATGACTATTTATTTTCTGCAGGCAAATCTTGAAATCCCTGTGAGTGGCAGCTTGTAGAGATTTCAGTTTTGGTGCTGGTGGCTGTTCTTCTGTTGTAGTTTAGTTGTTTCTCTCTTGAAAAAAAATCAAATATTTTTGCCCATCCAATGATTCCTATATGGTGCATCAAAACTTACCCAAAAGCAATTTAGATAATGCATATCATGGATAAAAGTGAGAGTGTATGTCTGAAGAGGAAGGATTTACTTTCTACCACCTTCTTTTTAAAAAAGACGTGGCGTTTTTGAGAAGTTTTGTTATCTCAAGAATGAAGCATGTCCAGTTCCTTTCATTCTGTCTCCCATCAGGCATTCCCTTGAAATGTCATTATCTGAGGATCCTTTCAAATCTTGAACATAAGTTTTCCCAGCCTGAATCTTCTCTTTGAAATGGAGTTTGATGAAAGCTTTTCCTGATCTCTAACAGGACCTTCTACCATGTATTGGTGGCTGAGGGCACTCCCCAGTGCACTGGGACTGCTGCCACATCTAATCTGGGACTGTTGTAAGAGATGTCCTCTCTGTACCTTTCTGTGGTACAGGTTCTGCAGTATTAGCTCAAAACTGTATTTTACTAGTTTCTGGCAATCTCTCACTAGTGCAAAGGATACCACATCCTTCATGACTCACAGACTGTAATCTCCAGTTTCTCTCTAACATTAATTCAGAACTACATACTGAAGTTGTAGACACTGACATCAGTTATTGTCCAGCTTGCATTGTCTCACTAGCCAGTGGATTTGTTCTCAGCTGTCTGCTCTGTTTTGCAGGCTGTTACTTGCCCAGCAATCCTGAAGCAATTGTTCTGGATATTGATTACAAATCAGGAACTCCTATGCAGAGGTACCATGTTCTTCTTATATTCATTTTTTAATATGTGTGTGTATTTATATATGTGTGTGTGTATTTTTATTTATTTATGTTTGTTAAGTTAATGATATTCAGGTATTTTTCTATACATTTTTGTTTGATTAATTGCACTCATCATCTTTGTTTTTATTGTAATTTAGTGCAGCAAAAGCACCCTATCTGGCCAAATTTAAAGTGAAACGATGTGGAGTCAGTGAGCTTGAAAAAGAAGGTTAGTAACTGCAACTTAATCATTGATACTACTAATTAAGAGTCAGCAATTCTTTAAAATTTCTTGCTTTTAGTGACCTGTACCACTGCAGAAAATTATTTCCATGTTGAACTTTATCTGCCGTGGTTCAGATGAGAAAAGAAACTGTATCAAAGGAAGAGTGAAGAAAACTTAAATCCTTTTTTAATTCCCAAGAAGCAAGCCACATAGGGCTCTTGAAGAAATTATAACAGTTACTTTAGACTAAAGTAGAAATTGATGGCCTTTTCTGGGTTTCTAGAGCGTGGCAAACTCCAGGTTTTGGCAGTTTTTCTCTCAAAATAAGACATTTTGTGGCAGTCTCTGGCTGACTAACTCAGTGCAATGCAGGCATTTATCTGGTAAATCATGAACACTGGTTTGAGGTGTTTTATTTCCAGTAGACAAAGGGAACTATCTTATGATAATTACCTTGTAAGGCAGAAATATCTGTAGTGCACCTGCAGTGAAATGCTGTGGGTTTGAGTGCAGAGGGCTTGTCATGATAAAAAGTTACTAATTAAAGTCCATGCCTGGCTTTTGCTTTGTTCACTTGTTGCAGGTCTGCGTTGTCGCTCTGACTCCATCGATGAAAGTGCAGAAGAGGATGAGGACAGTAAGAAAATCTGCTGGCAGGCAGCAATCTTTAAAGTGGGCGATGACTGCAGACAGGTAAAAGCTGTCGGGCTTTGCACTTAGAGGAGACAGATTTGTAGGTGATAATGCATAAGAAGAAAATAATTTTAGTATAGAAATATTTTTCTTTGGAACTTTGTTATGGACCGAGGGGGAGAACTGAGTCGTACCCCTAGAATTCTGGTTTGGAAATAAAGGCCATTCTGTCAAGACAGGTTTACCAAGCCTTAAAAATTTTTTTGCAGAGTTTATTTTTCAGTTGAACTATTGGTAACATAGCAGTAGTTCCTGAGGTGGGATCATGTACATTGAAGTTTGATTGATTAAGAGGGAATGCTGGTTATTATCCCTGGAGTTATTAAGTAGCCCTTTATCAAAGGGGGATAGGAAATTTGTTCTTAGGTCAGCAATTAAATCATCAGCGTTGCTTGCTGCCCACTCACACAGCATTTATCAGTTCCCTTTTTGATTTCCCCCATAGTGCATGCACAAGCACACATCTGCAGACCTGCTTTACTGAATATGCACTTCAGAGTTCTTCAGAGCATTTTTATAATCCAGTTTATGACCTGTAACCCCTGTAATGTTTGTGCAATTTTTTTCTTGTCTGACAGGACATGTTAGCCTTACAAATCATTGATCTCTTCAAGAACATATTTCAGCTGGTAGGCCTGAATCTTTTTGTGTTTCCATACAGAGTGGTGGCCACAGCTCCTGGGGTAAGTGGACAATTAACTGTAGTGCTGTAGAAAATCATTCCTAGTGCAAAAATTCTTTCAGCACACATGAAATTCCATGCTACAAGGAAGTACTGTCCATGTCACTTATGCCAAATATTTGGAGTACCAGCAATAGAAAGAGTCTTTCCTCTCCTGCTTCCTGCTTTTCTAAAGCTTTTGGCTCTGAAATTTTGCTGCTTGCAAATGTTTGTTGTTTGATTTTTGGGACTACATTGTGCAAAGCAGTGGAAAGTCACAGAGCTTGTCCTACATTGCGTGGAAATCCTAAAAGAGGATATACCTTTTTTTATGAATAACTAGAAATTCTGTATTTGGTGATCTATAAAGCGGCTTCCCCGCATTTCCCAGAGGACCTGTATGACTGCCAAGAGCCATGAACAAAATATATTTTGGGAGCATGCTTTACAGACCTGTTTCTCTTCTTTCCCTCCAGTGTGGTGTTATTGAGTGCATTCCTGACTGCACATCCCGTGACCAGCTGGGCAGGCAGACAGACTTTGGGATGTATGATTATTTTACAAGGCAATATGGAGATGAGTCTACCCTTGCATTCCAGAAGGTAAAATATCAGTGGGCAAGCACAGCAAAATATCAACTGCAAAACATTCTAGTTATAAGAAATAATGACAAATAATTGCATAATGAATACTATAATGCTGTACTCTGGTTCCTGATGCTGATAATCCATTTTTAGCAATTAGTGCGTTAGCTAAAGAAGTAATTGCAGCTATAGATGTATGGAGAATATCACTGAACATCACTTCAAACCAATCATGAATGGAAAAAAGAAAAAAAACTTTGTTCATCTGTCTCATCTCCTGATGGAGAGTTATGAAAGTCTGTAAGTTGTTCTGATTTGTTTTAACTTGTTGTTTGTACAGGCTCGCTATAACTTTATCCGCAGTATGGCTGCCTATAGTCTGCTCCTGTTCCTGCTCCAGATTAAAGACAGGCACAATGGCAACATCATGCTGGACAAAAAGGGACACATCATTCATATTGGTCAGTTGTATGCATCTCTGAATATCAGTTATTACCGTTGCTTTCTGCTGTTAAGTATTGCTGATAATAGACAATAAGCCATTTCCCCTTTGATATCCATCTGTATACTGATTTCACAGTTTGTAAACATACATGGAAGTTTTTCATGCTTGTTAAGTGTTGTGTATTTGCGTTGGCTGCTTCTGTGTAAGTTCAGCTCTGCAAAGTTTTGTCAGGTTCCATACACATATGTATGGATGACACGTGTATATGTACTCATGCCTGGGTACATGCGTGTATGTGTGTAATTATAGAAATGTGTCTTTGGATTCCTTTCATCACTGCAAGGATTAAATTATGAATTAAATTATTAATTATTATTAAATTATGAATTAAACTTGATAAGTAAATTTATATCATTGTGTGAGGCTGTAACCTCTACTTTAGCTTTGCTTTTCTGGAACTGCACAAATATTTCAGCAGTTTATTTGATATCACCATTCTTACATCTATTCTCATGTCATGGTGATGATGCTTTTGTTGGTATTCTTACACTTCACCAAAGCTTTTTTCCAGTTGGAGTTAAAATGTCTGTGTTAATACATGTAATCCACCTCTCTTGCTTCTTTCAGCTTTAACAGCACACAATTAACCCAAAGTTTATGAGGCAGTTTATCTTTTGTGCACAGATTTTGGATTCATGTTTGAAAGCTCGCCTGGTGGAAACTTGGGCTGGGAGCCTGACATTAAACTGACTGATGAGATGGTGATGATAATGGGAGGGAAAATGGAGGCAACGCCATTCAAATGGTTTATGGAGATGTGTGTCAGAGGCTATCTGGCAGTCAGGTAAGATATTCTTAGCTGCTCAAACTGGAAGCTCTTGCATGCCCAAAACCAGATGAGAAGATAAATAATAACAAAGTTGATTTTTAGGGAGTCTGAGCCTGTTGACTGTCCTGGTATTTCTTGCAAACTTTGAAACAATGTAATAATCCTGCTATTTTACATCTTATCTTTGTGGTATTTTTTCTGTTCTTATGTTATATTTTAAAATTTTATATTTTCAATTTATAATTCTGATGTTTCACACATTTCCTCACACGATTTAGTGCACTGTTAATACAGTAAGAAACTACTGTCTTGGAGTCAAGGCCATTTTGGTTCCTTGGGGGGAAATAGTCTGGACAAAATTTTTGTGGCAAGGCAAATGTGTCACTCAAGTAGCAGAATAATAGCTTGGTAGATAATAAATGTTCTGAGCAAGAGGACAGGAAGGAGAAGGGAAGCTGGGCTGATGTAGCAAAGAACTACACAGGGTAATTAAGATTAAAAGATAATATGTTCCTGTGGGGTTGCTGGTTTCAGCCTTTTATACTGTTTTGGTGCACTGCTTCACCTTTCTGATGCCAAAGAAATGTTGTTTGCTAAAGCATTACTTTGCATAATCCTTCTTGAGACTTCATCTTGCAGCATTCTGAGTATCTGACAGTCCAACATAAAGGAGTGACATTTAATTAAAGTGACAGATTGCAAGCAATGGTGTAGCTTCACCAGCAAATGTAAGAGGATTTTCTGTGTTGATTTAATTACAGAAAAAGGTGTAATCCAGCTCGTTGAACTCCTCAGCTTGCCTGCTTTACCTGCTAAGGCTGCAGGAGTGCTCTGATGTTTTTGTCCTCTTTTTCTCTAGGCCTTACATGGATGCTGTGGTCTCACTGGTTACACTGATGTTGGATACAGGGCTGCCCTGTTTCCGAGGGCAGACAATCAAGCTGTTGAAGTAAGTCAGCAATATGTGTGAACTGGAAAATGCTTTTATTGAAATGTTACGTAATTTGTACCAAGTGGTCTCACAAGAACCAGGTACTTGCAGCAAGTGAAATCACATCTGGCTGAGCTTGTGCAAAGACACATTTGTACCATGTTCAAAGGAAAACTCACTAATTTTCTCTTATTTTATTGTGACTTTCTGCATATAGACATAGGTTCAGCCCCAACATGACTGAACGGGAGGCTGCAACTTTCATCATCAAGATCATCCAGAATTGTTTCCTCAGCAACAGGTTTGGCATCTATGCATGTCTTCTCCGTATGGCTAAAGGAAGGTCATCAGGCTTTGAGCAGAGCTGAAAAGTAGTGCTTTATCAGTCAGATACCAAAAATTTTTGAATTGTTGATATTCAGATAGTGCAGGATAGCAGCTTTGTTTCTGAATGTGCTGCATCTCCTCTGTTTTGTGCTGGGAAGGAAGACTTAGGTCCAGGCTGGTCAAATAGCAAGGCTGGTTAGTCTAAATAAATGTAATAGTTAAACATCTTAAGTGCATGTTTTATTATGCTAGATAATACAGACTTTGGGGGACATATAGGAGAGCCTAATACAAACTCTTGTGTAGTTCCATATGGGGTCAGCTTGAGACCAGTACCACTCACTGGCTCAGATACAGCCCCACTAAAATGGATGTTCCAGTGCTTGCTGGTGCACCTGCTCAGAATGAGAGATTAATATTGGGGGGGCTGAAGGCAGTGACACTGCTATGTGAATGCTCAGAGCCATCTTAGTTCTGACAAGCTTGAGCTTTTCTACCTGTGGCATGGTTAATCTGTGACCTGAATAAGCTCTGCCCATGGATAATTGAGTTATCTGTAACAAGCTGAGATTCGTTTGCTCAGTCACTCATTTGAGATGCTGCTATTAATGCTGTTATTTCCCCTGCACTTTTATTTTCATTATTAGCATTTTCCTTAATTAAGGTGACTTTTATTTCCACATAATTCTGTCTCCATGCAGCCTTGATGATCTTGATTCATTCATTATGCATTTCCTTCTCCTAAAACAAACTGCAAGTGCCGTGTGATGTGCCTTGTGGCTTATCCAAACACAGGATCCAAGCTGCTGATGCTGTTGCCACACTGAGAAGTGTGGAAATACTTGTTTACACTAGTTTAAACAAGAGCAGGATGTTTTGTGCTGTCCATAATAGTAGCTGGGCCTTCACAATGCCTTCAAAGAGTGGAGAGCTAGTTTTGATTAGCAGCTGATTTCCTTCACTCATGTTTTGTCTCTGTGGGATCCTGGTGAATGTTTCTTGACAATGGGTGCAGTGTTTTTTTAAACTTTTACTTACCTCTGGCTTTGCTTTTCTTCTGTAGGAGTAGGACATACGACATGATCCAGTACTACCAGAATGACATCCCCTACTAGACACTAGAGATCCACTGCCGAAGTGAAATGTGCAACCCTGTGCCCTCACTCCAAACTTGTGACAAACAGGAGATGCTCTGTCACACCTCGCTATCTTCCACCCTCTGTGTATGTGTGTGTACATGTTGGGTACATGTTTCCTGGACATTGCAACAATCAGTTCTGATTCATTCCTTTCTCTATACCAGGTTATGTATGTTACTGTTTTTCCCTGGATTTTTGGAGTTGGGTTGCAATCACAATAAAAATTGTATTATGATTATGAATGTGTGAAAGTGGTAAAGCTTGAGGAGTTTGATATTTTTTCATGCAATGCAAGGATTTTGTAATATCTTTAAGAAGTAAATTAAACCCTTTCCTGCACAATCCCACAAAATGCCATGGAAGGGAAGGGTATGGGTTTCTCTTTGGAAACAGAAATGTTAACTTGTTCCAGTTTTACTGTAGAAAAAAGCTTGATAATCATCCAAGGTGGTGATGTCTGTGTAGCTGTGTTCATACTTTGCACTGTACATGGTCCCTGCTATGTGGTCAGTATTTCATATGTACATGAAGAATGTATTTTTTCCTTTTGTGTGTTTTAAAAAGAGACTCTACTGAAGATATATTTAATCTATAAAATGTAATAAAAGACCTTAGACTTCGTGTCTGTTGCAAATGTTTTGCCCTGAGCTGTTTTTAGTTTATATACATCACCCTGCACATTTGTGTACTGTTCATTATATTATGCCCTTTATTAGAGAAATCTAATTTCTTATTCAGTTGCTTGTCCATCTCAAATGACATTTTTTATTCGTAAAATAAATGTTTAGTGCAAGAGCTGGAATGTAGGACTCAGGTAAAGCTCCCCACTGTTGCTGACTAAGGACCTCTATCCTGGGCTGGGACACAGGTCTTTTGGGAGGTTTTTCCCTTTCTACATGCTTGTCTTTCTACATGGGCTCTTCAACACAGGGGCTGTCCTCTCTTTAGGGGATTTTCCCCCTTTTTAGGAGTTTTTCCTAAGTGTCCGGGTCGCGCCCCTCAGGGAAGGAAGGGGGTGCCAGGCCTAGGCGGGGCCCCGGGGCGCCCCCTGGCGGCCCCCCCCGAGGCTGCGGCGAGCGCGAGCGTCGGCGGGAGGGGCTCGACCACAGCCCTGAGGGAGAGCCAGCCCCGAGGGGGGAAGGGTGGAGGGGTCCCGGGGGAGCGCCGGCCCCGAGGGGGGAAGGGTGGAGGGGTCCCGGGGGAGAGCCGGCCCCGAGGGGGGAAGGGTGGAGGGGTCCCGGGGGAGCGCCGGCCCCGAGGGGGGAAGGGTGGAGGGGTCCTGGGGGAGAGCCGGCCCTGGGGCGGGGCCTTGCCGTGAGGTGGGCCCAGCCCTGAAGTGGGGTTCCGTCGCGTGAGGAGCGCCCAGCCTCAGGAGCGAAGTGGCGCCAGTCTGACGAGGGTGACGCGTTCCGAAAGGCTGCCACGGGCCCGAGGGGCATGGCTTTGGGGGGCTGTAGCTGCCCAGGCCGGGGGGTTCCTCAGGAGATGCCTGTTGCGGCAGGTCCAGCCGTGCAGGGTGGTCTCTGTCTGAGGGGATGGTAGATCGATGATACGGCTGTGCCCACGTCTTCCCCGTGATAGTGTACATTTTGGAGCATCTCCGAGACAGCTTTTGTGTCTCCTAGCGAGTTTCTGCTTTGCCGAGGGCGCTCCCACCGTGTCCCTGGGGCCGGGGACCTTCTTAGTCCGAAGCCAGAGTGAGTGAGCAGGTCCCTGCAGAGAAGTGAGCTGCGCTGAGGTCACAGCTCAGGGAGCTGGAGAGGGGCAGCCAGGGCAGCGTGTTTTGGCTCTGCCTTCGGGGTGGGTCTTGTGCGTGGTGCAGCAGTGGGCAGCCTGGCCGTTTTCCAGTGTGGGCTGCATTCAAAATATATCCGTGCTTTTGCCATGGGTGTTAAAGTGGGTCTTGTCTCTTGCCTGTGCAGTGGGTGGCTCACAGCGAAGTGGGCTCTGAGCCCCTTTTCTCATTATGGGGAGGTGCTACTGTCTTTCTAAAAAGGTTTGGACGCTCATCAGGGAGAAGTAGTATGCAAGAACTGCTTTAATTATTGATTTAATTCACATTTATTATATAACCAACTGGGACATGCAGTAATTTTGGTGCTCTGTGCCTGCGGCTAGTTGAACCTATTTAGGCTCCATAGGAGAGGAGCTGCTTGACACTACAAATGTGGCAAACTTCCTCACACCTTTCCTTTAACGAGGAGCAGGTGGAGTGAGGAGATGTGAAGGCTTCTTCTCAGGTGAGGTGGTGAGGAGTTCTAATATTTTGTTAATTCAGGTCAATGCTTAAGTGGTTGTACTTTCCTGAACCTCAAAATAAATGTACCATGTTAAAAATATCTAGGGCTAGAAGTGAGTAATTAGTTGGTGAATAATAATATTAGGAATAATAAATGGAGCTCTGGTGATCAGAAAGTCGCTCCTAGCCGCAAATCTCAAACCACATAGCAATTTGTATGTATTCTAGCATAGGATGCATAGAATTTGCTAGAATGCAATTAAGGCCATCCACAGTTCTGTGTTGGGGAGTGTTCTTCACAGTGCTTGCTTCAATCAGGTTGTCTAGAGAGCTGATGTGGTCTTAGTTTCTTCTCTCAAGTTTGTTCAGCGGAATGAAAGCAGCTGAAGTCAATTGAGTGTAGTTACCGTAAGAACAAGCTCGTTTGCAGTATGGTCCTAAAAACTCAAATGGCTGCATTTGAGATATCATGGATGCATCATTTTGTTCTGCTATGAATCTTGCGTATGTTGTGAATGTGTTAAATCTCCGTGTTAGCAGAAATTATAGGCTCCTGTGTCTTCTTTTCTCACTGCAGTGTCAGGTGAGCTCTGGTGTGTGCCAGAGCTCACCTGATATCCACAGATGTCATTTGCTCAAGTTGACTGCGCCTTCTTCCCTTCCCCTCCCTTCAGCATTCCTTCCCACAGCAGAGAGGCGGGAGAAAACTCCCCTGTAATTGAGTGTCCACTGAGATACGGAGGGGATTACACAGTCTACATTTAATCATGCAAGGCAATACCCTAAAGATTCTTCCTAAATGGGTTGTGTCCTGTATCTTCCTCCAGGGAGACTGAGGAGGTGAGAATACTAAGACACCCCACAATACTGCAAGTTCTTCTGAAATACTGAATCAGGGCAGCTGGAGACACCACAGACTTACCTCACCTTCATCCTCCCACCAGGGAAGGATATGTCCTTGACACAAGGAGGCTGGCAGGACTTTCAGAAGTTATTCAGGTAATTAAAGTAGATATAATTAAGACTTACATGAAGGTATTGTGAAGGGTTTTGTCTCTGAACCTTATGCCAAAATATGTCCTGATGCCTGCGCAGCCCTGGGAGAAAAGACACATCAAAAAAAGGGGAAAAAACTGCTCTTAATAAAAACAAAAAAAAACCCCAAACCCCAAAAAAACTAAGGAAAGATGCTCCTATGGTTTCTCCACTCTCAGAAATTCCCCGTCATGGTGAGAGACAGACTTCCCAGGGCAATATCCACTGCAGTTCTTTCTGCATTGGCCGTGCATATAAAGAGCTCTTAAGAAAAGAGCAAAATTTATAGTGATTCATTTGCATCGGATGGACCCGGGGTTCAGAGCTACTGGTAACTTGATCAGCACTATTCAAATGCTAATCTCATTATGTGTGTTAGAGACTGAAGCTCAGCAATCCACCTCCGTAAGCACAACGTGCCTGTGTGATGTTCTGGCTGCTGCAGGGTCACGGTACCCCCTGCAGACACCCAGCACATGCTGCATAGCATCAGGGCTGATGTGGGCAGGGAATGGGAGCTCGGTGGAGGAGCCAATGAAATGAACCAGCATGGGAAGAGGAGCTAGAGCTCTTTTTGGAAGAATGCTGGTGAGGGGGGAAGGGACTGTGGCCAATGGAATGGTTTGGATCCGACTTTTTTTTCCTTTTCATCATAAATATGTCCATCCTTTCCCTTTCCTTCCACATGAATGCTATTTAAAAAAAAAAAAAAAAAAAGGCAGTAAACAAAAGAATTTGTCCTGAATGTACATACAGCTTCAAACTTGACTAATTCTTTGACCATATGAAAAATACTGTGCCTGTGTTGTTTGGTGTTAACACCTGGCAGTTTTGCTTGTTCCATGTAACAAGGACTAAAATCTGCTGGGCACCATGTGGCATGCTCAAAGACAGCATGCATAATGGATCCTTTCTAGATAAAAGCTCTCTGGTAGAACCTCGTTACTGACATGTGCAAAGGATCCCTGCCTCACACTGTTACCTGCAGTATGTGGGTTGTTTTGTTTGTGGTTTTTTGGTGCCTCATCTGTTTCAGTAAGGATTCTGCAGTTGGGAGGGCACAGAGGTTATACTCCTGAAGACGCTAGATTTGTAAGGTGACATAGTGTAATTATTAGATAAGCTACTTAAATGGCAGGAGCAGATGAACTCTGATAGCGTGCAGCCCTGGCACCGGCTGGTTTGGTAACTAGCACAGCCTCCCCAGAAGGAGTGGGTTTCTGCTGGGCCCTTGCCACGGCAGCAGCCCTATGACTAGAGCTTTGTAGTTATAGGTGACGCCTTTGTGTTTATTTTTGGTACAATATCAGTGGCCTAATAGCAGTGATAGTGTTGCTGTGAGTCATGTTACTCTAACATGGCCCTCTCCAGAGTCAGCACAGCCATGGGGAGCCTCAGTGCTTACTGTGGCAGTGAAAAACTGTGACCAGGCTTGTGTTAAGTTTAATGAATGTTACACATGGCTCTGCTGCCTGACAGGGGTGACACAGTGACACAGATAAGTAATCACGGTTACCACACAGGCAAACAACAGTGGCTGGCAGTTCACTGAAGGGAGAGGTTACCTGGCTGCATTCAGGTATCTCTTCCCAAGGAAAACATGGCAGCCAAATGGGCAAGGGAACCGGAAGCTATTATTATAAGTGCCCACATAAAGACTGCTACATACCTTGATACTCCACATACACCTTTTGGAATCAAAAACCCTTCATGGGCAACAGACAGAGCTAGGACTGTGTCTTGGTTTGTTCTTAAGCAAGCAGTCCCAGTTTGCAGTGACAAGCCTGATAAAGTAAATTGTGCTTTGCTGTCAGAGAGGAAAAAATGTCTGAATTGTAGAAAATCTAGGATTTCAGCTGCATGTATTGATTAGGAGTGAACATGTGGGGTGGTAACTTCAATCCAGATATAAGAAGGGAAGAGTCGTGGAATTCCATCCTTGTAGTGGTATAGGAGCAATACCTCACAGAGGAATACAACTCTGGATAACAAAAATAAAAGAGATAAAATCATGTATTACTCTCATGTAGTTCTCTTCCCCAGTGCAAGTTACATTTTGACTGCCATCTCAACTTTTTTAAGATGCTTGCTGTTAGCACACAGGTGAAGGCTGTATGTGTGCATCTTGGCATGCACGCCTATGAACCATTCCCTTGCTGAGAATTTCACAGGACTCGAGCACAGACCAAACAGCTTTGCAGTACCCGACCTCACTGCACAGAGAATTCTGCACATACTGCAAAGTTATTTCTTGTGCAGGACAATGCTGTGCCTGTGTAGCTGACTGGACATGAGTGAGTGATCTAATAAAGATACTTGTGGGTGTTGAGCTTAAAAAAACTTTATTGAAAGAACTGTATTAATCTAGGTAAGTAAAAATCACATTATATTCTGGCATTGGGAGTCAGAAACTTCAGTCTTGGTGTCAGGCCTGGCTGCCTGCACCAGCTTGAACAGAAAAGGGTAAGGGTAGTGTAAGGATTTTTGGAGCTGTGAGGATAATGGAGTGACTAAAGAATTTAGCCTGGTATTATTGGTTATAAGTTAATAGAACCTTCTAGAATATCTGATCTCTTGCCACCTAGATAGAAGCTGTTTCTGTGCAGTTTTCAGAGGCCTGCTGGCACCCAAAGGGATTCCGGGCTCCACATCTTGGACTAGTCAGCTTTCCTATTTTCCTTTGGAGACAGGAGTTACCCATCACTTAGATGAGGTGGGCTGGGTGGAAGTGAAGAGTAAAGCTGCCTCCCATGGCTGCAAAGGAAGAATCCCAGCAGTGCCAGTGCAAGAGGCATGTGCTTGCTGCTTTTTCTGCCTCAGATCCCAGATTAGAAGAACTGGGCAAGAGCTTTGTGGGAGGTGAGCTGAGATAGAGTTGGCCCAGAAAACAGACCTGAAAATCAATTGTCTCTGCAGCCCTGGTGGATGGCAGTGCTTTGCAAACCTTTAGAGCTCAGGTAGTCAGACCCAGATGCTGAGCTCAGGGCTCGGCTCTAGCGAGGGCCTCTGGACCGGCACGTGAAGCTGAATGACGCTGACCGCTGCCCGTCCTTAACTGAGATCCCACTCATGTTCCCGGCCTCGTTCCCCGCAGGCTCGCAGGTCTGTGGACTGGGCGGCAGAGGGCACTCCAAAACAAGCCACCGTGCCTGGGACACAGGACAGAGCAACTGAGCGGGCACAAATCTGCCTTTCCTGTAAGGCGGGCAAGTCTGGCAGGGAAAACCTTGCCGTGACCTTTAGTTGTGACATATCTGTCACGGCACGCACTGAGTGGTAGAGCTAGCGAGTACCTGAATATCAGATATGAAATTGCTCAAGAGCCTGGCTGTTTGTATTCTAGCATATTCTACCGGGGAGGTTTTTGACCTTCCAAAGGGACAAAAAGGAAATACATTTTGCTGGCTCTGCATTGTTGTCTCAGTGAAACCTCTAAATATATGGGTGTCCTCTGGTATAGCAAGCGTGCAGAAATCCATAGTGTATTCACCAAAACCCCTGAGGTTTATTGAGGTAGCTCTCCTTGTTATCACACTGTATTGGATGAGCAGCAGCTGTAATCAGCTCCAGAGGTGGCTACATTTCTGTGGTTCTGTGTATGTAAGTTTTTTGAAAGCTTCTTTGGGGTGGAAGGTACTCTATATGCAGGCTCTGATGTAAATTATCTGTTATTTTTAGGTTTGTGTACTTACTAAAAATTAAAACCTGCTCCACATAACAGTAGTTGAGCATTCTCTCTTACCTTTGAGCAACTTGCCTTGGGCTTCACCTTTGTGTTAGACCTCGTGGGTAGATGGCACAATGACATCTGTAAGCTTCGTAGAATAAGTGGACCACAGGTGATAGGATGGGGGAAGAAAACAGATCCAAGGGAAGAAAACACTTTGGTGCAGCTATGAAGAGTTCATTGATTTTGGATAATTCCTGTGGTCATTTTGAGTCCAGGCAAGTTGTAGTTAAAAGTCTTCCCTATGCTGTCTGTGACCAAGGTGGAATGGGTGTGTGGAATCCTCTGCTATGAAGCTAGCCCTGGCCTGTGCTGTTACCAGGCTTAAAATGCAGTGTCTCAGGATAGATCCCAAAAGAAACCAGGGTTCTGAAAAGTGCTTTCTCCCTCTTACTCCACATGTAAACTGGGATTTGAATTTCATTGTTTTTAGCATCAAGCCTGGCCTTCAGGCTGCAGCTCTAGACAGTAAAGAAAGAAACAGCAAGTCCAGCTGTAGCTGTGGTTGTGTCACAGATCAGAGCTCAAAGGGACACATAAATATACAGTAATTTCAAGCTCATTAGTTTGCAGACAGAAGGACTAGATCAGAGGGAAGGATTAAGCTCTAAGTTAGAAGACAAACCTGCCAAGGAAACACCTGAGCTGGATCCACGATGAAACCTCAGAGAGACCTCAGGAACCTGAAAACCCACTTCATTTCCAGGACAGTGCTGAAATCGGCAATTTTTTCTTGCCTCTCTGCTGACACTGTGATCCTTCTTCCAATTTGAACAGTTTTCTTTCCTTTGAGATGCAGCTCTTATCAGCGTGTGGGACAAGTGACTCAGTGCAGTGCCTGAGGTTATGGGAACCGGGCTGATGGTGTTCTGTTCCTACCCATCAGCTGAGCCTGGAAAACCAATCGTGTTTGTGTTCCTGCTTTGTCTTAGCTGAAAGGTAAAACTCTTAAGCTTAAATTTCATTGAATTAAAACGAGAGTAGGTTTACGAGCAGGTACATCAGTTCCCAGCTTCACCGAGGAGAAGGAATTCATGTTGCCAGAACTCTGTCACACAGAATATATGGTGGGTCAAATCCCTTTAGAAATGCTTGAAGTGAGACCTAAGGCACTTGATCTCTTACAAAAGATATGCTGTGACTTCAGGAGCTGCTTTGGCTGCTTGAACTTGCCCCCAGCTGGACATAAATTGGGAATCCAAAAACCAGCTGCCCTTTCTTGAGAATTAGGCATGTGTGCCTGTGCAAGAGAGCTCTCAAAGTACAAATTGAAACTGGAGTCCTTTTTCCTCTTGTATCTATTACTATGATTTTTGAGCATTATTACAGTATAGGTAAAAGGGACATTTCAAAAGATGCAACTTCTATACTGAGAATGACTTTTAAATATAAAACATATTCACAACTGAGCCTTGCTGCTGACTGCTATCCCTCAAAATTAGTGTGGCTTGCCCTTTCCCCAGGAGATTGTCTACTACTTGTGTAGAAGTGATAGAGGATACAAAGCTTGCCCTTCACTTTATTTGGAAGCCTTTGCGAAAAGCTGTCCTCCAAGTATGAATGGCTTTTACTGAAATGGTGGAGCTGTTCTGCCTTTGAAAAAGGTGGTGTACTTTGGAAGACGTTTACTGGACCTGCAACTGCACTATGCCCTGTGGGGATGTTTGCAAAGTGGAGGTGGATACCGCGTGTGTGCCCACACAAGCTGTCACCACTAGATGACACCATGACTCTGGCAACAAGGTCCAGATGAACCCTAAAGCCAAGGCCATTTTGCCTGTTTTGGAGGGCTTGTTACAAACCCAGAACACGGGCTGGGTTTGCGAACCTTTCAGTGAACTGGAGTCAAGCTTCCCCCAAATGCAAGCTGAGATTTGAGCAGAATGGGCTCAGTTCCAGGTGACAGGGTGGGATTTAGGATTTGGGGTGGAAACCATCTGAACATTTGACTTGCAACCAGGCTGATCTTGGCCACGGTTATGCTTGGAGGACCTGTGTGTATTTGAAGCAAAATCTCAGAGCAAGGTTCGGGCAATAGGAGCCTCCTTGAGCCAAAAGCAGAAGGGGTTTGCATGACCCTGCTGAGAGCTGCTAAAAGAAGCTTTCACATGACTTCATTGCTTACCCCAAGTGGATCTGGGCATGAACTCAAGAGCAGTATCCAGACCTGGTCAGCAGCAGCCCCGCTTCTCTTTTAACCCGTTTTCTCTGTGGCTGGCAGGCAACTAAAGAGCTGCCAAGGAGTCAGCCAGCACACATTGCCATGGGGCTGCCACACCTGGCTTAACAGTCACCGCAGTGTAATGGTGTCTCAGCCACTACTTGGGCAACCTTCTCTCCAAGAGCACGTGGCTTTCTGATTGTTGGGGAAGATGAAACAGGAAAGCCTTATAAATATGATTGCCTGACAAAAGATTTTGGGAATATGAAAACTACAGGCGACATCGAAATGAAAGCCACTTTTGAAATACCAAATCTTAGTTACTGAACAACTGGAAAACAATGGTATGGCTGACTGAAGATAATCCCCTCTTGATTGAACAATACCCTCTGCTTGTAGGCCGGTCCAAGGGTCAGAGCAGACCCTACTAGCTCAGCAGAAGGGGTCCAAAGAGTAGTTTTTAGAAGTTAAGATGTAACACTCTATGGTAATATAAGAACTCTTATAGGCTGTATGTAAATGCTATAGGATTTGTATCTTGTATTAGATTGGTTAGTGACAATTAGAATATTCAGTACAGAAGATGATTTATTGTATTGTAACCAGGACTTTGCTCATTCTCATTCCTCTCTCACTCTTATTCCACTCTTACTCCTCTCTTAATCCACTCTACCTACTTGCTCTTACTTTTACACTCTTGCTCTCTTGGGCCTGCTCCGAGCTGCGGCTGGCAGCTCTAAGCAGTGCCCCTATACCCACGCCCTTTGCAATAAACCCCATGTTCCAAGATCTGACTTCAGAGATCTCTCGTCTACGCCCGGTCCAGACTGAGCCACCCAAGCCCCCGCACTGATCATCTGACTGACTTGTTACCCACTAGCAGAAGGCACCTGTTTCTCCCTGGGGTGTCTTTCTGGGCTCTCACCCTAAATTGTCCAGCATGTAAACCTCTGCAACTGGTCACTGAGCTATGGCTCTTGCTTGCTACTTCATTCTCTATTTTGGCAGAGGAAATGCTTCGTTATTTCACAGCCTGAAAAACTTCATTCTGCTGTAATTACTTTCTATGTACACCTACTCAAGTTATCCTTCCGTTGCTCTTTATATCCCTTTCAATGAGACTCAGAGGATATTCACATGAAGCATGTTAATGAACCAACCTGCTTGTCTTCTGCTCTTGCAAAGGATATTTCTGCATAATGAAATTTGGCAACTGTCATGTAATTATGTGGCTCCAATGATAGATTGAGGGAATTGATAATCTAAGAGATGTTTGTACAATGCTTTGTCACCTCCTTTGAAATTCATGTCTTTCCACTGCCACTTCAGGACAATCCTCACATGCAAACTTGTTAAATATCTTGTAGCAAGGAGTCAGCACAGAGTCAGGGCATTTACCTAACGAGAACATTGTATGCAAGCTACCCCTAAATGCTGGTTGTCATTGTGTCCCTCACTAGTCCTGGCCTAGAGGGGTCCCAGCAGTTTGAGAGATGGGTGGTCTTGTTATCACTGTGGCTCCCAGTAGTGCTTGCTGATTTGGATTCTGTTTTAGTAAACTTATGGTGCATAAAAGTTTCCTTATTAGCTTCATACAATGGTTTTCTCATAGGATGCTCACATAACTAGCTCAAACTAGCTGTATTAATAAGGTTGTCTTATGCTAATTTATTATGCGTGTAGAAAACATTTTCAAAATATCATTCATTAAGGCTTTGTTACTATTTTAAGGTTAAGCATCACAGAAAATTCTACTCGAAATGTTTTGGGTTACTGTTCGTTTTTATAGACAGAATAGTGGAGTGTTTACCTTGAATCATCCAAACCTTTGCTTTGATAGGGATATATTTTTTATGTTTATCAGTTTTTATGGAAGGCTGGAATTAATATTTTTGGTGCTTGATGATACCATCTTTTGCTATATTCACTGATGTAGACAGAGAATTCTAAAGGTTCTGCCAAGCCTTGGCATTTCATCTGAAGGACTCTCGAGCCCCCAGCATTGCTTCTGTTTGTTGGGCCTGCTGGGATGCCAGTGGGGAACGATTTTCATCTTCTCTTCTATAGCTGGGAAAACAGGCTTAAAAAGACTTGAGTCAATGCAGACTCCTACAGTCCAGCTGTAGCCCAAGAGCTGCTGGTCCCCATCTTGAAGGGTTTCAAAGCTGAAGAGCATAAGCAAGGCACTGGAGCTCTTCCTAAACTTTATTCAAAAGGCTATGTGGTCACTCAGTGAGGCCCCAACCAGTGAGCTGTCAGTAGGTCATGGCAGTGTCAGCTGGACAAATTTCCCTGCTTCTTTATGGGATGAGAGTGTAACCACAGGGAATGAAGAAGTAGGCACAGCTTGAAGTCCTGCCTGTAGAAAAGGAGCTCCAGCAAAAGCTGTCACTCTCCCATTTGGTTTTTCTTTCAGTCTCATTCTTCTATCTCCATGTCTGGCCATTTGTGCTGCCTGCCTGTTTGTTTGTTGGCTGAGTGCTTGCTGAATTATTTACCAGCCTGACTGAATTAAGCAGCAGCAAAAGCAGATGAGTGAATCCCACCTGAGACTCTTCCAGCAAGAGGGGGGGTTGAAGAAATGGGGTGTGCATATGGGGGTGTTGATACATAGTACCTAATTAAATGTACCAGGAAAAACCTTGTGGGAGGAGAAACTCCTCTATTGCCCTGAGACAGGGCTGAAGAGAACTGAGCACATGGCTGATGCACCAGCTCAGGTGGCAGCATGCCCCATCTCTGAGCTGGGTGGGGGTCGTGCCTCTGGGAGTTGCCTTCAGCCCTTGCCAGTGTCAGCTCATCGTGCTGGGATGTGGCAGGGCTGTCAAGCATCCATTCCCCATCACTGCATCAGTTGCATTGTTTGTGATGGTTGTTGTGCTGTGTGGGGTTAATTGGGTTAATGAGCGCATTGTACATTATTAGAGGCTGAATTGACAATTATGCTAATTATTGTGTCTTCGAAAGTGCCACATTACTGAGGATGCTTAAAAGGACAGGGGTTCTTATACCATACACACTAAATCAGACCCAAGTACCTGGACTCCAAAGGACCTCACTTTACCAAATGGAGGTGTACTGGGTGTTTGAGGTCAGGAAATTCCTCCTGGTTGGAATATCCCTTCCAGCAAGAATGTGCAAGCTTAAACACACAATCCTTAGCTCATGCAGTTTCTCGCCTGTGTGTCTCAGCTGTTTAGTCTTACAGATGGGGAAAATGAGACATAGATCTTTCTGTGACATATCAGGTCTGGGTATTCTCTCACTAAAGCATGCATGCTCCAGTGTGGTTGCTTGCTCCAAGTCAGTGCTCCTTACCCCATGGTGGACACAGCCTTTTGACTCTGAAACATGCTCTCATGACAGTTCTTCAGACCACAGCAGTTGGTTCAGATGCCAGAGATCTTTCTACGTTTCTGTTCTTCCTATCAAGTTCTGTCTGTGCTGAAAAGCAGCAATCTTCCCACAGCTCACTATTTGCCAAGGTGCAGAAGCAGATTGTGACTTGTAGATATGCTGGTTTGGGCTGCATCACATTGTCACGCAACTGTTACTGTCATGCCACTGTAGTGATGCCATCCTGACTATTCCTACTCTGTAGTCCCAACAAAAATAACCCAAGGATGCCTTTGTGCTCTAAAACTAGCTATGGAACATCATTTCTGGATACTGAGCAATTGCAAACTATAAAGCAGTATGGGGCTTGAGTAGAGTTATCTTCCCTGCTTGCATGGGCTCTCATGCAATGTTCACCAGGATTATTGCTGGCTTCAGTGGCTGTTGGGGTCCCTTCCCTGCCATGGAGCCCTGGGAGAGGGGCCCTGAGGGACAGACACGGGGTTTCCCTGCCCCTGCTCAGCCTCGTTCCCACTGGTTGGTTTGTGTTCCCTGCGCGGGCAGAAGGACCCTTGGTCCCGTGACTGGAGCAGTTCCTCAGCAGAGCCCCGGCCATGCAGCTGGAGAAATAAACATCTCTGAAACAGCTAGCAAGAATCTGTCTGTCCGTATATATTTCCCTTCCATGGGACTCCTGGTTTGGTATATGCATGTTGCAGGATCCCCACTGCAACATAATGGTGGAGAATGCGGGCAGAACGATCCCCGATCCCTAAGCGACTGATTTGTGTGAGTAAACCCTGGAAACTTTGGATTCCTCTTCTTGGTTTTGCTTTGCTATTCCGTATCTAAACTATGGAGGAACCGTGGGAAGACTCTTGGCTCTCAGAGCCGCATATGGACATTTATCTTAAACTTAAAATGATTCTTGAACAACGATTTGTAAATTTTAGCTTGATTCAAGCTCAAAAAGAACTGAAACACTTCCTGGCATGGTTGTTTAAGAACTTTTTCTATGTTTCTTGGGATTTAATTCTTACGAAGGGCTTTTGGAAAACCGTTTGGACACAGTTAATACTGGAGTCAAAATATATGCCGATGGAAGAATATTTTCATGAATATTATTTAGTTACCGAGACTGTTGAGCAATGTCAGCTGTGTCCTGGCGAAGGGAAGCCTGGCGCAGGGACCGTGCGGCCCAGGCCACGTGCACTGAGCGCTCTGCGAGCAGCAGCGAGGCAGTTCCCGCGTGCGGGCGGAGCCACGCGAGCCGCAGTGTCGGTGGCGGAGCGAGGAGCGGTGGGACCCGGCGGTGCCCGCCCGGCCCAGCACAGCGCGTGGTGGAGCGAGCCCCGTGAACGCCCGACCGAGAGGGGCGGCGTGCGGGCGGCAGCTGGCGGCAGTGGCGGTAGAACGGAGCCGCGCCCAGCCGAGACGCGCGCTGGAGCGGAGCGCGGGGGGGTTGTCGCTCGGGGGCCCAGCCGAGACGTGGGTGCAGCGCCCGGCAGCGGCAGCGCAGCTGCGACCAGAGGAGGCGACGCACGGAGAACTGAGCGGCGCGGCCCGGCCCGGCCCGCACAGCCCCGAACGCGACCCCGGGAAGAGCGCGCAGGCACGAGTAGCTCTGACAATTCCAACACGGGAGTGACCAAAGGAGAGAGCAAAGACGCAGTGAGACAGAAAACAGCAGCCACTCGGAAAAAGGAAAAGATCATAGTACCTAAGATCTTAGGGATAGTAAAATGGTATAATGTTAAGCAAAATTATGGTTTTATAACAAGGTGTGACAGCCAGCAAGACATATTCGTGCATAGAACTGCTATTAAAAAGAATAACCCTGAAAAATGCATCCCAAGCTTGGGAGATGGAGAAGTCGTGGAATTCAAAATTATACGAGGTAGAAAAGGGTTACAAGCATCGCAGGTCACTGGGCCTGATGGTGTTTCTGTGAAAGGCAGTATATATGCAAAAAATCGTAGTCATGTTAGACAATATCTCCATTGTAAACCCCCCCTACAGTCTCCCTTTCCTAATCCCACCTTTCCCTTTTACCATATGTCCTGTTACCCCCAGTGTATTCCCAATCCGTTTTTTCACCCATGGTTTCCCTCACAAAACCATGCTTTTGCCAATTGTTTCCCCAAAAATCCCTTTCCAATGCCGAGTGGGAATGAAAAGGGGGAGGGAAGAAGTTAAACCCTCTCCTGCCTCAGTTTCCCCACAAAGCATGCTCAGAGTTCTGTCTCCCTTCTGTCAGCCCTAAGATGTTCCACAGAATCTGATTGGACATTTAAAGACTCAGGAGGGTGGCTTGTTTTGTTTTGAAACTGTTCTTGTTATGTTTATCCAGTTGTTTTCATTCTCCTTTTATTAAAATAAAACGGGTGAGGTGTTGGGGTCCCTCCCCCTGCCGTGTAGCCCTGGCAGAGGGGCCCTGAGGGCACAGACACGGGGTTTCCCTGCCCCTGCTCAGCCTCGTTCCCGTTGGTTGGTTTGTGTTCCCTGCGCGGGCAGAAGGACCCTTGGTCCCGTGATTGAACAGTTCCTCAGCAGAGCCCCGGCCATGCAGCTGGAGAAATAAACATCTCTGAAACTGCTAGCAAGAATCTGTCTGTCCATATATATTTCCTTTCCACGGGACTCCTGGTTTGGTATATGCATGTTGCAGGATCCCCACTGCAACAAGTGGCAGCAGATCTAAGGCTGAGAATGGGGGAATGCCCCAGTGTGCTCCAAGTCAGATTTAATGCTGATCCAAAAGGTGCCTACTGAAAGCAGTACAGTACCAGTATGTGGGCTGCACAACCTTTCCAAAAGTCTGGTTGGTATCTGATGGCTAACCTGTGCAGGGCTCCATGGCTGCAATGCCTCTGGTTACTCCTTAGGTGTAGCCATGCTTATGCAGGGTAATTTTAAACTGGGAGTGACTGTAGACTGAAGACTTTATGACATCTGAGGCTTAAACAAGAGCTGATACACCTTTTAAATCTACAGACTGCTGCTCTCGAAAGAGTTCATCTCACCCAGTTTAGCAGGGAAAGTCATCTGTCCACTAAGTGCCTTATGAAGCTGGGAGTGCTTTTGTGCATGTACAGTACAGAGTACCTTAAACTAAAGCCAGCTGATTGAAAACTGGTCCCTATCAGCTCTTTATTCTTCATATGGATGTACATGCTTGAGTATGTTAAGAGAGACTTAACGCCTCCAAGCAGCCTGCTTGCACTCCTATCTCCTGGACTTCTGACTTCTTAAAGTATCTCTTCCCAGGATGTGGCATGTCAGCAGAGGCAACCAATGCAGACTAGTCCTTATTGTCTATAGCACCAATCTACCACATGAGGTAGAATAATGTCTTCAGAAGGTGGATAAAGAGGGAGCTGAAAACGGCAAGACATGAGAAGAGCACTGCACGATCAAAAGCACACGCCTCATGAATTTGTCATGAACTAACTCTGTGGGACTTGCTACATAAATCAACTGATAGCTCACCATGTAAAAGATCATATACAACAATTCAGCACTTCCCTCCCATTTCTGCTATAACTCTCTTTCCGAAATTCACTGTATGATTGGTGTGAGCGTGCTCACACATTCTGCTCTGTTACAGAGATGTGTATGTGGCACATCAAGGTAATGGATTTTTCTTGAATACCTTAGCAAGTACTGTCATGTTTTGCATCAACAAAAAGTGATTTCATATAGCATAAAGCAAGGCATTTAAAAGAGCTGATGACCCTTTTTGGCCTAGTTCCAGATGGGAGTCGTGTCTGGGTTACTGCTCAACCTTTTCCAGTAAGTTAATTCCCACTCTTAGAATTGTAATGGCTGCATTGAGTTGTGCTCCTCTCCATAATGATTACTTACAGAAAAGAAAAAGTGCTTTTTCATTGAACTCCAGCATTCCTCCTCATGCCTTGCCAGAATTTTGTGTAGGTGCCTACACTTTGCACTTGCTGTGAAAACTGAGGCATCACATCCAAAACTACTGCTGGCATGAGCATACATGTTGTGCTCTATGGCTCTGCAGCAACATTTGAGTCCACCAGTTCTGTATTGTTCTCATGTCTGCAATTAATTTAATGTATTTCTTTAATAAGAAAACTTAACTATCTTGATTCATCAGCAGACACCATCTAGCTAGATTTCAGCAAAGCACTTTGTAAGGTATCTCATAGGAATATTGTACTCAGAGAAAACAGGCTTGGACAATAGAAGAGAGGCTAATGACAGGAGGCTGCACAGGAAGGAAAGTCATAAGAGTGGAATTCTTCCAGTACAAGATTGATGTATTTACAAATGTTAATTCTACTACTTAAGTACAGATTCACTGGACAGTATTAGGATTCTGCAGAAGCATCTGTACATACAAGTGTATCAGAGGAGCTGGGGGCCCCTTTGCCTTTATACCCACTGAACAGCACTTGCCTGCTCTAGTCTCTGCAAGAGGAAATGACCCTTTCTGGTGCTGCCATCCCCTGCTGTGTTTCACAGAGATTTACTGCTCTTTGCTCACTGACTGTACTCGGGAGCTGGTATAAAAGCAAATACTTAAGGGATGCATACGTCAGCAAAACTTGTTCTTCCTGATTACTCTGGTTAGGCCATGGATGGCCTTTCTGTTAAAGGAAGGTTTATAAGTCTGGATCTGCTTACTCAGATGAGGTCAGAATTGTCCCCTAAGTCTGTTCCTGTCCACATGTCTGAGCGTGGAAGGGGAAGGGGATAGTCCTACCCAACATGTCAAAGGAGGGACAAAGTTCCTGACTGATGCCAATATGGAATGGAAAGCTTCTTTCTGTGACATGTATGATTGCTGTATGAGAGCATCAGAGTCAGCCTGCCTCAGACTCACAATAATCAGTGCAGCTGCCACTGCTGTACAATGGCAAAGTGAGCCATTTCCCTGTTTGGCAGACTTGGCAGGGAGGTGATGAAAGAGATGCACCTGGGGAAGCAGGTACTTGGGCAGAATGACTGATGGAGTCCTAGATAATACAAAAGGGAAAGATTCAGAGATGACAAGGAAGAAAATACCATGTGGGACTGGAAGACAGGAAGGAATGTACCCAGAATAAAATGAAAACAAAGGGTGGAGTATTGTTGGAGGATAGAGAAAGGGACTTACCTTGGCAGCAATCTGGGGAGGATTTTTTTTCTCTTTGTCTTTCTCAACCTCTGCCCCTTCTCATCTTTCCCACACATATCTTAACCAGCTTTCACCATGGCAAGTCAGTCCAGCACACATTCTGTACTGCTCAGCTCTCAGTGACCAGTTGATCTGTGCTGGCTGTTTTTGTTGAGATGCTCTTCTCCCTTTTCCTATTTTCCTGTGTGGGAACTTGAAACCAAGAATGAACCTTTCAGATCTGTCTTGCTGACAGGAGGTGATGTGTTAACAGGGAGAAGTGAAGGGAGCCATCCATGCCTAGCATTTTGGAGCGTTTCCTGTCTCACAGATGTTTGCTAAAGAGGTGTTTTGGTTTAACTGTATCTTATTGGATTATGTGATTATGGCATTTGAATTCTTTATTAGATCTTTTCTGTCTTGGTCCCTGAGGTTGAGAGGGACTTGTTTTCTGGCCTTTGATGTATTTGAAAAAGTCAGGCTATTTGTATCACTGCTTCTTTGCTTTGATTCTTTGACTCCTTCTCTGGGGAGCATTCTGATGTGCAGAGCTCAGCTTTGTGTGTCTGCTGCATGGGATGTCTTTGTGGTTTATTTTTATACTGGGCACAAATCACCCCTCCTGCTCCCTTCTTTGCAAGCTGTCATGAAAGCAGGTTATTGCTGACCAGTTCATTTGGAAAACTTGTGCTTGCTGACAGCTGTACAGAAAATTCAGTATTTTAATGAGAGACACGCTATCTTTGCTTGGAGGGATGGATGGCATTGCAGCAATTGTCCATTTTTCCCTCAGACCCTTTCTCCTGGAAAAAAAAATCTTATCATTATAATTCATTTATCAGAAGAATATTCTTCACATTCTTCTGTATCTGCTTTCTTGCTGATTTTAACTGAGGTGCTAGGAGAGGACTGCTCTGAAGCCCATGGTGGGAAGCGAGTGGCTTCAGCTTTGGTTCTTTTCCACAAAGCAGCACCCTGTGAGCAGAATTTCAGAGAAGGGACATTTGCTTAGCCTGCAGGAAAAGGTCAGGCCCAGCTGGGTAAACTCTGCCAAGAAGGGTCAGTGTGGCGAGCCAACTTACACTTCATTTGTCACCTGTCAGTGACTGAGCATGATACACTTAATAGCACGGTAGTGGAAAGGACAAAGGGGATTTCTGAGGGGAGAAGTGAGGTAAGCCATAATTAACTAGAATAGTGAAGGAAAAACTCCATCTTGGAGCTGCTGAGTTTCTGTTGTAAGCTTAGGTGTTTTCACACACACTCCTAACACACAGCACAGCCCCTCCTGGATGCCCTAACACCTGTCCATGGTTGTGTTCTCCACAGTGTGTCATGTCAGGAAATGGGACAAAATGAAAGACTGAGTCTTTGTGGACACAGGCAATGAATGCAGTACTAAGATCTGCAGTACGGTGCAGAGCTCAGGCTCAGTCTGACATGTTGACCAAGGGAGCAGAGAGGACTCTCCCACACCTCTGTTAATTCTGGGATTAATGTCCCCACCCAGCATGGGTAAAAATGGAGCTTATTGACCCCGAGGAGAACAGTGTTGTTAATGGTCACTCCAGCAACAAGAAACAAGGGCTTCTCCCACACTCTTTCTTTCCCTATAGGATGAGCTATTGCCTGTACCTATAGTACCTGGTTTATGTATCACCTCTCCTGCGTGAAAAGTTACTACCTCATTCTTGCACTTCCCAACAGAAAGCAGGCATATTTTCTTCTTTTGTTGCAGAGTAGTTTCCAGACAGTGTTATGTCCCTGTAGAATGTGCCCTCATGTACCCCACAGCACAGGCTGCTTCAATGTTGAAGCATAAGCTGGTTGGAAACAAGTGATTTGGTGGCCTCTTTTTCTCCCCAAGCCGTAGCTTGGAAATATCTTTGCAAGGGCTGCCAGTGCCCAAGCAGTGATTTGGTTCCCACATGCTGCTCATCCTATGTGAGAGCTGCACTTGTTTTGCATGGCAACGACTGGCAGAGCAGGCTGGGAACACTGAGCCTGCCTTCTGCCTCACCCCCACAGCTGGAGCATAAGTGGGCCTGAACTATTTTTAAAGGAAACCATTCAAGTGTCATTAACAACAAAGTCATAATGGTAGCCTCTGACACAGCTGGAAAACATCTGCAAACACTTGGAACAGGTAACAGTTTGATGAGGGCAAAGTTGTATCAGACTACACAAGCTCGTGAGGATTAAAAGCCTTAGCTAGTGGGGTCAGCATGACCTCTGGTTTGGCTTGGAAGCCCCTTTTGTTCAGGAAGTATTGATAAAACATGGCAGCTCCTTGCTTCTGGAGAGTGTCAGGATGTATGAAACCAAACAAAAAGATAATTTACCTGACAAATGCAGATCTACTCCATGTAAATTTCTTGAATTTGCTCGTTTCTCAAAAGTTGGATTTCTGTACCATTTTGAAGGGTAGGGAATGAGGTTTTTGTTTTGTCATAAGTTGACTTTTAAACAGCTGCCTGCACTTGGTAACTGCGGTCACTGTGGTTAAATGACTAATGTTTTACATTCCCCAACAATGAAAATAGTTGTGGTGCAGATTTTGCTGGGATTAGTTTTGTTGTTCTGTTTCTGTAAAAACCTTAGGAAAGTGGCTTTTTGCTGATGCAGACAATCATGGAAAGCATGAAGCTTCATTATTCACAGAAATTATGGCAAGAGCACAGCAATGACAAAAAGAGCCAAATAAATATTCGTGATGTTTCTTTTGCTTCATTTGCTCAGAGCAGTGTGTGTATGGCCAGGATGTCATGATTTTTATGTTTCTGCTGTTTTGGCTTGAGGTCTGTGTGGTAATAAACTCTGAGGACCACACTGTGTTGTGAATATAGCAAAAACCAGGGTTGTATTTTGTATCCTCTCCACCTGCCACCTTAGGATTACCTTTGTCTCAACAACTTCTATTTTTAAATCATTTTATTTGAGATGCCAGGTGAAGTAGATTTGGAAATCTAGATATTTTTCTGATTGTTATGGAGCCAGTAAACACAACTGCAATTGCCCTGTACATGATGCTGCTATTTTTGATGTCAAGAACGCCACAATCAATCTTTTTTTCTTGGCTTCTCGCTTTTCTCTCCTGCTTCTCCCCTGAAGCAGGCACAGTCTGAGCATGGAGCACTGCCTAAATACAGGAAAAAAAAAAAAAAAAAAGACAGCAGTGCTTCAGTACCCCAGCTACTGCTCACAATGTCCTTTTGCCTGTGTGGAGCTGTTTGGTAGAGCACTCCAAACTGCTAATAGATAAGATGTCCTTTAGAAAGACTCATTTTATGGGCCTCACATTTTAATTTTTCTCAAACACACTTTACGCAGAGTAAATAATGTCAAAAGGCCTTGTTGGAAAGACCATGGTAAAAGTTCTACAACTGCTCAGTAACCTCTGTGCTGGAGACACTATTACTGAGTCAGGACTTTGCAGGGAGTCAGTCAGATGTTAATTCATTAACATTATTCTCTTCCCCTAAAGAAAATACATCACAGTTAGATTGGAGGAAAACACTGTCTTCCAAACTTAGCTGTGCTAGTAAAAGATGTTGCCTCACCAACTGATGTTACTCTCTACACTGGTCACCAGAAGAGCCCCAGGCTAAGCTGAGTGTCTGTTTGAACTGTTTCAGTTGTTTGCCACAGCAAAATTTTTTGCTTTGGAGACAATTAGGGAGTGCTCACAAGAAGTGTTCCTTTTGCCAACTGGTGGAAACACAGCCTCAGTAAGGACAGAAGAGATGGGAGGAGTAAGTGAGCAGTTGTGGGAGGTAAGTGCTGGTTCTGGGTGATGATGGCTGGCTGTGTCCTTGAAAATGTTTGTACCACTGCAGGATAGCAGAAAATTGTCTGCGTGTAGACACCTCTTTTGTTATTGCTAATAAAGGAAAGTTTCAGCAAATCTTAGATTACTTCTTTACCTCTCATAAAGAAGCAAGGTTGGGTAGATACCACTTTTATATAACTTTTAAAGCACCTGCCCAAGGTTATGGGAAGTCAGTGACAGTGACAGACCTAGAAACAAAACATAGGAGTCCTGGCTCTTTAGCTGTCTTCACTAACCATTAGATGCTACTTCCTCCAGATGTTTCAATAAGGGGTGCTATAAAAAGTTCTTTGCGTTGCTGTTGCAATTCCTTATTTCCAAAGGGCTGTCTGCCTTTATGTTTTTAATATCATTGCTTTGAAGCACCATAGCTAGAAGTGACAGCGCCAGAAATAATAATAATAATAATCTGCATAGCACAACGGGCATTTTACCAGCATGAAGGAAGACAAAGGTCTCTGTGTGTTTTATATTAGCACAGTGAAAAAGTCTTATTGAGTCTATCTGGAATGCATAGGTGGGAACCTTAACCCCTCATATGCTGAGAAGAAAATTGTATGCAGACCTGAGAGCTGAAGTAAATTAATAAAAGGGCACGAGCTTCATTCCTTTGGCAGTGGGAGGTCTTTCTGGACCATATGCCTTGACAGCTTTGTTCAACCTTATGTATTTAATATCCATGTGACACCAGTGCAGTTAATTTGCAAGTATTTTTTCCATTTTATTTGGTTGTATATAATTGTTCTTTACCATAGACCAGAAAAGACAGAGAAAAGGCAGAAACCCAATTTTTTTTTTTTCTTTGCAGATTCCATTCTTATTTCTGCCATGGCCCATGTTCAAAACCCAAACAATAAAACTTACAGCTGTAGCATAGGGGAATTGTCCAAAAAGGACGATATCTGAAGGTTTATGATTTGGTTTTATATTCCCTCTGTCTACAGAGCAGCACTTCCTGAATGTTTCTGTGGTGGGAAAAGCATCCCAGCCATTTCCCCTTGTGGATGATGGTGTAATTAGAGCTGTAAAGAAAGAACCCATGACACTAAAAGGCTATAAGTGCTGCAGATTTAGGACAACAGGTTTCTATGGAAACTGAAGTGAAAGTAGGACCTTAAATGGGTGAATAACAATAATACAGGGTTCTCAGTTTGGATCAGTCTGTAAGTTGCAGCAAAATACAGCCTGCCTTTCTGGCAGTTATTTGCATAATCTTTTCCATGGTGCTTTCAATGAGACATTGCCCCTCCAACTCTTAATTTCTATGCAGAAACATTCTTTCCTTAAAAAAGAAAGATGAGAATTTCTCAATGGATGGTATGCATCCATTTATAGATGTTAGCAAAATAATTTGAGCTTAATATAGGCAAATAAGCAATATAAGTTATGGCATCCGTTCTCATCACTAGTACTACTCATTGGAGTCCTTGGTAATAGCTGAAAATTTTCCTGCACCAGATGGAATACAAAGTCTTCTTACATTTTGGTTTAGTGATGATGCACTGGAAAGATGAGGCGATGCCAATGGTACCTTGGCACGTGATACTTCTGTGTCATTCACTGTGTGCTGTAGTAGCCAGTTCTTGATAACCAATTGTCTCCTGACATTCTACCAGAGTGTTTTTCAGCCTAAGACTAGGTTTCCTGTTTGCAGTGGGAGATCATTCCCTCAGCTCTTCAGTTTCTGAGGAAATTCAGAACAGTCTCTTACTGGCAGGAAGTCTTTCCAGGATTTTCAGTAGAATATGGTGTCTTGCATTGGCTGTGCCATGCTTCAAGCAACATCTGAAAATGCCACAGCTAGAAATGCTCCAGGAAAGAACAAAAGGGGACTTGGCATTCTTTGCACTGTTATTTTTTTCTTCTTGAGCATTTAACCACAGTGGAAGAAATGAAACTGCAGTGAGGGAAAGATTGAACTGCTGGTGACAGAAATACCCATCTTTGTTTCTGTAGAAACAGCCATGGAAACTTTGTATAATAAATATACAAACTTGGGAATATTTGGGTTGTAGATTACAGCTTTCTCTGCAACAAATCTATATAGGCTAAATATATAGAAATATATATGTAGCATTATTACTAAAATGAGAGGCAGCCAAACTGGGGCACATCTGTGCAATAGTTGACCTAAGAGCTTATCATCCCCATGGCACTCTGAGTGGTTCATGGTTCTCTACAGCCTGAAACATGAATTAATTTTGCAATCAGTGGCTAAAAGTCACATAAGCTGCAGTTTAACTCTTTGCAAACTGTCCCAGAAGAAAAGTCAGCCTCATAACATGCTGGGTCTCTTTTCCTGCCTGCATTGGTGCAAAACTATTTCAAATGGGAACCACTTCAAGCAGCCTGTTGCCAGTCATTGAACTTGAGCCAAGATCCTCGTTTGTGGGAGTGTCATCTACAGCAATACCAATGATTTCTGGTCTGAAACTCATGTTCTGCTGTTTGAGTTTTAATTAAATAATACATGCTTCCCTGACTCTCCAGCTTTATGTTGCCATAAATGAGAGAGAAACTGTTTCTCTGTGCAAGTGTCCAGAATCTCTCACTGCATGGCAAGCCAGGCAGATCCATGATTCTGGCTGCTCTGCTTGTGCAGGCTCAGGGCATCATCCAGATGCTGACACACTGGCTCCAGACAGGCTCCCCACAGAATAAATGGTGTTAAGTTCTTGATCTGATTGGCAGCCCTGGGAATTCAATTCAAGTCCCTGAGGAGAGGCAAGAGAGCATTTCTTTTCTCTGTGGCTATTGTCATGAAAATGAATAAATCCTTCTCCCTCCCCCCCCCCCTCCATCCTCAGGTTGCCACTGGCCTGGATTAATTTTGTGTACGTTTTTCATATTCTTTTCCTAGCTGCTTCTTGAGGAGGGGATTGCCTAATTCTCTGTTCAAGTTTAAAGCAAAGCTGAGCAGCCTGGTAGGTGTTAATCCAGGAAGGGAAGATGAAGCCTGACTGAAGCCTGTGCAGCCTGATGGCTCTGTGGCTGCCTGGTGCCCCAGTTGTGGTGCCCCAATAAAGACAGAGGCTCATCTGGTCATACTGGTCACACTCTCCACTTCCTTTAGCACATCTATCTCATCATCGTTCTCTTCTTGTTAAGATATTACTTGATTATTTGCCCATGGATTTACCCATCCTTTTAGGCAAATATAAGTTATCTGCAGCTGGGCTGGGTCCTGGTGTGCCCCCCGTGTCTGCCCCCGTTATCCGTGTGATACCAAGCACAGGGCAGTGGCTCTCGGCACGCCCCGGTGAAGGGAGCGAGCCCCGCTCCGCAGCGCGGCTTAGGTCAGGCACAAATGAATTGGAGGGGAACAGCAGCTGGGACCCCGCGCAGGGGCTGGGCTGCGGCTCTCGGCAATTCCCGAGTGCCTTGGGGATGCTGTGCTGCAGACCGAGAGCCACCCCGCAGTGTCAGAGCTGAGACCGCGGGGACCAGCCCGAGCACGCCGATCGGAGGAAACCCATCCAGCCTTTGTTTCAGCAGAGCATTTAAGCATAGTTAAGCTTCACGTTTACTGCAGAGCTTGCAGGGGGGAAATTGAAAAAATAGAATTTTGTGCTGAATTTTTATTCGCTGAAACTTTCTGATCTGTCTCTTCCCTTCTGAAGGCAAAAATGAAAAAAAAATTATTTTGGGGGGAAAGAAATTGTACCGTTTTGAAAATGCTTTGTTTAAACATCTGATTTATAATTAGTGAAATAAAGATTTTAGTGGAAATTATAAACTTCCCCAAATTTTTCTTTAGAAAAGGAACCAGTATTTCTCAAACAGTTTTATTTATATGTTTAAAATTACTTACATGCTTAAGTGTCATGCTGAATCAGAAGTTTAGAAGATAAATCTTTTCTTATCTTAGCTACAATACCCATTTTAACTTATGTAGGACATTCAAGTATAATAGCTATATGCTCTTTCATCTCATAATTATAGGTCTTTAAAAACCTTTTTTAAAAGTGTATGTAATTATTATATGGAGCAGAGTTTTTACCTTTAAATGTCATGTATTTGCATAAAAATTTACATATATGAATGCTAATCAGGGACATAGGAAGAGAAACAGAATTTCACTAAACTTCTTGCTTCGAATCAGGACACCAGTGTTAGAGGTCGGGCTGGAAAATACAGATGTTGATACCAGCTGTTTTGTCCAAATCCTTGCACAATGGCAGAATTATCTAATGTCTCTGTTGGTCATCATTCTGTCAGGCTGCTTGGGAGTGCTGACACCTGCGTTGCTGTTGCTGCACTGTACTGTTAACACCTTGTTGAGCTGAATGAGAAATTTGCACCTCTTTTTATGGCAATTGATTTAATGATTTATAATCTGCGGTCTGGAGGCTCCCAGAGGTTCTTCTGAAAGCGCCAAAAGGAAAGTGAGCCTGTTGACAGTGTGCTTAGATTTGCTACAAAAAGCCTAGGACAGCCAATGGGAAATTTTTTGCATCTGCAGCCTGGGAAAGGTTGATAACTGTTGATTTAGACTGTCAGCAGTCTCAGCAGTCTCAGCAGCCAGAGCTGCTCCCGGTTAAGATCTGGACATTTCTTCTCCAGCTTTTGCATAGGGTTCTGGGTCTGTTCTTAGGCATTCTGTGTTCACAAAAGCATTATAAAAACAAAAAGTGTTCAGGGAGAAGTGATTATTCTTAGAAACATGAGGCATCTTCCACAGAAAAAGATTATTTAAGTTGGAGAGGGGAGCAATAATGGAGAATTATTTCAGTTCCAGAGAATTAAAAAAAAATTCCAGAAGCATGTGAAATGAGGACTAGTATGATGATGGTAAGGAACTCTCCTCTCTGCATTTTACAGAAAAAGAGGAAGGAGATAGTGGATTATAAATGTTGTCTTTGATACGTAACATTTTTAAAACAGCTAAAGAAAATGTTCTAGAGTCACATGCTGCAGAACATCTTGACAAAATGTAGCACCTGGCAAGGAGTTCAACAGGATCCAGACAAGTAAAGAGAATTTTCTACGGCAGAAAAAACAAGGTGGACATCAAATTCACTGTGGAAATCAATTGAATGTTGAAGCTGCATTCATGATCTTGAGACCTGTTCATTGTCTTTAAATCAACAGCTGGAAAATAAAGATGAAGTGAAATAGAATTATAAAGCTACAAGAACCCTGTATGTCAAGGCATAAACTTCTGACTTGTGCCCACTAGAAAGGAGCTTTCCCTCTGAGCAGATTGGTCTGTGATTTGCCCACTGTGAAGTTCCACATGTTTACATCTTTGCAAGGGATCGTTTAACAAAAGGGAAAACAGGCAAAAGTAAGAAATCCAGGTTATGAAGTACTGAAATCCCAGAGTGAATGAAATCCTGAGCTGCTGAACAGAATTTCAGTCATTCAGAAGCGTGGCAAAGCACCGCTGTGCATGCGAGTGGAGCTGTGCTGCCCTGTCTGTGGCCCTCCCACCTGGCACCCCCACTTGGATTTGGAATGGGAAGAAAAGCTGAGCATGCTTGAAAGAGAAATTGTTTTTCTGAACTTGTTTGAATGTTGATGTTAATTTTTCATGTTTTGTGATAAATACCTGATTATCAGGAAGCTTTTTTTCTCCAATAGTTAGTGAAACACATCTGCACTGACTCAGAGCAGCCTTTCCCAGTACCTAAATCTCTTAGAGAAGGATTTCTTTCAAAGCACAAGCCTTTTGCATACAAGCTAAATGAAGATATTTTCATTTAGGAAGTAATTTATGATGAGTAAGGGCTGAAAAGGCAACAGTTACAATGAAGGCACTGCAGCCAAGTAGTAACAGTATTTAGGTACAGCATTTGTATCTGTAGATAAATGACAAGGCATAAGAGTGTTGTTTGGTCCATCTGTGTAACATGAGAATGGCATGTACACCGCTGAGTGCAGGAAAGGAAATGGTGCCATTTTCTTTGAGATCTGCCTTTGTGCTATTTTAAGATGGCATCATTTTTGAATAGTGGTAGTGGCAAGCTTGCTGTGGTTTATAAACCTTTAGCTCAGCAGAGGTCCAGGATGGAAAAAGAGCCCACCTATCTGCATAAAAGTCATCCCCCTGCATCTTGCCTGCAATTTGAGTACTAGAAAAGCAAGGTTTTTTTAGCCAAATTAATATGTAAAAGCTGAGCTATATCCAGTTGTGAGACATCTGAGGCAATTTAGCATCAGTCTTTGGGATTATGATTTACACCATGTATTCCTTTTTACTGTGGCACAGAATAGCTTTAAAGTATGTTCTGACTGAACACGTGCTGCTGCCATCTTTGTACTGGTATGGGCACAGTCAGAAGCCATGGGCATCTAGAGTAGAGCTTAGTGTCTTTATTAGAATGTACTTTTTTTCTTTATGGCTTTGATTTACAATTTTTTCTCTCTTGCGTCACAGTGAAAAGACTGGAATTTTTGATTTTTTTTTTTTTTTTAGAAAAAGGCAAGAAAGTGTTATCTTTCAAAATCTATAGTCATTGTAAAAAAGAAGTTTTGGTACAGATGAAGCCTATGTACATTCAAGGAACACTTCAGAAAGTTTAGTAAATGACATTACTAGAAAGGGGCACAAAAGGTAGATGAATGCATTTCACAATTTCCATTTGTGTGCATGATTCTGCAGCCGTGAGTACCAATGTGTTCCAGGACAACAGTCAGGACCCTGACTGTCCAGCTAGAGAGAAGTGAGCATATCATCATGCCCATACCTTAGATGAGACAGGCAGAATCAGGCCCAGTGAAAGCTGAGAGGCAGAATAAAGCCGGTGGTATTGCAGGGACAGGACCTTGCTTCTGATGCTTCTGTTGATATGTACAGCTGGTTTGTGTAATATACTGAAGGGGTTCTGTGCATATTATATTGCTATAGAGGACAGTGCATGCCTTGGCTGTAAGCATTAATTGTTGTTACTGCTCAGTGTTACATCATTATACTAATTTGCTAGTTGCAGAGCAGTTGCTACAGATTACATTGATGGCATCTGAACAAATTACTAGGACCTGCAGTTTGCTGCAGGGCAGCAACCCATGTGAGAGAGATTAAGGGTCAAATTCTGCTCCCCAGTATACCACTGTAAACATCAATAATCCAATTGATTTTATCAATGTAACTCTGTATTTAAACTGGTGTAATTAAGGGCATCTGACCTCGTTGTTTTGTTATGTTTGTTAATACACACGATACTTTACAGCAGCAGTCTTTGTAGTGGGCAGGACAGGAATCTATAAAAGAGATTCCAATACATTGCTCAGATTTTTGAAGGAGTCCAAATAACTGAGGTGAGTCTTTCATTCACTTCAGTTATCCCATGTTTAGGTGTCTGAACATCTCAGCCATACACTGTAAAGTGGAAATGGTGTTATAATGAAGTTGTATCCAACAGCTGAAAGAGAATGCCCCCATTTCTGACTGAGCTGTGAGCATGCTGCAAGATTGCAGAGACAGAATGACACACAAGATATATAATGCTGATTATACAAGATGAATAGGCTGTAGTGAATGCAAGTAACATTAGCGTTTACTCATGGATTTAGTACTTGATCTTACTACCACCGATGCCTATGACATATCTTCCCCCAGCTCTAGGGGGAGGAGAATCAGACCTGCTGTTGTACTGGGAGAGCACAGCCGGCTTGAGTGTGCTGCAGAGAGAATAGTGCATCGTAATGCAGATTACATTGGTTTGCTGCAGCGTCAGGGAATCTCCCAGTGGTGTGTGCTCTGTAATAGAAATGTCACTCAGCCTGCCTGCTTTTATAAATAAGAGAGGTTATTTTAATACCACTCTTGTTAAATTTGCAGCTGCTAAAGCAGCTCTGAGTGGCAGGGGTAAACCAGCTTCATCTGCAGCCACCCTGGATGGCTGCAGGATTTTTATGCTTGTTCATTCAAGGAGGAATGGCAATTTTCTTCTCACACCTTCCACCTGACCTTGCAGTTCTCTTGCATGGGAGGCTCATGGTGAGGGTGTGGAACAGACTGATTTATCCTTGCAAGGGGAATCAACCTTTGCCCTCTTTTCGTGCAGCTCTGCTAAGTGCTTTGCCTCCCTGAGTGGAAGGAGCCAGGAATGAGTGCCTCTCTTGGCACCCACTGGCAATGTGGGTGGCTCTGTGGGAGGCTGGGGCTCACAGAGGAACAAGCAAAGGCCCCGTTAAACCTGTGTCCAGGGTCTTGTCACCTGCCCAGAAGCACTTCTGCACATGGGTTTTGTGCCTCTGGCTGCATCTTGCTTTGGGGCTGTTTGCTCTGTGGCAGGCCAGGGTGGCCAACAGCCACTGACTTACTAATGATTCCATAAATAATGAATGTGCCAGAATTTAATTGGATGGCTACCAAGTCCTGTATCTGACCACTTCAGGAGAGGGTCTTTCTTTGAGCCTTGTGATCTTTTGGTCTTTAAATTTCAGGATTGTATAAGCTGCTGATTCTTCCTGGGAACTTGGTCCTCCCATAGGTGACCAGCTATCGAAACAACAGTCTCAAACCTGGTAATTGATACTTAGTGTTCCCTGGTGCTTCGTACAGGTGAGGACTTGCCTCCTTTTCCATTTGCTAGAGGCACTCAATGCCAAAACACAGGCTGGACTGGTTGGAGAAAACAGTGCAGGCAAGCACAGTATGACCTTACCCTTGTGTGGTGTCTTGGCAAAACCCTGAGCTAGAACACAAGAGGCTTGAGCTCTTTCCCAGATGAATTTCATCTGTTCTATTGCCTTAACTCCTCAACTGTGTGCCCTATTCCCTGCCTGTCTGGTGAAATTTTAAGATTTCAGAGCCAAAGACACTAACAGGATAGTGTGACGTCCAATGGGGTTGGTAGGGCTTTAGTCTTTGGAGTTTTTAGGTCAGGTGCAAATGGGATCAGTGTTCGATACCCTATCTGGTTTGTTTTAAAACACCATATCCTGTGTGGGTGTGAGTCCATATCTCTTGCAGTGCCAAGTGTTGCAGCAAGCAGTTATCTAACGTGTCTGCAGGTGTTGTCATACAAATGATGAACAGGTCCCACGGAGGAGCACTGCAGAAAGGGTGCCTTAACTCTTGAGATGTAGAGAAATGTCCTTAGAATGCAAAATGTTCTTATCTTATTCATTGCTCGTCTCCTATTCCACCCACCTGTTGTGCCTGTCATTAACTGAGAGTATGACCACTTCAGAGCAGTTGTTGTTTAAAAAGCAGACATAGATGTTCATAGAATTTCTGGCATGACAGACAGCATATTACTACTTTTATTGACAATACTAGCTAAAAGAAGCAACAAAGGTTTTTACTCTCTCTTCTCATCTCTGCATTATCTATGAATCTGGGCTGTGCTCTGCTTAAAAATTATCAGCAGATAGATTATAGGGTCTGTCCTCTCTGCCCTGAGTCTCACTGAGAGTGATGGTCACAGTCTTGTGGTACCTTAGACTGAAGGATCTTTTATTAATGGAGTTGCAACACCAGTCAGAGTCAGAGATGACCATGTGGCTGAGTTTGCCTCACTGACTTTTGGTCTGAAAACTAATTGTGTTTACACTCTGGTTCTGGAAGACAGCTATATGGAGCCCTATGCTGTTGATTTTAACTGAATAGAAGGAGCCTCCCAAGGAAGTGTTGAGGCTTTAATGTCATAGGGAGAAAAGCTGTTGTGCAATGGCAGTGATGAGGGCACCAAGGCTGACTTAGCTTGCACGTCTGAGGAGTTTCTGTTACCAGTTCCTCCATTCATGAAAATCCCATTCATCTTTCTCATACTCAATTCTACACTCTGTAGGCTACAGGAATTTAACCCACAGCATTCAGAGTAGGGATTCTGAAGTGGATTCGTTTGCTTCCTTGACTGACTCATTGTATTACCCTGACTAGCAGCTGTGTACTAGGACTGCTAACCTTCAGTGCATTAGTTTATCTCCCAATTTTCTGCTCTCAAGAGCTAGGCTCTGTAATAGGCCAGGGAGGTTAGAATATCTGTGTGAGCGTTAAATGGATTTATGCAGCTTTGACACAGCCAGAATCACTGCTGCTCAGCTCTGTCATTGTTACTATAATAACTTAATTATTAGATTTCCGGTTGCTACTGTGTTGTTGTTGTAGGCACTGTATAAACATACAAAAAACTGATGATGACCTCTGCCCTGAAGCTCTTGCAGTCGTGCATACATGAGACAGCAGACTGTTGCAATGAATGAATATTGCCAGACAATTGAAAGTATAAAGCAACAGCTGGGTTTTAGCCTCAGGTCCTCATAGCTCTCAGGTGCCAGTCTTATGGTTATGTTCAGGGTTGCCCTCTCCGGGATGCAGTGGGGAAGACCTGCTTGAGTATCGTTTATTCAAGTGTATATATGTTGTTTTGTGTTTAAATGGTGTAAAACATAGTTTTAGTGCAGAGCTTGAGTGAGACAAGAAGCCCGAGATAACTGGTGGGGCACTGTCCTGTGCCATATACAGCTTGAATGGCTGCTGACAAAAACCACTGATGGATAGTTGATAGTTTTCAGTGCCTTGACCCAGTTTCATTGCATAATTTAGTATGAATTATCACAATATCATCCCCATGATATATCTGACTTCCTCTGCTGGCTTCCCTTGGTTACTCTGACCAACACAGTTTAGTTCATAGAGATGCTGGGAAAAGGAGACTCTTGTAGATGCTTCCACGTGTTATGGACACACAGAAGTATTCACATTGAATTGGTCAACAGCTTCTATGAAGACTCATTTTGGTTCTGGGAGGTATCTAGTTAAGCAGCAACTCCGGGAACATGGTGTACAAATTAGTCACACTGGGCAGATAATAAATGCAACAAAAACCACTCAAAGTCAATAGCTGTGGCAAGTTGTTGGCAAATATTCCAGATAAGTAAGGTATTCCAGAAGTATTGCAAGTATTCTGGTGTGTAGTGTGTTTGCATAAACCATCAAAAAAGGCTGTGTTACACTGTCAAAATGATGATTAGAAGTATCTGTTTCTGGTTATTTGTTGGGGGGTTTTTTGATGGTTTTGACTTGAAGGGCTTGAAATTTTAATGAATTAAGTAATTGTGGTTAGGAAATATGATTTTTAGTTGATACGGTTGCAGTGGTAAGAAGTCATAGTACAAAGGCAGGTGTAATGATATTGGTTATTAGTAGGCTGTATTCCAAGCTAGGCAGGAGGAGGTGAGAATCCTGCCTGAGCTTAAGAAGAGCCAGGGAGGATTGCTCTGCAGGGAGGCAAGATTCTGCCGTCAGCTGCTTCCAATGAGCAGCTGCTCAGCTCCTGCCTCTGGGCTCTGACTTCCTGCAGCTGATGGGTGGTGCTTTGCTTCTGTGTGAAACTGCAGCCCCTGTGAGGTCCTTCTAGGCATTTCGTGTGCAGCTGTTTGACTAAAAAGAGGGGAGGGATGGTATAGCAGTGTTGCAAACAGGGAAAAAAAGAAGGGGAACGTGCCTTTCCATATCACTGTGCTTTAGGCAGTGCTGCAAGAGGTGACTGTCCCATTTTCCCTAAAGGAATAGGGAAATCTGCATAGAATGCCTTTAAGACAAGGTCTGCTTGGCTGGGGAGGTTTGTAGGTATCTTGGTATAACAAAGACGTGCAGCTTTGCAGCGCAGACTGAGCCCCAGGCAAAGCTCCAGACAGGAGCTGTCAGTGTTCCTGTTTGACATTGTGTGACTTGCTTTTAGAGATGTGGGGAACCACAAGCTGTATGGGCACTTGCTTCCTTCATGAAACCTGATGTGCTCTGTGTGACACCAATGAACAGGGTGAATCATTTCTGTGTACGTCAGTACCTCAAGGCACTAAAATCTGACAAGAAGTTGCTCTGATACTTGTCTGTTAGTACCAGTGCTGGAGTCTGACATGTCATGGTTTTATAAAACTGGCCTCTCTTATTTTCATGACTTCTTGAAAAATCTTTTTTTTCTTCCCTTGCTTGCTTTGTTTCATTGCTGATGAAAGCATGGTCTCTTCAAATGCATCATCCTACACTGTCATCCAGGGTTTTTGGCTGTTCTTGATTTCAACAGACTTTGAAGAAGACATTCTTTATATCACTGAAGTTTGCAGGATCTGGCTTGTCTTCATCCATATGTAACTAGTAACTGTTTGATAAATAAAGTTCTACCCAAGTAAGCATGTAGAATCCCATCATCTTTGGAGTATGTGTTCCTGCTCCCTGGTTTTCAGATATCAGCAAGAAACACGGGTTTTTTGGTACTTTATTTAACAGACAAAGGAAACAAGCCACAGCACCAATCTCTGATTTAATTTAGTCATACAAGTCAGTGTTTGTGGGGTTTGTGTTTGTTGTGTGGAGTTGGAAACAATCACTACAAAAGTAGTTTTTTCCAACATTAGAGATCTTTCCTGACACACCAGCCTTTTTGTCTTAACAGACTTTCCTTTGTGGTCTTGCTGCTTTCATGTTATTTTCATAAACCCTCTTTGCTGACCCTAAACTTTTTGATATATTCAGCTCTTGAAGTACTTGTTATTTCCCATTTTGTTTTGGCTTCTCTGCTGTTGTTTTCTTATTGATGGTCTTGCAGACTTCTATCCTCTGGCTTTTTATGAAACTTCTCCCTTTCTGAAGCTCCTTCAGAAATGATGCATTATATGTTGTGAGATTACATGTAGTGAAGAATCTTTGGCTGTCCAGAGGTTTCTGTCTCCATGGGACACATCTGTGGCTGGGGTTTGCTGGAATGTCCTGGATAAGGGGATGGTCAAGAATCTTGGATGTTTGTGCTGCAGTTGCATGCTTTGGTGGAGAAAACGTGAAAGGTGAGTACCATGGCAAAGGAGTGTGTGTGCGTGAAAGCAGGCAGTAAGCCTTTTCTTGTCTTGAGTTGCACGTTAACAGTATTTTTAGTTGAAATCAGTGCAGTAGAAGTGAATTTATACATGGCATGGGAAAGATGGCAGAATTGGGACCATAATTTTTATAGTAATGGGCTTGAAAAAACCAGCACTGAGCCAAACAACCCCTAATGGCCGCTTCAGGTGGGCCTGTGCAGGAGAGACTATGCTTCTCAGCAAACCTAATTGGTACAGGCAGAATGCCATCCTAACACAGCTGTATTGCTTCTAGTTCTTCACTAGTGCTGAGCAAGCTTAGCTGGAATTATCTGCCTGGTTCTATGTGGCAGAGATTCATCCTCCTAGCTTCCCACTGCTTTGGTTACTTCTTTCAGGAAGAGATGAAATGAGTGTGGCTTTGTGCCAGCACAGGTTGCTGGGACATCCATACTGCCCTGTATTGCTGAGCCACCCCTCTTTGTGAGCGTGATGACAACGATGGTTTTCAGCAGAGCCTTGGGACTGCAGCATGTCTTTGTGAAAAGTGCTGCTAATACTGAGCACATACCTCATCAGTTTGCTAGGAAGGTGAGACTTGGGCTTTGAAAACTTGGGTGGCGTCTCAAGAAACACCCTAGCAAATAAATGGTTAACCAATAAGGCAGAGCATAGAAATAGGATGGAGGAGTGTAATTATCATGGGATAAGCAAATGATTAGAGTGTTATGATGCTCAAAGTATAGCCCTAGAGTCAGGTGCTTAATTATTAATATTATTATTCATGGATGGGTCTTTATGATGTGGGAAATGAATATTTCTGGCACTGGAAGGAGATGTAAGACACCAGTTTAATATGCCAAGCAGGGCTTACGAGAGAGCGGTGTGCTTCATATAAATTAAATCTACCCGTTAGCCACGTGTTTTCCACTGGGGATGGATTCTTCATCTCCTTGCCTCCTAAGGCTGCTTATAAAATGTGGAATAAAAAAAAATCTCATTTTAATATTTTTGTAGGTAAATCAAAATGTTCAAAATGGAGGAGAAATGTGAGGGAAGACATGGGTGGCAGCTTTGGTCTCAGGGGAGGCAGGGCTAAGAGCCTGGTCTTGGTGGAGTCCAGGACTGTTTTTCAGGTAGCACTGGCTGTATTCTCCTTTCATCTAGGTACCTGTAACCTCACAAATCCATTGCATGCGTGTGGTTAGGAGTAAATGTTGGAACAGACATTAAACAGCACTGATACAGCATTTGTGCTGACATAAGCATCAGCTGCAGCATCCCCAAGGCCAGGCACACTAATCTTTGTTTTGGGACCGTTGTCAAATCGGATGTTTTGGTGTCTTTTTGTTGCATTCCTGTGCCAAACTCCTTCATAGCACAGGCTTGTTTGTCTGGGACTCAGCTGTTCATGGCAGTGATTTGGCTGCTCTATCTGTGGACCACTTTGGAGGCCACTGCGTAAAGGTCTGGATTAATAGTTATTTGTACAACAGAATAGACTGGATTCAAATGGGCATCTCAAACACATCCAGGAAAAGCAGCAAATGAGATTGCTGTAGTCAAATAAAGGGAAAAGGTTGTTTAGCTTGGCCCGCAGTCACCAAGGGCCAATGTCAGCCTTTGCAAACTCTAGGTTCAGGCATTAGCTGTCATTAGAGCAAGGAGTTGTGTCACTAGGCAAATAGTACAGAATTTAGCAGAGAGAGAAAAAGTGGTATATAAAGTGTTGTAGGGGATGGAGGCTGTGTGCATGCTGAGCATGCTGCCACCCTTCTAAATGGCTTCCTCCCTGTGGGTATCTGGCTTTTTGGCAGTGGGGCTGTTGAAACTGTATTCATCTTTCACTCCAATCCTAAAATGATGGGATCTTGCAAAGTGTTTCTGTGTGTGGCAGGGCAGAAGAAGAGTGGGAAAGATACCTTCTTCTTCTTTCCCTTTCTCTCTTTTTTTTTTTTTTTTTTTTTTTGCATTAATACAATCCTGCCTTTTTGATCTTGCTTCCTGCAATATTATGAGGACTGCAATGGATTGCTATGGCAACTGGCCAACCAGGTCTGCATACTAAAGGGAGACACCTCCATGAAGGCTCACAGGGGAAAGAGATAAAAGTGTAAATGATGCAAACAAACAGGAGAAACTCCGAACAACAGCAGTAGCACCATGTGGATGTGTTATACCGTGAGATGGGATGGAAGAACATAAGGAATGAAGCACAGTATTGCTGGCCAGCCTCACAGCCAGAGCTTTTTGTCATGCACCAGCAGGATAGAAAACTCTCATTCTTCTGCTCCCCCATCTCTGCAGCCCTCACCACAAGCAGATATCCAGCAGACACATGTGTCTGTAAATATAGGTGGATTGCTAATTTGCAGGGACATGAGGAGATGGCTGTATGAAATTGGGGATGCAAATGTTCAATTATTGCAGCTTGACACTGATGAATGGAGAGGCGAAGAGGGGCTGCATGTCTGGGTTCATCCTCCGGGTACTTCTTTCTGGTTGGTCTGAGCTGCATCCCTGTGCTGGTGGCTCTGGGGAGTGCTGGGCAGAAGAGGGGAGCATAACAGAAGAAAAATGCCTGTCTGCATGGGGCAGGGCCAGCTGGCAATAGGGGTAGGTCTTTTCTGTTCAATAAAACAGAGCAGAGATGTTGGTTCTTAAATATCTGGCAGACAAGGCAAGGAGGTGGGGAGGATATATAAATTTTCCCCAGCATACTTGGCTTTGTCTTCACCTTTGGTTCTGCTATACTGGATGTCCCTCCCGTCTCCCAGCCACAAACACATATGGCATTTCCCCCTCTCCACAACTGGAAGGAACAGGCCTTTTTGCCAGAGAAGGAGGAAGGGAGTGTGTGGGGGGAGGTTGGTGCTGCTGTTAGGGCCAGATGGCCCTTAAGGGCTCACTGTACACTACCCTCTGCCTCAGACCTTTTCAGCTCCTTTATCTCTGCTTTTCTCCTCCCAGCAAATGGGCAATATCTGGTTTATTGAGGACCACTTGAACCTGGCACTGCCATTAAAAACTCATGGGTACTTTTGTCTTGCTGGTCTGTGGGATGAACTGGGTGGGCCCAGATGTGCCATGTACAGAGGAGTCTCATGGGTGTGTGTCTAGCTGTAGTCCCAGGCTGAGGCCTCTTGGAGCTTGGCACAGAGAGTATGACAGCCAGTGCCCTCTGAAGAACTCCAGGAGCCTTTCCCAATTTGCCTGTCTTTACTATCTGTGCTTTACTGAGCGGACTCCCACGGGATTGTACTGGTGCACAAGCAATGAGAATTTTCCCTTTCACCCAGAAGAGACACCACTGTGTTAAACTAACACATTTTTATAGGCAGGGCAAAGCGCTCAATCACCAGGCAGCATCTTAGAATCAGGTGCAGAGACACAAACCTGACAAAGGAGCAAGTTTCCACAGAATGGAACAGGTGACAGTGAATGCTGGAGAAAGGGGCAGACCTGCTCTGCCATGAAACACAGCTATCTGTATAAATTAATAAACCCTGCTGGTCCTCCCACCATCACGTAACCAGGTACTCTTTCATGTGGGTATGAGAACACTTTGAATATTTGCAGAAACACATCAGAGGAGTGGCATGTAGGGGCTAAAGCAGGCTATGGGGTCAGCCTCCTGCCTGTTACAGAGGTGGTATTGGTAACACTATGATAGCAGGAAACATCTCAAATACACGGATTAGTAACAACTACGTAAATTTATAAGTAGAGTTTCTAACAGTTTCTAATGTGTGTTGAGGAGGGCAGACCTGTAACAAGTGTTCTGAATTAACCTTACTGCTGCACACAAGCCCCTTTCAGTGCGGTAGCTATGTAAAACACTAGATTAGTCTCTGAATCTCTGCAGAGGCTGGGGAATGCTGCTCCCAAGGCTTGAGTCTGAGGAACTCTGCCAGGAATCAGTCTTTGATTGCCAACATCATGTTCCCATGAAATTCTGCATCCTTCCAGAAGTGGGCTTCAACTCTACGGCCCTTCTACAAAATATTTTCAATTTACTTTTCTTTGCTAGTTTCAATGTGTTATTCCATTCGTGGGGCTGTACCAGGTTCCCTGTGGTTGGTAATTAAACATGCTGGAAATTCTTGTGCTTTCATTTTTGACCAAAGACCCTAGGCTGGCTGGCACAAAGGGATAAGGTTTGCTGACTTTGGTGTAGGAGGCCCTGAGTTCAGATTCACAACCCTTTCTCAGCACTTTTCTCTTTTTAAAGAAAACAATAAAAAGAAGAGAGATGTGATCAGAAAGCACTTGACAAGTACAAAAATACTGGAAATGGGATGTTTGCTGCAAAATATGGGATGAAGTTAGAACAGGCTGAGCCTTGAAATGGGCCAAGTTAAATAAGCAGCAAGTCCTGATAACTTGGCCCTTTTTTCCAAGGTTCATACATCCACATATGGGATCTCAAAAGGGTGAGCCAGTGTAACCCTAATTGTATCTTATTTATCTTGGCTGTTGAAACAGCTCACCATGCTGTAACTTGGCCCCTTCCACAGTGATTCCATCTTTATACAGTTGACCTTTTCTTCCCCCTCCAGTTTTCTGTATGTGCTACAAGTTTTCATGTCAGATATAATTATCTGAACCCCCGTAGGCTGTGAGGATAAGGTTTCAGCCATTTTTGGCAATGGGGTTCTTTCCCAGGGCTGCAGATGGGTTAGGTGAACCAGATGTACTCAGATAAGTTTGCTGCAATTTCTTTCTGGTTTTTGAGTTGTGCTTCAAAGGATGGCCTCTGCACTTAGGGGTTAGTTGCCTTATAAATTGTAACTTTTATTTTTGCCTTTGTGATGAGGGTACTTTTCATTTCATTGAAACCTGGCTTAAACTGTCATGTTCTTGTAGATTCCTTTCTAGAACTTGGGATGTGATAGTTGCATGTGTTTGCTGGTATGTACTTGGACTAAGGATGAAAAAGAAAGTATTAAAATATTTTGGAAATCAGAGGCAGCTCTGCTGCTGCTGTACTGTATTACCTGCGGCAAGCTCTGTGTAAGGGTCTGCTCTGTAATGGGACCTAGTTTACTTGAGAGATAAAGACAGTGCCTGGGTGACACAGCTGTGTGTGTACCACTGCACAGCCAGCCTTCTGCCTTCCCCTGGGCCCCCACTGCCACCCAGCCACTCCTGCAGCTGCATCTTAGTCTGCTTCTTACAGATTACTGGTGGGCTGGAAAGTAGGCAGATTGGTGAGCTGGTTAATTAATTCTGTTTTAATATTATTATTTATACTGAGAGACTACAAAGAGCTGTCAGAGGTCATGCTGCCCCATTCACTAGGCTCTAGAAAAGCACACGGGCAGGACTTTGATTTGGTTTCTATCTCGCTAGACCAGGGTAGGGAAGAAGGGCGTGTTGTGACCCTGATTTTGCAGAGAGGGAATGGGGGAGATGGAAAGTAAGCAATTTGACCAAGGCTGTGCAGAGACTCTGGCTGAGCTAGGAAGTAATATCAGCTTTTCTCTACCCCTGTGCAGGCCATCCTTGGCTCTCATCAAAGCTTTCTCTTTTAATATTTCTCTATCTTAGTATTTCTATGCTAAGCTACAACCTCTTTTCTCCACCCACGCCCCCACCTTTCCTGTCTCTCGCTCTCTCACCCCATCTCCTTATACTCAGAGTCACGATACTGATATTTGCTAGGAACAGCATCATTTTGGAAACAGCACAAAATGCATTTCAAGTGATAGCTCTGTTCAGCTGCGCCACTTGTAAGGGGTAGAAAGGAAGTGGAAAGAGCTCACTGGCCTCTTTGTGTCAGTGAGTTGGTGGGGTTGTTTTTCCTCTCTCTAGATGCCACACAGGAGCATCTCCTGACTTCTGTTAGAGCCCCATTCCCTGACAGGGCCACGGGCCATGTGCTGAACTCGGCTGAGCCCCAGCTGCTCTGACTAAAGGCAGTCAGAGCCCCATAGTGCTCAGACCCCTCAGGAATTGGCTGCAATCTTTTTTTTAATTTCATGTTTTTGTCTGTTTGGGAGGTGACCAGTGGCACTTAATGTGGGTCAAGCCTGGCAAACTGATCTCCATGGCAACCCTTAATGAATGCCATTGGCTCAGTGGTTCCATCCCTGCATCTCATTAAATTTCAATGACTTTCATGGGGCTCGGACATGTAATTAATATCAAACACATGGTATTCAGCAGGATAAGGTTTAACAGCAGGCAACTTGTGCAGGAGCAGGAGAGTGACGTGGGGGGAGAATGTTTGGGCTCTGTCCCCAAACATGACAGGAACAGACAGCCCATGAAAAAGAAGTGAAAGGCAGAGCCTGGCAGTTGCTTCTCCTGGCCTGGCAGAGGCACTGATGGGCTCTTTAGCCTGTGTGCTGTGGTGGAGATTTGGAGGCAGTTCTGTGATCAGAGCTCATGACAGCTCTCACATTTGAGAGTGGCTCTCAGTTGCTTTGTGACCAGTGGCCATCTTGCTGAAGACAACATAGAACCACTGAGAAAACAGGGTCATGTATGCTGGCTGAAGGAAACTCCTTAGAGGCCAGGGAGATCAGAGGAAGCAGCACAAGGCAGGAATACAACTGCAGTTGCATTTCTTGGTTTTCTTTTCACTGTGTACTGGTACAACTTCTGTGGCACATTGCAAATTCTCCCCATCCCCAGCACAGCAGCATCACAGAATAGCTTCCAAAGCCATCACAAGGAGCCACCATGGACTGGGAAAAATCTTGTTCTTATCATTAGGGTTGGGTGAATCATGAGACTCTCTTCAGAAGCAAACAAGTGAAATTTGGACTGGAGATGCAGCAGTAGAAGCAGCAACCACAGTGTTTGCACAGAGACTACCTGAGCTTTGCCCCATCGAACTGCACAGTAGGGCCAGGGGAGGCTTGTTCTCAAGGGGAAGGGACAGATGCCAAAATACAGGGGAGGGTGGTGAGGAGTATTTTGTTGTTTGCCAAAATGAATTTGAATTTCTTAGGGTTTGTCTGCCTCTAGTGAAGATCTCAGTCATTTCAGCTGTATTAAAATCTTCCAGCATCTTATCTCACATGAATTAATGTTATCATGAAATGAAACAAAAAGGTGGGGGGAATGGAGGAAATAACCTCTGCTAATTACTAATATGCAAAGTAAGTAACAAGATGAAGAAATAATGTGCTATCAGATACAATCCTGGGGTTTTTAAAACAAATTATTTCATCTTCAACTGCATTGCTGCTATTCCCCAGGGAATAATATACAATTCCCACAAGGATATGAGGGTATAATTCAATGGCAGCTCTAGTGAAGTTATATTCAGTTTAATGAACGTTGGTGGGAAGCTAAGATTGAATTATTGCCCGAGTGCTCTGTCAGGTTGCCTCATGTTGTTATGCAGGATATAAAGAAAATTATTATTGACAATACTAAGGAGATTCGTTTTGTCTGAGTGAAGGAGGCAAAGGAGGTGTATTGAATATGTGACGTAGTGGGAGAAGGTTAATCATGACTGTAATGTGGGATGGGAAGATCGATCATGCGTGGATCACATGGATGGATATTTAATGTGTATGTGCCACGGCAATGGAAGTTTTACTGGCCAGGATGTGTGGAAGGGACAGAGTTGGAGGCAATAACAGTAACTTACTATGTGACAAATAAATAACAGTGGGGGAAGGATGGTATTCAAAGATCCTTGTGCTCACTAGAAGGTGCAGCAGTGGGGGAAGACTGCAGTGGGATTTCCGGCAGTGTTTGTGTAAAGTCAAGGCGTCTTTCTGCGTGTGCGAAGAAAAGCCAGGAGAGCCTCTGCCACCTTCAAATGGCAGTCGGCGATTTAGGGTGGCGCCGCTCGTCCTCTCTGGCCATGGGGTGGCAGCATCTTGATGTGCAAAACGAGCATCTCCATCTGCCTTGCTCCGGGAGGCCCCAAGGTACCCGCGGAGGGCTGGGACTTCGGACTCACCGCCCATCGCACCAAGAAACACAGTGCCCTGTTCCCGGTTACAGCGTGGCTATGGCCTCAGGTTGTGCCAAGGGAGGTTTCGATTTGATATCAGGAAAAATTTCTTCACTGAAAGGGTGGTCAAGCATTGGAACAGGCTGCCCAGGGCAGTGGTGGAGTCACCATCCCTGGAGGTACCTAAAAGATGTGAAGATGTGGGACTTGGGAACATGGTTTAGTGGTGGCAGTGCTGTGCTAATGGTTGGAATTAAAGATCTTTTCCAACCTAAATGATTCTGTGCATCTGTGGTGCTGCAAGTGATGTGTAGCAGAAATGGAGATTAAACTGGATGCTCCAGTCACACACTCTGGGGGGTTTGCTCACAGCTTGCTGGGGAAACAGCTTGAAGACAGACCCATCCCTAGGTATTTTCATGGAAAATCTGGACTTGAATCAGAAAAGAGAGATGTATGAACAATACAAAGCAATTATGTGCAAAACTATGCGGGATTGGCAAAACCAGCTTTTGCTAAAACCAGATTTAAGTACCTTTGAGGTCTCCATATCTGTCAAATTTAGTTGACATTGGCCAGTGACTTATAACTACTCAACAAAATGTCGTGTATGATATCTTAATAAATATTAATAAATCACACAATTATTAAGGGGGAGATGTCGACAAACATGTACTTAAACATACAGCAAGGTTGTGTAAGATTTGTTTTCTCAGGAAACCAGCTGATAAGTAATGGATATTTTGGAAAGAGGGAACTGAACATTCTCAAACTTCCAAGAAATATTTGCTTAAAACTAGACATTAGAAATGCTTTTTTAAAGAAAAAATATCAAATATCTTTCTTATCTTGCCCTTCCTACACAGGAAATTCATTATTTATTTTTCAGGATTCCAGGTCACACAATTCTAATCAAGATTTCATTACGCCCCCTCAGGAGGCAGCAGTCATTGATTTGAAGAATTATTTGATTCATCAAAATCTCCATATTGAAAAATGTAACTTCTAATTTTGAGTACCATTAGAGTAAAGGGATGTTTGCATCTGGAGCACTGGACAAGGCCCATCTTCAGTATGGATTCGTGTTGGCACCTATTAGAAGGAAATGAATACATTGAAATCTAGTCCAAACTATTATAAGCAAAGCAGCTGGCAGTCTTGTTTCAGCAAATTCCATTAGCCTGCAAAATGGAAGGAGATCCTTCCAAAAATCCTTTTCACATTTTTTCTTGTTATCCACAAAAAACTTCAAAAGCAGATTAAATTCAGTCTCCTTGGACCTGTCCACCAGATTTCGCTTTCCTGTTTTCTTAGGAAAAAACCCTACAACAAAATATGGAGATGATTGTTTCATTTGCTCAACCTGTCACTCGCTGTGTTTGATGTGCACGTTCACAGTGCAGCAGTTGCAGTCAGCATGTTTGCATTACAGACAGGACAAGTGCCCGGGCCACACCATCTACAGCTTTTCCAGTGGTGGCATTCAGAGCAACATGGGACATCTGATTGGTTTCCATCTGCTGAGATGACAGGACTGATAGGCAGAGAAATACATAAACAAAACCAGTTTCTTTAATGGCCAAAACAAAAGATACTCTCCTAAATCGTAGAATACTTTGAGTTTGAGGAAGCCACTGAAGGTGGTTTTGTCCAGTCTTCTCCTCAAATTCCTCATCAGATATATCTGAATTTTGATATCCTAGACCTCACTGTCACACTTCTACACTTTTTTTTTCTGAACATTTACCAAAATCCCATGGGTAGCTTTCTTCTTTTCTTCTTTCTAAGTGCAGTTCTGCTTAGAGAATCTCACATTCTTGACATTTCTCTTTATTGCATATAGTAAGATATAGTCTTCAAATGCAAAATATGAATTTACATTCAGAATCATAATCACAGGGTAGGTCTGTGCTAAAATGGAGCTGAAATTCAGATTATATATCAGTAATTTAAAACACTGCAATGTGTATCATCCTAGAAGTGTGCACTAATGTACTCAGGGAATTCAGAATTGAGATGAAACTTTAAAGGAACCTAAATAAAGAAAGGAACAGAAAACCATCCAGAAATACCTAACTATACCTTGTGGACATACAGATTTGCTCCTGTCACAGAGATCTGATCCAAGCTTCCAGCACAGAGCTGGTGTAGAGCCCTGAGTCAAGTGTCTCTGCTATTGCCCTTGGGCATGGCAGTTCCCATGTTTCCCATTCAGGGGCTCAAAATTGCTAAAGGCTTGGCATGGAGGCGGGGAGTTGTGGTCATTGAAACAACTCAGGAGGTCTGGTTCCCACCTTCTGCTTACAGCTCCCTGCCAGGGATTTCAGCTGAGCTGCTGGTAGTGTGGGATGAAAAGCTGGAAGCCCAAGGTTTCCCAGGGCTCTTGCCCTGTAACTGTTCCAGCAAATGAAGCCTTGTCACTGAAACAGAGTTCCAGCCTTGTGTCTGGAAAGATGGCAAGGCCCTTTTGCTATGTGTGGATCTCTCTTTCTCTCTCTCCCTCTCTCTCTCTCATATTATCCAGTCAGCCTGTTTGGAGGCTCTATGTATTAAACAGATTTATTTGTTTAATAATTATTAGTTTCAAAGATTTACAGTGCCCTGCTGCTGTTTCTGTGACTCTGCCTTCCCAGGAGGTTAAGAAAGTTAAAATCCTTCATCAAGAAAAAGGAAAAAATTAGGAGCTTTAAATCTTCCATCATTTGGAAAATAGGTTGTGGAGAGAATGAAGACACATTCTCTGGATGCTGTGGGTTAGGTGAGTGCATATGTCTTGGGGTTGCATATCACACGTGTTTAGGGAACATGTAAAGATCTGGATATGTTTATCTCCTCCCCTTTGCTTTAGAAAACATTTAGACTGGTCAGAGGGCATAACCAGAGGAAGCTTCATAGCTGCTCTGCCACTGTTTGGTTGTACAGTGACAATTTGATAGAATGAAGCAGCCTTCATTTATCAAGAAAAAAGGAGTGGGATTTACCAATAAGAAGATGCAGCTACTTCTAATACAGCCTTGCTTTTTTATGTCGTCTTCAAAGCTGACTCTTGCTCTGTGCTCATATCATTTCCAAAGCTGGCTCATGCCAGAGCGAGTCCCACTGTGTGAACTGGCCATTTTAATCTTCTTTTCATGTAGAGCAAATTATAGTCACTATAAAAGCTAAAAGGAACACAAAGGGGAATTTCAGAACTGAAATGCTTGTATGTGAAGTTTATTAACGTATTCCTGTCTGGGTTTGGTGCAAAACCAATGCAGTTTCATTAGATAACAATACTAGAGGCATGAGGAACTTGGAACACAACTTATAGAAATTGGATTTGAATGATTCATTTTGAAATGAGAGATTTGGAAAGGAAAAGAAAACCATTCTGGATTACATATTTATAATAGTGAAAGTCTTAATGAATTTCATGTTAATCCTGATTACCTACTAAAATTAGAGGTTCACAGTAGAACTTGAGGAGAAGTAGCATGAAACTGGAAAGTGTGTGATGCTTCTGGGAAAAATTTATATTGCAAAAGATGAGAATCATACAGTAAAGAATTATGTTTCCAGAGTTTTCATAAGTCCTGGGCATTTTCAGCATCCCAGACAGATGAACAGATGTGTAGAGAACATCTAGGTTCCTGCCAGAAAACAAGCACAAAAATCACAGGTATAATGGGATTGTATGGAAAACCTGAGTAAAGTAGAAGGGCATATCCCCCTTCTAACAAAGGGAGGTCCTCATTGTGCAGAACACAACAAAGTGCTCTTTAATTTGAAACCAACATTAGTGAGCGTAGAGGACAAGAACTGCCTTGTGAAATAGCAGAGCTCTGAGAGGCAAGCAAGCTTCCTGTCATCTGAATGTGGAACTCTGGGAATCTACATATCCCAGCTCTGCAGCCTCCATCGAATCACCAGAAGTCTCTGTTTTCTTCCCAGCCCTGACCTGAGCAGTTCCAGTGGCCTTGGTAGGAGGAGCTGAGCTGTCTGACCTGGTTTGCACACTACATTTTACTACCAAGCTTGTACTGACATTAAGGAGCCCGTGGAAAAGAAGTTTATCTTCAAATTTGGCAGCGCAGAGAGGTAGATAATACTTGAGTGAAGTTGCCAAAATGCCCTTAGGGCCTTAGCAAATTGCAGCTTTTGAAGGACTAAGCTGCATTTTTTGCTTATGATCTAATTTTAAGAATCCTTGTGGAAAAATCCCTTTGTAAGTGGCCTTGAAACCTTAGGTTGCTAATTCAGATCTGATCAGCACAGTAAGGCAGGCTCTCAAATTTTGGTTCATGAACAGCTGTCTGAAGGACAGGATAACAAACAGCCTCCAAAGCAGGCCCTTTATGTGGAGGGCTGTTCCTAAACTGGGAGTAAACTGTACTCTCAAAGTTTACTTTCCTGCTGTAGCAACCGGGTCTTTCACTCAGATAACCAACTCAAAGCAAGCTGACGCTACTGTATTGCTGGTACCTGACATAGTCTGCATAATTCCTGAGTGACAAGCCTGCCCACACCAGCAGCCTCTTGTGTGTAACTGCAGGGCTATGCAGGACTGCAAAGTCCCTTTATCTCTTCCACCACCTCATGCAAGTGTCAGTGCCCTGCTCACAGGTGAGCTGAACCCCTTCTTCCATGTGTTACATTTTAGCAGCTTTAGGGAGTAAAACATCACACCGCAGAGGGGTGGTCTGGTCTGCAATGGCCATTTGCTAAGCTGTGTGTGCAATTCCAAGAACAAGAACAGGAAAGGGACATATGGGGAAGAGAAGGGTTTCTGTTACTGGGAGGGGTGGTATATGTACATGTGGCAGTGAAGATGGATGTGTGCACTAACATGCTTGAAGTTCTTCATTGTTTCTGTTTGAATATTTTTATTTATTATGCTGGAGCTAAGCATTTGCTTTCTCCTACTGCTATTAGCTCTATTTTTTGTGCATGCTCATGCCAGTAAACATGCTTGTACAGGTAGATAGTACATAGATATGTTTATGTGCTTAGAGCCTTCAGGGGAAAAATGAGGACAAAGGACTTTTCAGTATTCTACATACTGTTTGCTGCAGTTTTATGTTTTGGTTATTTTTCTCTAAAGAAAAAAAAATGTTTGATTACTTTTTTCCACTGTGATTAGTGCTTGTTGGCCAAAGATGTCTCAGCCCTCTGTAATCTATCCTGCTTATAGCAGATGTGTTCAGGAGAGTGGAGAGGCAGATGCACCATTGCCTTACCATCATTACAGCCAGAGTGCTGCAGTCTGTGTCCCTGTCCTGGCTCCCAAATAAGTAGTGGACAGATTGATTTTGATTTCCAAAAGCACTCTGTTCCTTCAAATGCTGGAGCAGAGGAGAGGAGGTGCTTACTGGCATGGCATTACTTAGGAAAAGCAGATTTTTGAGTCATCTCCTCTATTTGTATTTTCATACCCTTTCTGACTTCAGTCTGGAGGTCTGTATCTGTTTCAGGCACTCAGTTCCTTGGTAAGCCAAGGGTGGCTTGGATCAGCCCCTCGCGGTGACAGTCTCGAGTGCCTGTTGTCCTGTGCCTTTAGAACAGAAGGCAGGAGTCATGTTTGCTCAGATGTGGTTGGAAAATGACCAGGATTGTGTCTCTCTGGCTCAGATGTGTGTGATGTGTACAGGACCCAATCCCAATAAGATCTGGATCAAAATTTGGCTCTGTTGAAATCAGTGGTATTGTTTTATTTGAGTTCATTACTTAAACTCATCTCTGGCAAATGCTGAAGATTTGTAGTAGTCTTTGAGCATATTCTTAATGCATTTGCAACATACTTCTAATAGGACTACTGTTTTATTATTGCCCTTCTATGGTCAGTACAATTATTCTAATTTTAAGATAACAAAATGCTATGATTTAATACTTTCAAATTTTGAATACTTTTTATTGATTAAATTAAAATGGGAAAGTCACAATATTGGCATTATGTCTAATGCTAGGTATGGTTAAAAGCTTGTGGCTGCATTGAAACATTTCTACAGATGAAATAGAACTTCATTCTTTCAAATAGGGATATGTAAGGAATATAACAAACAGTAACATCCCCTTGTAAGAATGGGGCTCTGTAGTATGTTTTTCAGGAGGCTGTGCTCACTGAGAACCAAGACAGTTGCTGTTTATGCAGAAAGTTCATTCATGGAAACACACAATGAATAGCAAAGAACAGGAACAGTGATAATAAACTCTCTGTGCCACTTAAGTGCTGCTGAATGAATTTCTGCATCCTCTGCTGATACGAGAGCCTGGGATCTCTGCCACTTGCCATTTACAACACCATCTTGTATGGGGACCTGGTGGCTCCATGCAGGAAAAGAGCACTCAGAGGATTTTAAAGGTCTTTCTTGGCTTCACCTACCTTTCCTTGATAGCTCTGCTTAGGAAAATGTAGGTATACCTGAGGAGGATTAGCTCCTATGTATCTGCATGGGTTAGTCTTCTATCACTCTAAAGGGAGAATTCCATGCCAGTGGTTTGCTGAATTCTTCTGTTGGGCGTTGTGACAGTGTTAAAAAGTAGGTCATTTGAATGCACTGCTGATAACAGTAATGGATTCACACATCAGCTGGCTGCTCCATACACATGTAACCCCTGCCCAATGTCACCTCCACAGTGGTTCATTCTCAGGCACTGGAATGTGTCATTTTGCTAATGCACATATGCAGAGTTTGCATTTCAAACTAAGGAAAGCTGAGAGCTTACAAAATGCTAGTAATAGCTATTCACCGAAAAATGTCTCTCAGATCTGGGCTCTGCATGGCTGGATTATGTGAAATGGCAGCAGGATGAAAACTTGCTTAAAAAGCTACAAGTTGCTGTGAGGATGTTTTATTAAAAACAAACAAACAAAGAAACCTCCCTACGAACAAAACAACCCTCTTGCTCTTTCTGGAGTGCACCAGAGGATGCACGTTCAGTAATGTCTGTGGGCTGCTCAGTCTCTGCAGCACCCTTTGCAGCGCCCTTTCTGCTTCCCGGCTGCTGCAGCGTGCGCTGCTGAACTGGGCTGTGCGGCTCACACAGACCCAGCCCCGCGCTCTGTGCGCGCACTGACTCGGCTGCTCCGTGCCCAGCGGCTGCAGGCTCTGGAATCAACAGCTCTGCATCGCTTTGCATGAAGAGTTGCTTCTTCTTATCCTTTCAGGATAGCTTGAAACTAATTTCTGAAGATTGAAATCTTAAATACTATACGTACTTCGTTCTGCTGTCCCCCAAACAGCTTAAAGCAATGGCAACAACCAAAAGCAGCCAGGAGCCAGGAGTGGGTTACAGCATGCCTTGCTGTAGCTGTTGTTACGCCCCTGAAAGCAGCAGTAAAGCCTCTGCTGTCCCCAGACCAGCTCCTCAACAAGCAGCAGCGAGTTGGGAGCAGCTGCAGGCAGGCTCGCAGATCAGAAAGGCAGTGGCAGAGTTTGACAAGAGCTGTGAGCAGAGAAAAAGGGAGATATTTCTAGCCACTGTAACCATCCTCTGGTGAAGCAGTTTTAGTTCCCATGGAGAAGATAGTTCACTTGTGAAGCAAAATCCATAACCTCCACTTGATCTCACCTAAGACAGCCACAAGAACCTTGTACATTCTATCCAAAGTGACATTAACTATGGAGACACTGCAGAAATAGTTTGCTTTTAAACTGGAAGATACAAAATGGGGTTTTTTTGTTGCAAAACAAAGCAAAAGCAAGTCTAATCTCAGAACCCACTCGTTCATGTAAAAGACCAGGGCTGGGGTATGTGTACTTTGAAGTGCCATTCAGGAACACACAAGAGATGAGCTCAAAACCTATCAAATATTATAGAGGCACAAACCACCGAGTTAACTATTTGCTAATTGACTGTGCCATGAAACGAAGAGAGGATTACTCAGACTGTAGAGTATCTCTTTCAGTAGCAGTGCTGGACAGTACAAAATCTTACTTGATAGATAAAAGTAGCTTGGTTAAGGTCACACACAGCTTTTGCCTTCTCCCCTAGATCTGCTACGATCAAGAATCATATGTATCTTTTGCTACTTAAAAATATTGTATTGTTGAATTTGCTTTTCTTGTCTAAAGATTCAGGAATTGCTGATGAGACCAAAACCTGCAGCTTTAGAGAGAATGTATCTGAAGAGTCAGCAGTGATACGCTACCGCAGGCTGTTTCTGTGCATGCCTGTGGTAGGAGGTTAGCTTTTCCAGCGCAGCATAATGCAGCAAGTTGATGGAAAGCTGAGTGTGATGCAGGCTTGGCTAATTGGAGCACTCCTGGGAGGATGCGAATTGCAGCTTCCATAATGAGTAGAGAGAAAAGATAGTTTACATCCCCCGATGTAACAGCATCAGGACAAGATTAATAGCAGAACCAGAGCAGCGGTGTCTATCAAACACTTCATTATTAAAGGAACTGGGTTTCACTAATGGTATTGTGCTGGTGATGGGTGCTGTGAGTCAGCAGGCAAAATCCCTTCCCTGTGTCTCCCTTAACTTTCTTGTCACCAAAGCCTAAGGTTATAATGGACACAGGAACACAGAGATTTTTCTGTTAGGCAATGCAATTAAATTGTGGTTCACCTTCCAAACTACACTGGAAATGGAGTCATGTGAATGCACAATTGTCCATGGATCTTTTAATTCTGCTGCTGCTTTATAAAAGGTCATATCAGGAGCATTAATGAAGAGTCATTAATTTGAGGTTAAGAAGGTGGACTGGATTTGTGTAAACATGCCATTTTTCTTTCATGTTTTGAGTGCACTATACACTGGCAAGGTTCTCAATGATATTAAACTGTACCTCAGCCTAGAAACTTGGGCAGCACAAATTTGGAAAATAGTCACCTTTGTTGGCAATTGTTGACCTGGAATGGGATGGCAGGGAGTGTTACAAATCAGCATGTACACACCAGATTTGATTGGGAGGGGGAGGCTTTTGCTCTGAGAAGCACTGTAGGGTTAGAAACCAAAAGAGGTCACTTTGCTGTCATATCAGATATTTATTAGAATACAAGCCGTGGTGTTGTTTACAACCAGAGAGGGAAAAGACCTATAAGTCCCCACTGCTCTAGGTTAAATATATGCCCTTTTGCTGCTGGTTTTGGGGAAAATCACAATCAGCAACTTCTTATGATCAGTGCTGGCAAAAAGGCTGTGCATTTTTCAGATCCCCTGTTTGCGGGATCTGATCTTCGGACAAATACTGTTTGGGTTAACACTAGATAAATGTCTCTAACCCCAGAGCATGTTTGCTAAAACATGCTAATCCCATACTGGTGAAGGTTTTAGTGCAACATCAGATCAGTTTTGTATGTTAATCTGAATCCCCTTCCCTTTTGTATGTTAATCCTTCCCCTTCGCTGGACAGATTTGTGTGTCTGTTGGCACGGGCCCCTCAGCTCTCACAAGACATGGTGCTGACTGCCCAGACTCAAGACCCTCACTGGTGCCAGAAAAAATCTACTGATTCCAGTGTTTGGTATGGTGATAGCTCCAATAAACTTGGAGGCCCAGTTTGCTCTGTCCTGTCCTGGTGTAAAGGCTTGGCATTCTCCAGCCTTGGCTTGGAATGATGCAGAAGGTGAATCTGAAGTGCAGTTACTATTTCTCAACAAATCCCTGTAGTCAATACCCTGTCATTACCCAGAGAATGCAATGGCAGTTCGATGTTCTGTCTGGTAACAGAGAGGGGAAACTTCTAAAGTCAAAATTACAAAAAGCCCTGAGTCTGCCATAAACAAATATAAGTGCAGTCATCTGAAGAACTTTTCTCTACAGTTACCATGATTTCACATTTATGGAGCAAAGAAACTGAGAGTCTGGGGGTGCTCTGGGCGTGCAGACCTCCTTCCTTGTGCCACTCTGTGTGTGCATCCAAAGGTGGTCACTTAACCACCTGCTTGTCCTGCTCTTCTGAGCTCATTTGCTTCTTACTGTGATTGCCCAGGTCATCTTGGAGTGCTTGTAAACAGAGCATGTTTCCCCCTCTCACTCTCTCTCTCTTTTTTTTTTAAATGGAGTTAACCACAACTCAATATTTGTATCATTCAAGCTCAATTAAAAGCACACACAAAAAAGTTCATGAATAGTCTGCTTCTAATGGAGAGGCATACTTTCATAACAGCCGCTTTTCAAAGATACTTTTAACAACGAGACCGAAGGATTTACGATGTAAGTGTTTTAGTCATTAGAAATTGGAATTGTTTCTTTGGAGAAAACAAACAGGCTGTGGACTCTTCCTAAGAGCAGTATGAACTCAGCGGCTGGCAGCAAGTTAGCCCCCCTGCAGTATGAATTAATGATAAAACTGCTTTTGTTCAGAAGGGAATTTTATTGGGCAGGATGCCGGGTACCAACACAATGAGGTCTCCAGGCACCCCTCCCTCTAGGGGTCTTCAATTACACTTCGTAATGAGCACTGTTTCATTAGTGAAGAAAGCAAAAGTCTGCACTAATTAAAATTGAATTAGGACACACTCAAGTTGTGTCACACAGTGTGCTGAGATATTAATAAAAAGGAAGCTGCCCTGAACAAGCATGGACCAAGGGGTCAAGTGATAACAATTAAAATATTGGATGTGATGTCAATGCTGAATTTTAGCATTCCAGTTTTGGCTTTGTGTATGGAAAGATGATGTCTGGATTGGTTTCTGTAAGTTGGAAGAGGCATTGCATCTACATCTGTCAACATAATGTCTCACAGAACATTTTCCTAAAGCTTGCATACTTGCCAGAGTATTTCACAAGAACACATGCATGTGCACATGTGCCTGCAATCTGGTGTTCATGCATGCTGTTGAGCTGACGTGTGAAAATAAGATGTACATTCCACGTGAAAACCCTGCATAAACTCCTGCTGACATGCAAAAGGTGTCTGCTTGAGCATTTGTGTAGCAAAGCAGAGCATCTGCACTGTTACATATGTATACCATGAGATGAGCATAAATTTTCTCTGTATCTATCTTACATGGAGGTGGTTTCTTCTAAGTAGAACAACTGAGTTCCAGTCCCAGTCCTTGGTTCCCTTCCTGGGAGCACTAATACTTCATTTACCTTAATGTGTGATTCTCTTGACAGGGATCCTCAGAGATTTTGTAGATGAGCTGCCCTTAGGTTTAGAGCATTGCTGAGCTTCCTTGCTTGTTCACTCTTAAAAATCTGCAGTTTTTACTTCTCTCACTGTGCTCTGCCTTGGTGCCTTGTGCTGCTGCTCCTTGTCCCCAGCATGCAGTGTGCTGCCAGGAGTGCAGCACAGGCACCCACACGGATCTAGCTCAGAGCCAGCACAGGTCTGGCAGAGCACAGCCACCCCAGCTCCAGTTCTCCAGCTGCATCCGTCTAAGCCTGTAGCTAATTGTTCAGACTAGTTGTTGTAAGCATTTTTGAGGAAAACTAACTGCCCAATTTAACTGTGTTTAATTAAGTTGGTTCCAAAGGCATTTGCCAAAATATTAAAATATATTTGACCTTCAAAATGGATTAAATAGGCATGATGTTCAGCAAGGCAAATTACAGTGAACATCTGTACATTTTGTGTTTAAATATACACACATGGAGCTTGCTGAGCTGGTGAATGGATATGGAATATTCAGCACATACGGATTCTAATCTAGAAAAGAATTGTTTTTCTTACTAAATGTATTCTTGTACATGAGTAAAATTGTAGCCAAGGCACCTCACACAGTGTGAATCTGTTTGCCTTGTAATAATTATTGATGCTTGCTATGGTACAGCAATAGATTGTGCATGAGACTTCTTGGGTGGAAAACTGAAGCAGAAATAGCATCCTGGTGTTACCTGAGGTAATACCTATCCTTGGAGATTCAGGCACCTGACCACCAGCCCACCCAAATGTCCACGTCTGTATAACTATATATCGGTGGAGCAGGCCTCATCACTGGGACATCTGTCTTTTTGTGCTTCAAGTCCTCTTTCCTAAGTATTAAGGGAGTTGGTTCCTTTAAACTTGCTGCTTGCTTAAATACTTGCTGGGTGTTTCCCTTTCTGAGTGTTTCCCATTGTGGCAACTACAAAGCAAGCTCTCCATCCGGTGAGACTGCCCCTGTGCATCCAAGGTAAAACTCGAAAACTATTCAAGGCCCAGCTCCAAAAGCTGACTACTTACAATTCCTTGGTATGAATTTACAAGAGAGATCATGAAGCCTGTAAATATGTGTTATAATAAAAACATCCCTAATGTGTAACTGAATGCTCTGCCATTCCACATGGGCTGTTAGTCGCTGTGAGGGCAGTAACCTGTGTTGTAATCATTTCTTAATGTCTGCCTTAATAAGGACCCTGACTTCTCTAGGTCATTTATTTACAATTCTATAGATGCTCTACCTTTTTAGTATAGTCAAAACACGCACTGGTGTATGTTATTGGGGTTTTGTTTCTTTTCTTGTTGTATTTGATTATAATGACATATATTCATACTGTATTTTCCATCCAGGAGACAGAGATACAGCTCAGATTAAAATGTATGTGATTTCACCACCAATACAGAAGTGGAGCAGAGCATCTGATGATTACTGCACACATACTGGTTTAAAGAGTTTTAAGAGATGTTTTAAATCCATGCCCTGCACAGAAAATCTGAGCTAACAATTGAGGGCTGAAATTGAATGTTAAGTCTGCTAATCAGAGGCCTGATCATCTAGGGAAAGATGCAAAGAGAAAAAGTAATCAAATCACCAAAAAGCATTCCTTAGCACTTCAGCTTTCCTAGATGCCTTCCATCCTATGCGACATAATTCTGATTAGCTTTGAGGCAGGACAGTCTGTGGCTAATGGATTTGCCCAGTGCTTCAAACTATTATGTAGCTCTTTTTAAAATCTGTATATGCTCAGACTCAAGTAGCAGCCCCAGTGCTACTCTGGTGAGTCCTGGGATGCAGACAACATCCTGGGAGGGGACTGCACTCTTCCAGAATACATTTCCAGTCAGTTCTATTCCTTGTCCTTTCAATCTGCACTCGGGAAAGGCACAAGCAGGCACGCTGTGGATGAGTGAGCAGGCAGTACACCAACATGCACATGCAGCACTATTACGCTGGCATGCCTCGTGCAGGCATTTTCTTGCTAGTTCCTCTTGCCTTTCACTTAACTTGCTGGGGACTGTGAAGGAACACACTTCTGTGTTTGCTTATATTGAATCACTGGATGATATAGATCTTTGTTACCTAAGCCTGCCTGGTCCCATGCAGGAGCAGAGACGTTTCTTTTTGTTGTACAGAGGTACTTGCTTTTGCCTGCTGCAGTCCTTTCTTAATGGTGACTGGAGAGCGAGTGAGTGTGGGTGTGCATGTGTGTGTGAGCAAGCTTTACAAATCCCCTCATAGACACCCCTTTGGCAACCTCTTTTATGAAATTTTTATTAGTATGTTCAGCAATGTGCACGTCCTCAGGAATAACAAACAGCACAGAGAGAATATATAGCCGCTCAGATGGTCGAGGGGCTTCAGAAAGGAGGTGAACAATGCTACTTTAAATATTGCAGGATGGTTTACAACCCTGAGGGAGGAGGTGTGGGGGAGGAGAGGGAAGGAGCAGATGGGCACAGTGTCCATTTAAGGTGGTCTGGCACAGTTGGTCAGCAACAATGTGATTTATATTTGGAGGCCCCTTCTAGCCCCTGTTTTTCTCTTGAGTTTGCATATGTGTCTGTTTCTGAAAACATTACCATGGATTTCAAGGGGTTCTGCAGCTAAGCTGTGCCACAGTGAGGATGTTTAAAAGATTGACAGAACGTTTCAGTGACCATTTTCTTTAGACCAGATGGGTGTCTGATGTGGCTGTGTTAGGGGGCTGACATGGCAGGTACTGCTGCCTGCCTTAGCTGCAGTAAGCCAGTCTTGAGTCATAAGAAGATGTCACAGGGATCTGCTGAGCTCAAAACCTCTGGCAGGACCCAAAAACCATTCAGAAACGTTACTGGCCATTATCCCAGACACCAGACTGGCTCCAGGCTGTGCAACATGGGGAATGAAAAAACTGTATTATTTTGGGCTTTTGGCTCCAGGAACTTTGAAACCGCATGAGATCCTTGAATTGATTGAAGGTCCTGGTGTTAGAGTAATCTTTAACTTACCCATACTCATATGCCTCATACTGCAGGCTCTTAGTATGTGCAGTTTTCCCTCTGGGCAGTGGGAGCTGAGGGTGCTCTTTCATCAGGATTTGAGCTGGAAAGGTTATGTGGATTCTGGCAGACTTGGCTATAAAAGAAATCACCAGACTGTGCTGCTTTTACATCCTCAAATAATATTTGTATGTTCCTTGCTCCTTTTTGAGTGCAGGATCTCTGAGGCTTGTGAGCACTGAGCTGTTAGTTTCCTTGGGAGAAAAGGCACCTGGTATCTATAGCAGTGTAGCTATCTGTCTACAATTAGGGCCTAGTTCATCTGCTAAATTTCTTTGAATAGGATTGTTTTTATATTTGCCAATTCTCCCCCCCCAAGTGACCCATTAAATCACGTTAATCCCTCCACTCCAGTCCGTTCTTCTACTAAAATCCATGTCTTCTGTAATTTGCTTCTCATAATCAGCCCATACACCACAGAGGTGGAAAACATTTAGCCTGGTGGTCAGCAAGTGGAGTTTATAGACTAGCAAAAGGTAGGTGTTCATGCCTTCACTTTCACTCACAATGTGATCCCCTGACAGATGTATGGCTTTTTGCCCCAGTTTCTCCATCTGAAAAAATCGTTTATTGCATTGCAAGGCTTAATGCAGTAAGGCCATCAAGAGAGCTGATATAGAACAGCTAAGGAAGAGCATTTATATTCACATGAACCTCGATATTGCCAACAAAATTAGCCTCACTCCCCTGGTTTGCTACCAACAGTAGTATCAGACTCCATAATAAACTAAAACTGTCTGTGTAAGAGTTCTGTTTTATCTGTTTGCACTGGGATTATTCTGTTAATCATCACGGCAGCATGGTACAATATCACCTAAGAGCATTAGAGGTGAACTGTTTTCTTCTCTTTGGGGTCTTCAGGCATGTGTTTTGTGCATGGAGAGACAGGCAATGATCTTTTAGTGGCATATGGAAGGAACAGTATTTGTATTTCTTTGAGTGAAAGATGATAATACATTATAATGTATTCAGCTCTTCGTGATGCCACAGGAATAATATGAAAGAAACAGGGCATCATGCTGAACAGGGACTGAACTCTTTGGGGCAGGAACCATCACTCTTTAAATGTAGGCACTGTCTCCAGCATGGTGAGTGATGCGTCCCTGAGATTATTAAGCATTCCATCAGAAAAAATGTAATTATTGTCACCAAGGCCTGTGTGATGAGATTTGCAAAGAAAAGCCTGCTTTTTTTAGGGTTATACATGCAAAATATTCAACAGTTGGCTGTCTGCTGCTTGGAAATCCATTTTGGTCCTTATGCATTGACTTGCTTCAGTTTTTTCAGGGTCCTGAGGTCCATGATAGGAAGGGCTTTATGACAACCTTACTAATTTTTCTGATGTGTGGAGCACACGGACACGATTAATCCAATGGAGCTTAAGGACACAGCCAGGCATATACAGTATCCATCCATGAGAGTAGCCAAAATGAGTGTGACCCAACAAGAGGCTGGAAAACCACCTGACACACTTGGCAAGTGATGTAATTCTCCATTCTCAGGAGGAAATTCTTTATTGAATCCCTCTAGCAATGAACTTTTGGCCTGAAGCTGGAGTTAGGATTGCACAAGCTCAATAAATGTGTAATTATAAATACCAGAGACACACCAAGCCCCCCACCACCCCCCTACAAGTAGGACCTGTTTTAGAAGTTGGGAAGGAGCAAACATCCAGCCAGTAAACCCATTGCAGGAGCCAGCTGCTCTGACAGAGAGCAGCCTCTGCTCAGGGTGTGGGCCCTGCAGGAGATGGCTCTTGCCCAAGAAAGTGTCATCAGTCATCTTGGGCATTGTGGCAGCCAATCATGCCAGCAAAGCCATCAAACATACAGCCTCCTCCTCAGGTCTTGCTGCTTTGAATTGGCTGCTTGACAAGTGTGTGGTAATTCTGCTTTTACCTGAAGTCACTGCCTAATTTAGAGCTTGTTTGCAGCTTTGCCATTTAGGAGCCAGAGCTGGATGGGAAGCCCACGGCTATTAGGCTTCCTCTGATGTGGGAGATGGTATCATGCAGAGGGGGAGAATCTCAGCTTTCATAAAACATCAGTCTCCAATCATGTTTTTCTTTTTTTTCTTCCTCTCTTCTTAATTTAAAATTACTGCAATGTAATGCAGAGATAGAGGATCCACTTTGATGGCAGAAATCTACCTGCATCAGCTTGAAGCTCAGCACTGGTAGACCCTACCCTGCTCCTCTCCCTCCAAAGAAAGAATGCAGAGCTCATGGTCCACTGACACTTCCACACCTGTAATACAGTGCTTTGAGTGGCAGTGGAAAGCAACAGCAGGGTCACTTACAAGCTGATTTCAGGGCAAACTGGGCTTATGATATTCCAGGCTAAGTGTATATGTGCCCCCCAGTTCCAAAATGAACACCCCAATTTTCAGTTTTATGACTCGAGCCATTGGTGTTTCTCATACATCTGGGCTGAATGGGGTGAGGCTGGGATGGATGAAAACTGTTTACATGTTCATTTCAACTATGACAGTGTGGGGTGGTAGAGGAAGAGTCATTGCTCTTCTTGTGAAGTTGGAGATGTTGGTTTTGTGGGGTTACCCCAAACCATGTTAACTGTAGCTCTGCCTGCATACAAGACTTTTTTGAAAACCTCTGCTGGTTTGCATGATGGCTTGCTAAGCCTTTTATGTATAGGGCGGATCCAGCACTGAAATAAGCAAATGAAGAGGCTGTTGCAGGAAGGGTTAGGAGTGGAACCAAGAGATGGCATATTCAGTCCTTTCTGAAGGCCAGGAAGACCTGTCCAGCCTGCTCACTGCAATTTTTAGATAACTAGAAGAACTCAGCACCATTTTGAAAAGTCTGACTTATATATAACTGCAAATATTAGAACTGACAGTCATTGAACAAAATCAGGCAGGAACAAAATATTGTTAATCTTAGACTGGAGAGTGGACAAAGCAATCCTTGTCCTAAAGCATTCAGAGCAGTTACCCCTAAGCTGTGATGCACTGTGCAGCAAGGCTGCGTTTGGAAAGCATTATGATAAAGTAGGGGGGTGTACAAGTGTGTTTGTGCACACACACATGTGGTTTCGGGTTAGCAAATTGAAATGTTTTCATTTCTACCTGAATATGAATTTATCTTCCTGCTTTGACATGCCTACCACCTGACTGTTTAAAAACTACACAACTCGTGAGGGTTATGAAGCACTGCTAGCAATGACTATTAACCAGGGTACCTGAGTGATGATCTAGGTGTGAACAGCTTTGTCACGGCTCTGAGAGTTTTCTCACCATTCCTTAAAGCTCCAAAGGGTATTAGAGGAGGGTGTGGAATAGTCAGAATGTTCCTCTGCAGGACACAGCAGATTATAGCATAGCTACAATGCTTCTTGCTATTACAGCAGGGACAGCAGCGTGGTTTACTCTCAGAAGTTTACCTAGTTAGAGTGTTTATCACATGTTATGTGTATCAAACAAATGTGACTAAAGAACTTGTCACGGCATGTGTGCAGTTTGCTGAGTTTGTTAATCCTATACAGGAAAGGTAATTCAAATATTCTTGTGACCATTTCAACCACATTGTTTTATAACACTTCAAACATTATTTCCCTTCAGATTTTGCAAGGTGATTCCCTTTGCTCATCTTTTCTCTTTTTTTCTCTTTTTCTCTTTCAAGACTGCTGGTTGTATAACCTGCTGGTTCCTTTTGTTATGCCTATGGATTTCAAATTGTTTTAGTACTTTCTGCAGTTTTGAAACCTGAAATTAAGCTAAGATTTTTATATGTACTGAATTAGTTGCATTAGCTCAGCAAAATATTTGTGTTAGCTGTAATCACAGTGTAGTGTATTATAATATCAAGGTAGGTTATCGTTTATTATGGTGTATTATTGCAGTTAGTAAACAACACTGTCTGGCGTAATTACTATATCAATACAACCGTTTCAAGGATCTACCCATATTTGTACTAGAAAACTCGATTTCAAGGGTTTATAATTCATCCATTATATATTGCCTGAAGGTGGAATATAACACAGTATGTACCAGTATTGGGGAAATCCCTGTTCCCTTTGTACTATCCACTGGATTGAGGCTTATCATGCTGGGAGGAAGATCTAACCTCCTAGAACTACAGCTGTGGAGGCTTATCTTTATGGGTAGGAATCCGTGCCAATCCCCACAACTGAAGGTAGATATCTACTCTCTCCAGCTTCTAATGAATATTTCTTCTTTTTCTTTCTTGATTTGCTACCCAATTGACTCATTTTACACTCTCAGAGGAAGGGAGTGATAGAGAAAGCAAGTAAGAAATGTTTAAGAGAGAAATTTGTTTGTCAGCAAAGAGATGAGAGAAAGAAATTCCTGGATGAAGTCTCAGTCCCAAGCTGCTAGCTGCTCCCTCCCAGTCAGTGTTTATTCTTTATTTTCCAGAGGTAGAGAGGTATGATGGACTAGAATTAGTCATACTTCCATTTCCCTAACCTAGGCGGGCGTTCTGGGCAGCCTTCTCTCTCCATAACCCCAGGAATCCTAAATGGAATGTCTGGAGGGGAATTTTGAGATTTCTTTTCAAATATTGTCCCCTAGAATCTATGTAGGGGATCTTTCTCTTCTTCTCCTTCTCTCCTGTTCCTGTTTTAGTTAAGGATGACACATTATATCAACATCAATCTTCGTCTCTTCATAAGGGACCCCAAACCCACTGTTCTTTCTTTGATCCCAGTTGGCATGATGGTATTGGATACAGGTTTGGGTATTTGCCTATGGATGCATACATTTATTTATTTATTTATTCCTGATAAAATAGAATAGCTTGCAAAGGATCAGATGTGAATGTGAGAAGAGATGGTGAGTCACAGAAGACAGGAGTGAGCAATGAGATGCAAGGTGCTGATGTGGGAGCTGTGGATACCCTGGTCCAGAAGCAGTGCGCTGCACGCACCGAGGAGCTCCTGGTGGAAGGTCCTGTTGTTCTAGGGAGGTGCTGTGTCTGAGTGGCTGCTAAAGGGAGCTATGGTCCATTTGTGCAGATTCACCAGAGCTGAGGACTGAGATCCACTGGATCCATGAGTTAGCAATGGTGTGTCCTGCAAACCTGTTAATTGATAATTGTAGTAATAATAATAACGATAATGATGATACCTGGCAGAGTTCAACGTGGGAGCATCTCAGGGAGATCTGCTGTGAATCTCTTACTCTTGTTATATATTGTGTATTGTGTTGACACGAAGGTGTGGCTAAGTCTGGAGTGCAAATCCAGGCACAAACAATAGAGCCATACTTTTTCCCCTCTCCAAAGTGGAACACAACAAGGATGAAATTCCAGAATGAAGCAAAATGAAGGAGCTTTCTGGCCTGCAAGTGGACCTTGATTGACTTCAACTCTTTGAGTGCAGGAGTAGTGAGTAGTATGAGTAGGGTGAGCTGAAACCAGCTCTTCCCAGGTTGATTCACAGGAATCTTCTCATGACTCTCCTTTCACCCATCCTCCCTTCCCACAGGTTCCATGTGCTTGGCGATCAGGACGCGTCAAGTCAGTAGCAATCGGCAATCCTAGAAATGCTCTGCAATAAAGGGAACAGGTGCCAGGGGGCGCAGGAGAGCCGCTGGTAGGGCATCCATCCTAAGTCGGGAGGTGCTTTGCTGCCGTGGTAGGAACAGTGCTTCAGTCTATAGAACGTAGAACCAAATGCATTTTAAACACACACGAATGTGTTTTAAAGCTTCCTGGATGATTGACCGTATCTCCTAGAATTCCACCTAATGAGTTGCACTTACATTCAATTATATGAGGCTACGTTCTTGTGTAGCGCTGCTCTCTCTGTAGGAAGCCACAAAGTGTAACGGATTAACTCAGAGTTATTCACTCTCTAGACTAATGCAACTGCCTAGGGGGTGAAATACAAAAGTTAGTTAACCAACAAGACTTCACAGCAGAGTTCGAGAGCGACACGAAATGCTGAGATTTTATATCAGCTGTCCTAGTGAAATCTGAAATAATTCTGTCAGCTGTCAAAGGAATTGTTTGGTTTATACCCATGTACAAAATTCATCCTTTAAAATGTCTCCAGTAGAAACTGCATCAAAATGTTAGCAATAATTTGGCCAGAAAATGGAATCTAAGACAATTTCTGCTGGGAATGCAGGTCACAGATGTATTTAAACCAGCTGCATACTGGCTTAAATGCATCCCATATCACATATGCATCCCTGGGTTGCACTCACAGGAGAGACAATAGATGCATGTAAGCTGTATTACTACACTGGAAAGCATTATGGAACACAAAACCAGACAGGACAAAGTGTTCGTATCTCATCCCAACGTCATGTGAGACTGGAATGTACTCACCCAAGAGGCATTCGCCTTTGCTGGTCTGGCTGGTTTTACCAAAAAAGGGTTATGATACCAGCAATTTGGTTATGGTGCAAGTGGGGGATTATTAAGGGTTTATGTTTCCTGTGGTAAAATTCTATGATTCCAATTGCGAAATTACTCTGCTATTACTAGAACTGTCTACGGAAAATACATTGAAATGTAAAAAATTTGGCAACACTTGTTTTTTCCTCTTCTTTAGGAGAAGGTTATCAATTTGTTGCCTAGGGGCTTGCTGAAGAGCAGTATTCAGTCTCTCCGTTCCTCTGGAGGTTAATTCTTTATTCTGCCAAGTGACTTTTCTTTTCTCTTTCAAACAGTAGTTGAGTCAGTACCATCCACCTTATTCTTCTCTTGCCTTCTCTGTGCTAATATCCACCCGTTGCTTCAATAATTACTACCATGTTGATAGTACTTTGTAGATTTGTCTTCATGTGAATATTTATTCTGTTGCAAAGCACTCTGCATAGCTAGAGGATTCATTGCTTTCATGAATCTGTAAGTTACCTCTTCAGCAATGTGCTAAAAGGACAATGCTGATCTGAAAACAATGCTGCCTCATTCAAACATTGAAACTGGACAAATACAGACCAATGTATGGCAAAAGCAAATGTAAAACCCATTAGATAAATCTGCACTCAATAAAACTTTAATCTGGTGAAGGCTGAGAGAAATTCCATAAATACACAGAACAGGAGAAAAATGAGAGGTAAATGCCAGGGAGGAGAACAACTGTTTAGACTAATGGCAATAGTGGCACATGAACAGATGGGCATCATCAAGCCCATAGTAACTTTAGCTGGTAATTAGAAGGTTCCTAACCATCAGAAGGGAGAGATTCTGGAGCAGAATTTGCTGTTAGGGCTTTTTTTCCCTACTTCTTGCTGTGAGACAGAAGTCGGTAAGCTGGCATGAGGGGTTATATTATCTGATGTACTGGCTCTGTTTGCACATGTTCTTCCTCCTGTACCTATACAGCTCTCGGTGAGCAGAAGGAGCAAGGGAGAGAACAGCCTGGAAGTAAACATCAGCATCTATGTAGTGTGAATTCATCTGGAATGTTTTCATCCTTCCCATCCTTGGACTGTGGGAGAAGAAACAGCCAAGAGCTCTCTTTTTTGTCACTGTGTCACAGTCTCAGAACAGGGATGCCTGTTGTAAAGGCCTGAAGATCTGAGGTGGCAGGAAAATTCACCCTGGAGAGTCTGTCCCTCTACAAAGGACTGTGGAGAGGTCCTCTCTCATGCTGTAGAAGATAGGCCTGGGCCAGAAAGTCAGGTGGAAACAGCTCTAGGTCCTCTGAATCCGAGGTCTGTAGTATGAGCCTATCTCCAGTGATATCTCATTGAATCTGAATCATTTCTCCAGCTGCTAATGTACAAGAGGCAGATGTGTGTTCTCACACCCACTGCTCACCTGTGATTCTGTTTTTCTCTTTAGTAATTGGGCAAGTCACCTGATAATTCAGCTAAAAGCCCTTACGAGACATTACATAATGTCCTCGGAGAAACACTGTCTGCTGTAACATTGGAGAGATTATTATGTAAAACTTTCTCTCTTTTTCTCAGTTGTTTGGTTTTGGGTGGGGAGTCAGGCTGGATTTCCACTTGGCTGAATCTAAAAGACTTCAGGTTTACGCTGGATTGTTCCCCTGTTTTATTCATCTCTGGAGATTGTGCTGGAGTTGGCCTTAGCATCACAAGTGAAATGAGTTTGGCAGGCCTCTCTGGATCCAGGGTGCACACCTGGCTGTGTTCTGAGGTGCGATTCAGCTCAAGTGGTAACACTTACTCAAGAAAGCGCCGAGCTCTAATGTGATGACTTAATTAGCATCACTGGACCAAATCCATTGGATAAAACCCTCCCCCAATACTCCCTCTGGACTGCAGATCTTTCTATTTGCACAAGTAATGCCGAAGGGATCATGTATTGCTTGCAAACATGGGCAGGAGAGCTGTGGGCAGGCCTCTGTTGAGGAGGATGAGTACAAAGAGTTAGATCCCAGCTTCCACTGAAACCTCTTCTGAGGCTTCTCTTCCCTGTGTGGCTGTTGAAGGCTTAAGCAGAAGGACGGGCTCATTCACTCTCTCCTTTTTGCTTAAGACCCTGTGGCCCCGCCTGCTCTGATGAATGGCCTGTGGGTGACATTGAGCTCCCATGAAGGTCTGAAGGAAGGTTAGAAGTCAACACCCAGAGCAGTGTGAGGCACTCAGCTGTCCCTCAGCATCCTGCTTCTATCAGCTTCTTGGAAAGTCTCCATCCCCAGCTGTAGGGTGGAGGAGAGCAAGCAGACCTCTGCTGGCAGTTTCCCCCAGCTGAAGGGTGACCAGCCATTCCCAGCACCACCTCAGAAGCTGATCTCCAGCCCTGCTGTGCATTCGTGCACCAGCCTCCTGTCCCATCCATGTCCTGCCTGGCATCCAGCACAGTTCATCGTCTGCCCAAGCACAGAGCCCAGGAGCTCCTCAGGGCTGTGGTTTAGGCAGCACTTTGTAAAAGGAGTGAGTGGGAGAGCAGGATGAGAGCCTTGAGGTGATGTCGTAGGCAGAGGACCTGTACAAGAGCTCTGCTCCCTGAACACCCTCTGCCCCAGCAGGGTCCCCACACAGGGGATGGGGAAACTGCACCAAAGCTCAGATCAATTGATCTTATCAAGAACTGTTTTCCTTCCTGTCCAGAAGTTCTGAATGGAAATACATTTTCTGAAATACTGCTTTTGGCTGCATATTTCAAAGCAACATGAAAAATTTCATTTCAGCTAAAAGTGTTCTCTTTGAACTGAGGTTTTGAGAGAATTTTTTCTTCTTGAAAACTGAGATTAAAGAAAGTAATCAACTGCAGAATTTCAGTTAGGAAATCTATCCAAAAGTGAAAAATACTAGTTTTTTTTAAATTGCCCTATTGAGGGAGAGAAAAAACCCAATGATTTGTAACAGCTATGTTTTTCAAAGGGATTTTTTTTCCATTCAGAAAAATACCAAACAGCTCTATCAAAATTGTGTTTCTTTATGCTTGTTCACGTCTCCTTTTCCTTTTTTTGTTTTATTTTTCCCCCTTACTTGGGACACCATGTAACAACTAAGAATCCAGAAAGTCTTTTATTCCCCAAAGGTTTGCGAACCTTCTTGATGAACAAGCTTCAGGCTTGTCATGAAACCTGAACCCAAGGAAGGTTTCCAGGCTTCAGCTTTCAGTCTGATGTTGCACATGGCTCTGGCTCAGAGGATTGCTTTAGTATTGGAGCAGGGATGGGAAATCCACTTGTGCAGAGGAAAAAAAGATGGAAAGTGTATGGGCTGCAGTGTGGAAAATCCAGCTGCAGGGCTGCCTCTCTGCCCCTGCTCCTAAAGCCTGGGCTGGTGCTGTGCTGCAGTTCTCACCAGCTTTGGCAGCTGAGCTGGATTGCTGTGGACCACCTTAAATGTTTTCCATGCCAGCTGAGCACAGAAAGCTGCTGAAATGGGTCTCTGCTGTGTAGTGCGCACTCTCTCTTAGCAATGCCCTCATGGTGACTCAGTCCCATTCCCCGCTTCTTTTAACCCACAGCAGGTCAAGAGTTTAACAAAGTGACTGGGGCTGGGAGCCAAGTCCCCAGAGTTGCAATCTGCAGCCAGCATGCCAGCATCTGGAAAGCGTTTGTGACCAATAAAAAATGAATGTGCAGACTCCGCCAAAGCAGCAATCATTTGGCATCTCAAGCCCAGATCTTTACAAGATGATTCTTCTGAGGCTTGGAAAGGCTTGCCTTAGTGTTTTCTAATAAAAACAGTTCTGGGCTGGGCCAATAGTCGGGTGAATAGTGCTATGCGTCGCCACATGGGAGACAGCCAGACGGGAATGGGAAGGCATTGCTGGAGTCAAACCTCTGAGGCTGGGGCTGGCTGCCTCATGGTGGTGATCCTGGCACTTGGGCTGGGGCCAGGGCACTGCCAGTGCTCCAGCAGCTGCACTGAGAGCACACCATGACCTTGGGCTGTTTTATCTGCGGCGGGCACACGGAGGAGCAGCGGGTACAGAATACCCTACTGTTAGTGCACAAAGCCCTTGGTCAGTTTGACAAGAGCTGCCTTAGACCAATCCCGCAGATAAAGCAGTTTCCAGTATTCAGCGGTCACTTTTCCAGCTGATGTAGGTTAAGCGTGCCAGGCTGTCTCTGCAGGGTACTTTTGCCACGTTTTTGTCGGTTCCTGACTGCAGAGATCAGTGGTTGTCAGGAGCTGTTCCCAGGCCTTCTCAAATATGGGTAACAGCACAGGTCCATGGCCAGCCTTGAAGAGACTGAAGAGGTTTAGTGTGTACATGGTCTTGGTACTTTGGAGTAGTACAAGCCTGACAGGGGGCATTCAAAATGGGAAAAAGCAGCATAATGTGAATGCTGCCATCAATAGCCCTTGCCAGCAGCCAGCTCATACTGTTGTTGTTGACTGCATCCAAGAGACCTTCTCATTGCTTCCAAGCTCTGTCCCTCAGGATGTGGTGAACTCAGCACCCTGCTCCTCCTTGCAAGGCTCAGTGGGATGGGTTTGTCCATATGCACGTTCCTTCCCTCCCTGGATTCCTTCCTTTTTGTTGCTTTCTCCCTCCTCTCTGGAGTGACCATGACTGGCAGTCCCTCCCATACAAGCCTCTAGGGCTGTTTGGACTCCAACCACCACATACCCTGAATTCCACTGTCAGGAAAAAACCAAAAATGAGTGGAAGTTCAGTAATTATCTTGCAAATTGCCAGAATACTTTTGCTGGAGCTAGATGGATGTTGTTCCTGTGGTGTCATCCTTTCTACCACAGAATCACTACAGTGCTATGGCTAAAGCAGTGCAGCTGGGGTGCAAGAAACCCCACACTTAATCCCCTCTCTTAATTCTGAAGATAGTGAAAACAAACACATGTTTGGTTGTTCCCCTGATTCTGAGTGTGAATTGCAGAGGCACTGCCAGCACAGAAGAGGAAGCTGGCATCTAAACTGCAGGATTCAAGCACAGATACAATCCAGATGCCCCAGCATCTTGAATTTGATCTTGTCCTTGAGGGCATCAAATCTGATGATCATGAGGAATCTAAGAGGATGAGGAATCCTGTAAGTGAAGGAATTTTGTTTTATTCATTTACACTTCAAACTGCAGATATTTGAAGTGGGTCCTCTGGGACTACCAGGGCTCGGCATAACACTGCCATTTTACAAAGTTTGGTTTCAATTCAGCACTGTTTGATCTCACCTCCGTCCTGCTTACAGTAGAAAAATGAGCCAGAGTTAGCCAGTGTCAGCTACTGTATGTGCTTTCCCATATATTCACAAAGGATAGGTTAAGAGTGGCTGACCCAGGGTAGGTAACAACAGAATAACTTGAAGACATGTTGCTGGTATGGGTCAACCTAAAGTATTGCTACAATCCCCCCTTGTTTTGCCAGTCTTGGTAGGATTAATAAAACCAACCCTCCCCCCACCCAACGCGTTTTGCTTTGAATTTGTGTCACACATGCAAAATTCCTCCAAAGAAAACTCAGCCAAATCAACTTTATTTGCCTTGGTTTAGAAACTTTAAATTGGCCAAAGTTGGCTTTAAAAGCTGAGTGACTCTTGGCCAAAACCATCCTGATTCAAATCTCAGAACAAAGAGAAATCCAGAGACATATTTAGTTTTGCTTTGGGACATTTCTTGGAATCCTAAATTTATTGTCACTTACTCCTGTAGTCAGTTTAAAATTAGTACTTGTGAGATGGCTGATTCATATTAAGTCATGTTCTTTAGAAGTGCCAGTTCTATTTCCTTTTGTTACTTTTAATGATTTTTTTGGTTATTGTTGGTTTTTGGTTGTTTGTTTGGAGGTTTTTGTGAGAGATGCCCTATCAACCCTTTTAAGAGATTATTTAGAGCTTGCAAAATACTGTGTAGCACTTTCTATTCATCCCTGAACACTGCTCCTATTTCCTCTAGATGGAGATGGCCTGGTCTCTTTGCTTCTGTCAGCCATGCAGCAGTTTCTTCACAGGATTAAAAATGTTCCACTTTGTACAGATGCTTTGATATGCTGGACTGGGGTTGTGTTAACCCCAGCAGTGTTGCTACACCAATGGGGCCTGTTGAGCCTCCCAGTGATAAGAAGCTGCTTTGTTGCTGCCCTGGGCACCCCTGGGAGTTAGTGGGGTGCTAGGCAGGCAGATCCATAACAAAAGGGTAAGGAGTTACACGGCTGTGGCATGTCCTGGGCAGTGTAGCTAGCACTGGTTTGGATGCTGCATCTGTAGAATAGCAGCTGGAAGGCTGGAGCAGATGGCAGTCTAGACAGCAGTGGGATGCAGGATAGCTGTATGGTAATGCAGAACATGCATCTCAGGAGGTGGGTACTGGGCATGCTGGTGAGCAACTAGCAGGTACTGTGTGTACATCACAAGGTGACAATGACACGTGAATGAGATGGCTCTTCTTGAGAGCTAGAAAGATGATCCTGGAGCTAGAAATATTTCACCATTTTGATTTCTCTTGGCTTATGATCATTAACCCTTTTGCACACACCAGTCCAAGTGATCACAGATTATTTCCTTAAACATGTTCCAATAAAGGCTGCTGCATTGTATCTAAGCATTCTCCATGGTTGTTGCACTGTTTACCTCTGTCCTGTCTCTCTGACAGTGAAGGGTTAAATCCCACTTTTTTCCATGTGCCTGCTGATGAACTCGAAATATGCAGCTAGGACCTGTTTTCATGCATATGTCCCTTTCCATAATCCAATCTTCTCCACTGTGGTACAGACCTGGAGGCTCTTCTGCAGGCAGGTCTGGAGCCATGGGATAAGAAGCAGTAGGTTGATTTACATAATCACATATTCAAATAAGCTAAATCAGGGTCCCTTCATTCAGCTTTGGTTTTAAGGGGACTCCTCTCATGGGTTGAGAGCAAAGAGGTTTGAAATGATGGTTTTCTTCTCTGGAGCTCTTGTGAAACAGAGCACCCCCTCAGAACAGTTCTGCTGTTACCAGCCCCATAGAGCCCAATGGGTGTAAGTGATTAATTGTGCAAACCCACCTGATAGCCCATCCCATGCAAATGCACCCCTACCCTCCAGGCCTACATCATCTGTTCCCTCTACTGGAAGTGTGGACTGCATCCTTACGCAGGAAATGAAAGAAACTCCATCTCCGAGGAACAAAGGGAATTCATCTCTTCATCTGGTGGAACACTTAAAAGATGTTAAGAGCAGCAACAGCCTCACACCTGTGACATACCAGATGAGACACGTGGGGAGGTCATTTCAATGTGTGCCCTTAGAAAGGCTACAGAGAATAAATCAGAGCGCAGCATTGTCTGTCGACACTTGGAACGAGGACTCCAAACATTTGTGCTTCTAATTGGTTCAGTTTCCCTTAGCCCTGTGTAGGGATGTTGGCCGGCCTGGTGAGGGCTTCAGGAAAGCTTCAGGAAAGCTCCAGGAAGTGGTGTGAGCCATCCATGACAAATTCATTGATCAGTTCAGTGATCTTGTTTCCAGCAGTGTCCCTTGTGGGGGCCCAAAGAGAATGAGGCTAACGAGGTACCTGGTAGGGCAGTACCTGTTCTGGACTTGTGAGACTAGGACAGGTTCCAGCAGCATCACAGATTTGAGCCTGGCTGATGAAGTGCTCTAAAGATCTAACAGTCGAAAGATGAAATGTTTAATCATATTTCTTTAATCCTTAAAAAACCACCTAAAATTAGTAAGCTATTCATCTCTCTTGCAACAGGGGGAGTAGAGGTAAATTGAATGTGTTAATTAAACATTGAATAAAAAATGATGACGTTTTGTCAATTTTAAGTGCTTTGCCTTTGGAATTCCACTGACTTTAAGAGAACATGTATCTTGCTGTGCTGTTCTGCCTGAGTGATCAACTCCTACTTGAACATATATGGAACTTTCCAATTTGTTTTAAAGCTTTAGATGAGAGAAAATATGATCAGGTGCTCTAGCGAAATGCCACAGATTAAGGGAAAAGATCAAACCCAAGAGATACAATAGCTAGGTGCTGTTAGCTCTTGTCCATTACAAATTCTGATGGCAGGAAGCATAATAGTGGACATTCAGAGGTAGGTAAAGTTGTGCCTTTAGCTTTAGACAGTCTCCTCAGTGAGGGAAAGTTATTTTTGATCTAAGTCTGTGAAGCAGCTTCATCATCCTGGAGTTCAGAGCTGCAGACTCCAGGCTGTTCTAGGGGTGCACTGCAGTGAGCCTTGTCATACCCTGCTACCCAGAAGTTGGCAGAGCTCTGTAAACAGCTACTGGCACATCCACTATGCCAAGGGCAGGCAGAGGGAATGAAAAAATGCTGACTGGATTGCTATGGTGGTGTTAGGAGATTCCCTCTGACATCTAGTTAAGTCACCTCTGCAGTCTCTTTACCCCTGGAGCAGCACAAAGCTGCCATAGATAGGATCAGAGCTGGCTCGTTAGGGGTGTGTAAGCTGTCCCTGCCCAGCTCTACCTGCCATGCGTACTCTCTCTCAGTTCTCATAAACCAGCCTCTACTGCCAAGTACCAACAGCATCACCTACACTAGAAGGACATCTCAGAAAAGCAAAGCTATTACGGTTCCTCTAAAAATTAGTTAGTACTGAAGAGAAATACAGCTTTTCTGCATACCTGAGAACTGTTGACACAGGTAGTGTCCATCTTTTGCAACTATAATGCTCAGAGTAGTTGTGCAGAAGCTGAGCACGGTGTTCCTGCTAGGAAACAGTGCTACTGTTAGAACCTGATCTGAGTTCATCCTCTGATGACCAAGAGGTTGGTCCTTACTGCTGAGATGTGTTGAATTTGTAGAGCATTTTGCAGCAGCAGTGCACACTGGGTAGAACTAATTAAGTCAGGTAGTGCCCTGCTTGAATTGGTGCATCGTAGACAAACTATTACGGTTTCTTCTTGACTATGTGTGGATAAACTCAGGCAGTAGCTGGCACCTGAAGCAGGAAGAGTAGGGGATTAAGGGAGGACCCAGTGGCTTTTTTTCTTGAAAGGTGAGCTTTTGAAAGTTGAGTTTGCATGTCAGGCAGAAACTGGGTGTGCCTGACATTGTGGTCTCATGGAGAGTCTGGGTCTGGAAGGCAGGGGCTGCAGCAGCTTTTGAAAGTGCTCATCCATGTAATTTGATTCTGTGTTTTGCTTCTACAGTCAGTAAGGATGTCTTTGCCATCTCTTGATCCTTATCCCAACAATAAGCCTGACCTGGACTGCAGGTGTCACCCAGCACCCAGTTTCTTAGTTCCGACGGAATCTCTTTTGGGTGGATGGCAGGAACGCTGACCAGCTCTGCTTTTACGTGCACAAGTATTTGCCACAGCAGAGAATCTTGCAAGTGTGTGTGTATTTATAGGGAGGCAGATGTAAACCACATTTGTCCTGTGTTTCTGGCAAAGAGAGAGCGTGAAATATTTGTGACCCGAGTCATTGGCTTTCCTGCCATTTATATAAAAATTTCCAGATGTGATTGTTGATGCCTCACCTGGGACCAATTAAAGAAAGAAGGGATATCCAGAACCAACTGTGTTCATGTGGATACTTGACTTGTTTGTGTGTGCGTGTGCGCATCTCTGTTGCAATGTGTGTGTTTTAAAGTAAAGCAGAATTTCAGTTCAAAGAACTTGTGTTCTCTCCTAGGACCTTCCTTTTGTTTGTTATCCTTTCCTCTTCAGGTTTTCCCTGTCCCACAAACCAGCATCAGTTTGGATTTCTTAGATACTTTCCCTCCTCATACTCATCCTCACACCTTTTCTGTTACACCTCCCACTGACTGCTTGTTAGTGACACCTTGGTCACTGTGCTCTTCCATTCACGCACAGCAAGTTTCCTGGAGGAGATTCCTGAATACTATAAAATTCCAAGAAGCCAATGTGGAATCTCTAGTTACACAACAGCAACTAACCAAAACAGGGTCCAGCACAGCATTTGGACCGCTCACCTCCAAGTGAGCTTTGTTCTCTGGTCTGTCTCCTGCCCTTGCTTTTCTCACCTATCACTTGTCTGTCAGTCTGCTGGGTCTGTATTAGGCTGTGCCTGGAGATGCCTGGAGATTAAAGTCCTGGCTCTCCTCCCTTCCAGGCTGTGTCTGCAAAAACTGCCTCCTGATCACCTGTTTGGTCTCCATTTTCTTCACTCTACTAATGACTGGAAACTTCTATCTCTCTTGTTTATTTTCTGTTGAGTTTCTCCGTATGTTTTTGTCCCACCCCAGAGTCCTGACTGAGTGTATTTACCAGGCTGCCTCCCTGACTTAGTCATACTATGCTGGAAAGCAAATCTGAAGTCATCCAATGTTCTTCCCTTCTTTTATTGTTGTTTTTGCAAGGAGAGTTCAAACAAACAAATACACCCTACCTCCCTCCAACATCTGGTACCTTTCAGGAGCCTTAAACTCATGGCCTGAATGAGTACATGGAAAGAAAGGCAGGATGGTAATCCAGCTAACTTGCAAAAACTAGGCATGGACCCAAAGGAACAGATTCTAATTTGAAGTATCCAAGAACAAAGTTTGTACTTCTGTGCTTATCCTCATCCCTTTTAGCCTTGATCAAAAATCCATTTCTGTGGTTTCCTCCATACCTGCTGGTGTCACTTTGCTGTGTGGGCACAAGGCCTTCCCTGTGCAAGCATTTATTCAAAAAGGGAAAGAATGCAGGGTCCTGTCTGCAGCAGGATATTTGGACAAAAAGTCTGGAACCAGTTCTGTGTAACTTCAAACCCAGTGTGGCAAGTATCAGGTCCAAAGTGAACTTTCCTTTCTTCTGTCTCATTTTTTAGCACTGATCAAGTGGATTTGGATACATTATTTATACACAGAGAATAATTAAAATACAATTGTCAATGCTAGTGTATGTTTTACACAGTCATTTGTTCATTAACAAATGTTTCCAAGACAGTTGGGTTTTAGCTCTAGACTTTCAGCTAGGATTTTACTCCTCCAGCAACAGATTTTCAGAGCTACACTGGAATTGACAATCTTAGCAGATGACAGGTTAAAACAGGACTACAACTCAAGTGTGGATTTGTTTTCTCTCTTTGTTGGGGAGATATGCACATTCTAACCAATTGATTATAGTCTTTCTAAAAGAGTTCTTTTTGTTTCCATGGAATATGGCAAAGGGAAATTATTTGGTGTATGGTTGTGCCCTGAAAGAGTCTCTAACAGTTAAAACTGTCCTACTTCATTTTTTTAAATTAGAAAAGGGACAAGCACGTTCAGAAAACAAGGACATGACTGTCACTTGCTCAGTGAAGCTTTTAGATGTCTGTATGTATTTGAAGTGGCACTGTTCTGTTTCAAAGTTCTGGCTGGCATGGGTGTAAACCTCTCAGACTTTGCCCATCAGTGTACACTGGCACCACCAACCCTTGACCCAGACAACTTTCTGCAGTATGGAAAGGCGCATTTTAATTCCCTTGTGGTACTGTGTCAGGTGCTGCTGCTGCCTAGTATTGAGTCTCTCACTCTCCTTTTGTGGTGCAAGCAAGTAAGAAAATAAATGCAGTGATAGAATATTCCCCTATCTGCAGACATTCCGGCTACCCAGGGCTTTATGCTGCACTGCACCATGGAGTGAGTTACATGCAGCTAGTTCAGAAAGGAAGGGTAAAGATGAACTGAAACAGTGGGTTTAGCAATGCATCAGCCAGGTTATCTCAGATCCTGCAGGTGCCAAAATTTCCCTGAGCTGGCTCTTTGATACTTGGCCTCTTTGTCTTTAACCTTAGGAAGGCCAGAGTGGTGGTTTTCACCCTTCCATGTGCTATGAGCCTCTCAAAGGAGGGGGTGGGACAACAGTGCCCAGAGGGCAAGGGTGGAAAGAATGAGGCTGGGCAGCTGGGAAACAGGGGGATGGGACACCGGTGGCTCTTGGAGAGGCTGTGATGGCCCCAGGGCAGTGCAGAAAGACTGGGGTTAGAGAGAAGCTGTGTAAAACTGATCAAATGGAAGATAGAAGTGCATGAAGATTCATGGCTATATTAGAGCAGGGGAGCGGAGTGCTAATATACTGGTGGCACAATCAGGTATCTGGCAGCGTTTCTTTGCAGTGAGGCCAAGCTGAATATTCTGCTGCATAAATGATTCCTCGCTTTGCAGGGGAATTTTTGCCAAGTCCCTTCCTCTTCTGGCTCCCCGGTCTGGGTGTCTTGCTCAAGTCATGGGGCTTCCAACCAGTTTCCTGGCCACTGCAGACTAAGGTGGTGCCAGTACTTCTAAAAACAGCCTGTACTCTCTCCTCCTCCTCCTCTTCATTTTGGTGAATTCCTGCCTCCTCCCTTTCAAGCAATGCTTATTCAGCTTTCCTTGCTAGACTCTCACCTACTCTGGAGCATACTGAGTCCTGACCTGAGGAGTGGAGTAGATAATGCAGGAGGGGCAATTTTAGGAAATACTCAGCCTTCCCTGCTATTATGAGACAGGTCTGGCTGCTTTGAGCTGCTTTCTACCTTCAGCTGTTCCTTGATTGTCCCAGCAATGCTTAAATGGACTATTATAAAGCTTTGTGGTTTTTTCTCCTATCTGAAGGAACAGTTGTATTGTTGAGGATCTGGCCCAGTTCCTGTGTACTTTAATCAACACTCAGCTGTGCTTTAAACTATAAGGGCTGGGGGGAGCAAAGACTCCTCCAGGTACATGGGTGCAGGTATGGAGGGTGTTAGGGAAAAGGGAACCGCAGTTGTGGCTGCAAACAGGGATTCCTCGTGCCCCACTACAGCAGGGCCGGGGGCAGCCTTTCCCCACGCATGAGCACAGCTCCTCCATCAGTGCAGCGAAGGTCCGGGCTGCTGGTGCCAGGGTGCTCACCTCACCCTCTCGGGGGCTGTGGGGTGGTGCCTGCCCGACCGGAGGGGGTGATGGCCGGCAGAGTCAGGGATGGGGCCGTGGGCTGGCCTGAGCTCTTCAAGCAAGGAAGCGCCCTGTGGGTCGGGGGGAGGTCCGTGGGTGAGGAGCAGAGGCGGGGGGTGCCTAAAGCAAGTGTCTGTCTGTGTTGTCTTGAGTGTCAGACTTGATTAGATTTGGCTGGCGCTGGGGCAAGGCCTCCACGCTGCGAGGGGTGGGGTCTGGCTGGAGGGGCAGAGCCAGACCCTCCTTTTATGTGCTGCTGAAAAGTGTCCTTTGTTGTGGGCTTGGCTGGCTTTGTCCCTTCCTGGAAGCAGTGCCCCTTTCTCCGGGCTTCAGCCCCGAGAGAGGTGAGCAACCCAGGCTTTTTGTGTCAAATCTGAGCTCTGCCTTGTGCCAGTGCTTGGGTGTTGCACTGACCCCCCGGGGGTCGAGAGAAGCATTTTTCCTGCTAGTCTGGAGTTGTTAATTTGAAACTGCATTTGGCAAGGATCCAACAAGGTGTTAAGCTACTTTAAATCAGGACTCTCCCCCCCCACCCCCAGGTTCCTCCCCTGTTTCTTCAACCCTTTGTGAAAGGTTTAGAAGAACAACTGGAACCAGAAACTCAGATAAAATCTGCTCTTCCAGGTCTTTCTGCAGACATGTCCTCCACAGACTAAATGATCTGCATTCAGCAATTTCCATAGGGAAATTAAGGCTTTGTTATTACAGTATTAATTTTGAGAAACATAACAGACTGGGAGTAAACAGTCCGTAGTTGACTTTACGAACCCCTGAGCTCAGGGACTGATAATTGTCCACCCCCTACAAACTGCATATCCAAGTCTTCCTGTGTCGGAGAGCTGCAAGATGTGTATCCCACAAACCAGAGAGCTCAGTGGGTGTGAAGGGAAAAGGTGGGTGTTTCAGAAAACAGTTTTCAGACCATGGATCCCAGGGGTCTTGTCTTCCTACCGTGGGGTAGACCTGGACTGAACGTGCAGCTATGTCCCAGGACAGTGCACTGGCAGTGCTGCATCACTTCCCATTCCTGAAGGCTTGGTTTGTCCAGCAGTCTCTTTGCCACCTTCTTGCCCATTGCATCTGCAACATATTGGTCCCTATGCTGTGCTCTTCAAAGGGTTTTCAAGCATCATTTTAGCTTGTCCAAGGCCAGGTGACAGAACAATGAAACAATTTTCAGATGACAATTTGGTTTATATTTACTGTGTATATTCATTACTTTGATTAAAATAATTTTAAGAATACAGTAGCTGGAGGGCTGGCTATCTTTCTTTTAATATGACCTGTCCCTCCTGTGTTGCCCGTAGCAATGTGAGAATGCTGACTGATCTACAGATGCCTCCTCTGCAGACTAATGCTGTCATTGCCCTGGGCATGCATCAAGGTTTGGCACTGCAGGGGTTAAATAGCTCGAGAAGGGTGGAGGATTCTTCAGCCAAACCCAAACTGATTGCACCTGGTTTGCTCAACCTGTGTGTAAATGACACCATGGTCTTCCCACCCCCACCCTAGCAAATGCCACAGGGGCTGCCAAGGTCTACGTGCAGGTAGGGCTGTGCGAGCAGGTGTGGGGCCTGCAGCGCTGGGAGGCTCCTGGCCCTGCCGCGGGAGCAGCCCAGCCGTGCCAGTCACACGCACACAGCAGCCTTGGAAACTGCAAGCACCCTCAGCCGCTGAAATGACAGGGAGACGAAGGAAAAAGCCCCCTGTTAAAATTTGTAGCCCTCCTGCTAAACTTCCATGTCAGCTACTGACAGACCGTAGTAGGGTCTGTCCTCTTGAGCAAGAAAATGCAGATTTTAGTAAGCATGGGTCAGGCAGCCTGCTCAGCCCGTGGGTGGCTCTGACTGCTCTGTCTTTGTGCAGTGATGTGGCTCTGAGTTCCCAAGGCTGGGCAAGGCCCGCTCCTGTCTTTGCTCAGCTGTGCCTCTGGGACAGTGCTGGCTGAATGTACAAAAGAATTGAAAGCAAGGAAGTTGCTCGCACATGTGAGCATTGCTTTGCTGTCCTCAGGAAGATAATGAAGGGTTTAGGTCCATAGACTTGGGACTTGGAATTCAGTCTTTGGGAATTTCAAGGAATTTAGAGTCTTAGGGAATTGCTAAGGAGGCAATGAACTTCTTATAGGAAACTAGTCTGGAAGTGTGTTCGGGGAAACTATGTTTCTTCAAGTGTGGGTGCCTTGTGCAGCTGTGAAAATGATCACCACCCTGCTGTAGAGAGGCTGAAATTATTCACATTTATTCTCTCTTCCCCCACCCTGACTCCAGGTGGAGCCAGTCCTTCCTTTTCCAGTCCACGCTTACAAAGACAATTGTCACTGGGTCATCCTGCTCTGCAGAGCCTGTACTTTTTTATGTATCAACCAAGATATCATTCGTTTCTTGCTCTGTGTCCACTAGTTAGACAAAGCATATATCTATGGGGACTCTTCTGCTGAATGTAAAGTTCTACTCAGCTCTAGTGGAGGGAGTTTGGCCCAGAGCTCCCAAAGGCTGACCTGCATATGGGTTTTCTTTGGCATTGTATAAAGACTCTGAGGTGAGTGGTTAGGGCTGGGGAGATTCCATGTTGTGGCCCAGCTGGCGTGTGCAGCCACAAATAATAATTAATTGGCTCTTTAAGAAGTCTTGCAAACTCTTTTTTTGGTCTGTCTGTCTTAAGCTCCTTTTAATTAACTTCAGTCATGTCCCAACACATCATCTTGGCTGAATCACAGACCTCACTGTGCCAGTTTTTTGCATTCCTGAAATACGCAGGCCGCCAGTGTTGCAAATGCTGCGTGGAGGCAGCGGCTCAGAGGAAGTCGAGCAGCTCTCCTGGAACTCTGAAATTTTCAGGAACTGTTGTGACATCGAGAGGCACAGCAGACCAGCCTCTTTGCTTCAAACTCCTGCGCTGCCCAATTCCCAACAGTGTTGCTGGCTTGCAGTTTACCCGCTGACTCAAGGAGCAAGCACCTGTGTACAAGCAGCTTTGTTCCTTCAGAAAGCCCCTTATTCGGGTTACAGTGCTTGGGGCATACAGCCTTCTTTTCCCCATTCAAGAGCTTGTTTCTTTGTCACACTTCTTATTGCAAAGGGTCAGCTTTCAAGATTGTAGGGCATGTTAACAAGATACTCAGGCATACTTAGTCACCAAACAAAGTCTGTGTGGCAGCAGGACAAGCTTTTGTGTCTCTTCACTAGAAAAATTCAAGCCTGGTGCAAGGACCATTTCCTTCTTTCGAGAAATTTGGGGTTCAGGAATGTCTATTGCATTATAACCTGTCTGTGCTCTCACCAATGCTGGTAGAAATAATGCCAATGTTTCCATTGACTCAAAGCTGTACCAATAGCTTTTGTCCCTTGATCTATGTGTTTGGAGCTGGAGGCTTCTGCATTTGATAACTCAAACTCAATCTTAGCACTCCATTTAACAGTGTTTAATTTACTGAAAATAAGGGAGGTCTTTTTGTAGTCTCTTGGTACATGTATAGTGAGTGCCGTTTTGATTGTGGAGTTGTCCAGCTAGGGAAAAAAAAAAGTGTTACTATTCAGTGGTTAAAAGCAGCTTTTAAGGAAAGGGAGTGCAGCATTACAGTGGAGAGGATCTTTATATATTTGAATAATGTACTACTGTATTCTTCATTCCAAAGCATTTTTTGAACCAAGTTTGGAAGCAGTCTCCAAATAAAATTATCATACTAAAAAAAACAGATGGAATTTATTCAGGATACTTCTGTGATCCGTGCTGAGGAATAAAGAATTGCAATTTACCTTCTGCCCTAATGAGATAGGAGACAAGGTATTATGATAGCAGCTTCAGGTGGTGTGCCCCAGGCTGCAGGTGAGAAGCCATGAGTTGCCAGAAAACTCTTTTTTCAGCAATTCTTGTGTTTCCATAGCAGCTCCAGGAATGACTGCATTGCATATTGCACTGTTACGGTGGCAAATTTTGAAAAGGTTTGAGGAAAACACGTATGATAGCTGAGAAAAAGCAAAGAGGAAAAAGCACCTCAGTCTTTTGGGAAAAGTGTAGGAAAACCAGAAAAGACAATTTCCAGCAAGCATCAGGTTGGAGCATGGGAGCAACATCCAGATTGCTGAGGGCTGTACAGAAGCACTAAAGACACAGGCACATCGCAAATGGATAAGAAGCAGGAGGAGCATTCAATAATGAGTAAGAAGGTAAAACAAAACTGAAAATGCTGAAAAATGCCTCATCAGTCCCATGGAACTCAAGCTAATCCCCTCTGCATCTGGTGCATGATGTGTCACTGTGTGTACAGACTCTGACCCAGCTACACCAGCTCTAAGGTGATGTAGAAGTTGCTTATGTTGAAGAGAAAATTGTTAGAAGTCAAATAGCAAAATACACTGACAGCAGAAAAGAGAGAGAGAACTTAATGAGCTGTTAGCGGGGACACTGAACTTTGTTGCTTGTTCAGGAATTAAGGGTCTGCTGAGACACAGAGGATTTGGGTCTTTTCAGTTGCAGCCTTAAGGAAAGAGCAGGAATGCTACAGTGCCTAAGTTCAGGAATATATTTCCTCTGACATCCTTTAGAACTAATGACTTGTTTTTAAGGAGCCTGTTAGTCACTGCTTCCCAGGGAGAACATTGCTACAGATCTGGATGCTACCAGACCTGAGGGAATGTTCACTCCAGGTACACAGAAAACTGCAACCCTAGAATGGGTTGGACCCCAAAAGAGATGCATTTCAGAAGGGTGCCATGCCAAAAGCGCATGACTTTAACAAGAGGGATATAAAAAGCTCCTGTCATGGATGTTACGATAGTATTTTTCCTGAAATTCTTCCTCTTGTGAATAGTAAACACTGGTTTCTAAAGCACTTACTGGGCACCTGTCCCACAAGAAGTGCTGGAACAGCAAAATTAAAGTGTGCTGTCAGAGAGAGAGGGCTGGACTTGGCCTTGAGCCACCAACAGCCTGTTTAATTCACTCAGTGAGGTTCAGGAGGAGAAAAGGAAAACTGAGTCACTGGTTTTTAGAAATTATGAAAAAACTACCAGGACCTGCTCACAAAGATCCATTGGTAGGTAACGTGCCTTTTCTCTGTGTAGGGGCAAGAGTATAGATCATCACCAAGTGTCTTTAAATAAATAATATAGTGATTTGTTTGGTTTTTTGGGTTTTTTTCTCATATTTTCACATATTTTCAGCTATGATTTTCTTTCAACAGACCATTAAGCCTGGGAAAACTATGAATCAAGTGTTGTTTATCCTGAGGACCTGGTGTCATACATGTGTTTATAACCAAAAATATGTGCATTTTTGGAAGTGAAGGAGTTAAAATAGCTCTCTTCCATACTAGGTGAAGAAGTGAAGAACCCATGCCACTCACTGATCCAGGAAGAGAAAAAGATTTTTGTACAAAAGTTTGGGATTGCATAATGCAAAAAGTAACCAGTGGTAGGGAAAAAAGAAAGCAGATAGCTCTCAGATGACAGCTTGTGGTGACCAGCCACCAGCTGCCTCTGGAGAGCTGACCGGGCAGCTACAGGCTTGCCGACTTCTTCCAGCACGCCACTTCCATAAAATGGTTCCTAGCTTTGCTTCCCTGTGTTCCCCATGGCTCCCACAGCGATCCCCTGGCACTGTGTGTATATGATGTGACTCACAGTACAGAAAAGGCTGGGAAGCTCTGCTTCCCAGTGTTTTTCTGTCTGCTTCCACCTCAGAAGGGTGGTTCTCAGATGTTCTGCATGGTTGTGTACCAGGCAGTTTCAGCCTATGTTTCCATTTCCAACGGACTTCAAAAGAGGAAGATACTCCCATTAATGTTTTGCATGATAACAAGTTAGGCAAGCATCATTTTTGAATGCAGTTGATGGAAGATTGGTTACTGCCACTGCCAAGTGGGCGTCTAAGTTGAGACTATCAAATGATGTCTGTTGTATTAAATGCTTTGTTACATTTCCAGCTTGGAAAATGATGCGTGTGTCAGACAGAGCTTTCTGTTTTGGCATTAAAGCAATCTTGGCACCCGGTGGAAACTGTTTACTTTAAAAGCTTAATTTTAAATATAGTTTTGGAACACACTTGGAAGTGTCTGCAAATCAACAGTAACAGACAGGAGACTAAAGCACTGTTTCCTTAATGCCTGTGTCCTTTGAAATACCTTAATCTGCTTTGCTTTGTGTGAGCTGCTTCTGGTTTGTGCGTGATTTATTCACACATTGTTTCCTCCTGAATTGGACAGTAGCTGAAAGACAGGTAGGAACCGACAGCACAAACGAACATAATGCACAGCACCATTTGAAATCTTTTTAGTGTTATTTAACCCTTTTTTGTGATATAAAACTGGTGGAAGGAGAACATGTTCCATCTTGCTAAGTAGTCAACAGAGACAGCCTGTGTTAGGATCCTGAAGGGCACTCTCCAGTCTGCTGCAAGGCCAGTGGACATGCCAACATGCAGTGCCATTAATTTCCACCTAGCAGAAAGGTTCTTTAGAGTGCCAAGCATGACGCCAGAATACAAAACACTTCATTCATCAAAGCCATAAGTAAGAAACTCTCTGTTTTTGGTTTTAGAAGCAACTTTTGTACATTTATGACTTTTTCCATATTAAACATCATTTATGGTTTGGAAATTGTTCAGGCAAGAGGCATGTGGTTTCTGCTCCTGAATATCAGCAGCAGTTTTGCTAGGTTCAGTCTCTATTTTTTGTTGACATTTTTTTGGCTTTTCGTTTATCTTTTGGGTGAACTTCTTTGGAGCAAGGTGCCTCAAGGAGAACCCATAACCTTCTTTCTAAATGAAGACTAAGTGATCTGCTTAAGGTGAAGAAGATTACTTTGGTATAGGGAATTTGGGTTCACAGCCAGACTTTTGCAAAGTACCTGGTGAAGAAATACCTTTTCTGGGATGTTCCCTCATCAGAGCAATTGCTGGAACAAATTGAGAAGCAGGAATTTCACACCTGCACTTTGAGACATAAGTTGATAGGTTTTTCCATAGGCAATGTGAGAAGTTACAGAGTAGCTGTTGAATTTTCAGTTAATTCTATTTGTGCTGGATTAATAGTAAAGGACTAACTCAAGATCTTGGTTTGCAATCTAGGAAATTTATAAATTACAAATTGTACAGAGATTTCAATACCCTCCTTTTTCAGGCCTTTTTATGCTAAGTGCCACATTTCAAGGGAGAATGAATGAAATTACATAAATACATTCTCCATGTGCATCAAAGCAGAGGTGTATGGATTGGATGTGCTTTTGCTCCTGCAGCAATTTGGATTCTAGTGCTAATTCATTCTTTCTTTAGCTGACCAGGAAGGACAGAATTTAGACATGAACATTGGTTTTTGCATTCCTGTATTCAAAGCTCTGTTCAAAAGAACAACCTGTAAATGCTCTGTGGGGGTCCAGTTCTGCTCCTTGCTGAGTCCAGTTACTCCACTGAGTCATGATAAACAAATGCTGTGGGGTGTCTGGATGCAGTGACAGGTACTACAGTGCACAAACTCTGAGAGCTGCTGCAAGCTCTAAATCAACGCCTTTGTGATTCTGGGGTTTATATGAATCTAAAAATTGCCCTGCTTGACCACACCATTGGGCTGCTCCCATCCAGCCACAGGTTTTTTCTCTAGAGAGGGTAGAAGGAGATGCTATTTAGAGGCAGCTTTCAAGCCTGGCCCCTGTCTGGGCTACACTCACCCTTCTCAAGTGCTGACTCATGTCTGTCCAGAGAAGCTCCTGTCGTCCTCTTCCCAGAATCTGTGCTCTGGAGCTCTGTGTTGCAATTGCCCCTGAGGATTAGAGACCCCTTTTCTGCCATCACATGGGATAGCAGTCAGAGGGAGTTCCTGCTCTTTCCTGAGGTGTACTACCAAGAAAAATGGCCCTGAATAGAGATCTTATTTTATTTCCCTGCTCCTGCCTCAATGAGGAATGAATAAAGACATGCCGTATGATATATTAGGGGAGTTTTCTTCTCTCTTTGGCCCTTTGCATCATGGCCCAGTGACTTCTAGTGCTGGGTGCCTCTGTCTCTCTTCTGGTGCAGTGATCTTTGAGACTGAAGTTTGCAAAAGTTCCCTCCAGCAATAGCCCATGTAAAGTTGCCTGGAGCACACAGCAAATGATGCCTAGAACCTCTGGAATCTGGGATAGAAGCCTGCTTGGAGGGGAAGGATGTTGCAGCTATATTTTTTTAAATTGCTTCCTCTTTAGTGATTGCCTATATTCTTCCATTACCTGACCATGGGTCTCCATCTGTCTCTTTTGGACAAACAGCAGCACTAAATTTCAAGGAGAGAAAACAAATTTTTTAACAACTTCTTTGTTTTGTTTTCCTCACTTGCCTAAACTTTTTGTGAGTGCCTACTTTGTATCCCAGCTGCTTCTGCAAGCCTAATATGCCTCTGTTTCTAAACCTGGCTTCTCTTTCCTGGTGCCCTGGGCTAGGGGCTTGGAGCATTTCTCTCTGGCCTCCCACAGCCTGTAACAGTGGGGTTTCATTCCCGTCCTCCCAGGTCAGGACCACAAGCCTACACGTGGTGGTGCAAGCTCTCCTAGCTCAGTCTCCAGCTTGATTTGTGATGGTTTCCCAATAATGGGAAGAGATTATGAAATCAAAGAAAGACACACAGATGAGGAAAGATATTTCAGGGCTGCCAGGCCAGCTGTTTGAGATCTCGGAATCAGATGGAGACAGAACACCACCACCCTCAGCTTCCCCACCCTCAACCAGGACATCTCCCATGTGTAAAGCAAAACCAGCCCCACCCCAGCCATGCCATTTTAGCTAATGGCCTAGTTAATAAATGGCAAATTCCAAGGGTAATCCTGTCAAAGCCTTCCTGACATCCTCAGTTGATAATATTAACCACAAACTGCTCCCCTGCTCGTCTGATTAATACCAGAAGAATTCTACTTGATTAGATTATTACTGAGGGGAAATGTAGGAAAGATAAATATTCCAGGGAAAAATGAGGCTTTATACAAGGGGGAAGTCCAGAGTGTCCATGGCTTGTAAAACTTTTCACCTTGTGGGGAGGGAGGTTTGTGATTGTCTTCTGCTCCCCAACAGCCCTTGCAAAGGATGCATATCCCAGCCCTGCTTTGCCTGTAGCTCATTAATATCACATTGATGTGAGCTGTGTAAGCCAAGCAAGTGCCTACATCCTTGAAGGCTTGCAGACTTTGAATGTAAAGGCCTAACAGCAGAGACCCATGTAATTGTTCCCTTGAAAAGTCTGGCAAGGCCAAATTAGCACAAGTTTTGGGCTCTTGGCACACAGCTGAAAGTGGAGGGAGGAGCAGAGGTTTTTTTGTCTATCCTCTCCCTACCGTACTTCTTCCCTGGAAAAGCTGGAACAGTAGTTTGGAGGCTGGGTAAGAAATACAGTATTTTGGGAAAGATACTGGGCTGCTGCTCTTACTCTTTCCCACCCTTTCCAGAACTGTGGTTCTTAGTTATCTTATGTTGAGATGTCAGCTAGTCACACTTCTCAAGCTGCCTGCAGATTCCAGCAGGCATCACAAGATTCCTTACACATCGGCTTTTAAGTATTTATTGCCCTGCAGGCTTCTAGACATGGTGGGGGGAGGGGGTGTCTTTCTAAATGGATGTCAAGATTGTGATACAGAAAATGAGATAGAGCAGTTCTTCATCCCTGTTTTCTGATGCTGTCTTTGATACCTCTGCTGTCTGCATCCTTGCTTCTTCGTTACTGAGAAGTACAACAAGGCTTGGTCATGTAGATATGATCAGAACAGGAGCAAATACTTAGGCACACCTGAGTGATTGTTTGCTGTGTGTTTCCCTGGCAGCTCTCTAAAACTGGAATCTGCTTTGCTGACCAGAGCAGGCATTAATGGGAAAAAGACATGTGGAGGAGATAAATGACAAAAAGGTTTTTGGAGTTGGATATGATTAGCTGATGTGTATAAATAGTTGATGGGAGGAATAAAGAGGACAGAGACAGACTCTTAGTGATTTCTACTGTAAGGGTGTTTGAACATAGGAACTGGTTGCCACAGAGGCTGTGGAGTCTCCATCCTCAGAGGTAATCCAAAATCCAACTGGACTGTTCTCAACGCGCTGTAGTTGAGCCTGTCGTGAGCAAGGGGGGTAGACTAGATGATCTTCAGAGCTGCCTCCAATCTCAGCAATTCTGTGATTCTGTAAGTACACTTGCAAAATACCTGTTAGAGGATAGTTGGGATAAGCTGACTTGGGAGGTGAAACTAGCTTTGGAAGTTCTCACAGATCCCTGGAAATATCCTAGCTGAAAACAGCGCTACATATTTTTAAGTCAGTTTTTTTTCCAGGACATGTGGAACGTGGCCTGCAGACTAATTGATAATCTCAGCTGGGGAAAGGGTTGAACTGTAGTACTGCAGCAAAGTCACTGGAGAGAAGAAATTTTTAAGCTGCCTCAATTATTTCAGACGATCTTGCATGTAGCTACACTTCAGCCTCTGCCCCCAAAGTATCGGGCTGTGCCATTCTCTCACACATAGCAAGCTTGGCATTTGCCTGAAGGTATGAGAAGAGCATCTAGGAGGTTTAGAAGGGGAGAGCTGAGAGAGCCCGAGGCTCTTCCACAAGAAGAATGAAGGAGAAATGTGATAACATCATGAAGTAGTAAAAGGCTGGAGAGACAATGCAGATAATACAAGGAGAATGGGTATAATTTGCTCTCCATATCCAGGGTATATAGGACAAAATTTCAAGGTTTTTAACTACAGCAAGGCATTGGGGAAAAAAAACCTTTATAGCAGTAAATCTAATGAAGCCCAGGAATACAGTGCAAAGGCGGCTGTGGCGTCTTTGAAGGAAATACTTAAAACACAGTATAAAAATTTCAGTCAAGGATGGCAGACTGAGCTGACCTGCCTTGGGGCAAGCAGATGGATAGACCAGAAAGTCCCTTTCTGTCCTCAGCTTCTGTGAATCCCTAAACAGTGGGAGTTCATATGCAGCAGAGAGCTTGCCTACTGGAAGAGGTTCCTCTTACTGTTCCCCACTCTAGTTTCTAACTCTAAAACAGCAAGAGAAATTCATTTTACCCTGTGGTTTTCTTACTCTTGAACTGTCTCAGAATGTAGGATGCAGCATTTTTTGTGGCTTTTCACATCTGATGATGTCACCAAGTTCAGAGTTAGTCCTGGGTCCAGCCCTGCCCTTTGCAGGGAAGCTTAATACCAGAATTGGCCTTTTTGTTGTTATTCTATTCGTGGTTATTCTTCTTCCTTGTCAATAACCTATCTAGAAGACCTGTGTGCTGCAATCATATAACTTGCTGCCAACGTCAGCATGTGTAAAAATGTCATTGCACTTTATAGTGGCTCCTAACATGAAGCAATTCCTTAGGAGAGGGGGTGCGGTGGAAAGGCAGGCAATCTCCCTGGAGTGAGAGAGGCAACCACTGCTTGTTAACTGATCTTGTGGAAGGAGGGGAAATAAGCTGACAAAAACAATAAAAGGTCATAATGCATAATAATTTGGGCATCAACTTCTGTACAAGAAACCTTTCTAATCCAGTAAAAGACTTTAAATCCTGATCTAATACATCCATAGGGAATTCCCCACCAAATATGTCTTATTCCCTTCTTATTTGCACCCTCCCACACCCTGTCACAGACCACAGATAACATTTTTAGGCATGCTGTGAGTAAGCAAGAGGAAATGGGTCCCACTGGTAAAGCAGGCAGTTGGGGAGATGAAGTTCTTTGCTTTAAAACATCTTCTCCAGAACCTTCCTGGTTTCAGGATCAGCTTTGGCAATTCACTAGCAGATGAGCAGGGATTTTCAGGCTTTCACCGAGTTGTAAGTTGGGAAACCAAAATTGCTGAGGAAAAGAAGTTTCCAAGTCTCCCTCCCTTCCAAGCCTCCAGGTCATAGCACCTGTTCAGACCATCTCTCATTTGGCCCTTCAGAGGAAGGCACTGGCTTCAGCAGTCTCCTGCTTTCTGCAGCCTGTGCTTTAGAGGAGCCTTCTCAAGTGTGGGTGAGCATCACACTGCCCAGGAGAGCCAAACCCTGTAATGTGCTGAGAGAGCAGACTCTCTGGTCCTGGCATTTCTTTATATTCCAGCCCACAGCCATTCCCTTTCTGAGAAACCTAACCACTCTGTGTCCTTTGTTCCCTCCCTCTCAGCTCCCTGGACACATCTACTGCTATGAGATGTCTCAGCCAAGGATTTTGAGCCAAGATATGAGGGAAATGCTTTAACCAGATGTGTGCCCATGCCTGTCACTGAACTTTCAGATGCTGGTATTTAAAAAGATTGTCATCTCCCCTGCCTCCCAGCAAGGTGAGTAATGGGTGGGACAGCAGCATATCCAGAAAAACACCTCTTTTTCAAATGGAAGCAGAGGAGGTTATAATTCAGCTGCAAAAATTTGCTCCAGGCTGAAAACTTGGCAAACAAAAGCCTAGCTTAGGAGTGATTTAAAAGGAAACAACAAAATCAGGGCAGTCATTTTGGGTGGAGATGAGGGTCCAGAGCTTGAAGATCATTCTTTAGTGGGGGGGGAAGAAGGAGCAGCTCAAGACAGAGTTGCATTTGGCTCTCAGCCCTACTATAACTAAGCCTTTCAAAGCCAGGAGAATAAACTTAATACAAGTCCAGTCACTAACCTTTTGTCAGAGGAAAGCAAGGCCCCCTGTACTCTTTAAAGCAGAGTGGATGCAGATATGATGGCGCTAGCTGAATTCTTCCTATTGCCACTTTCTAAATATGGATTTCCCTGTACCTTAAATTGTAAAAGCACATGAAGTCATTAATACTCTGTTTGCCCAAGAGGTAAAGAGGGGCAACCCTTGCTCTTCAGCATTATGACTCTCCTCAGGCCCTCTCTTCACTCTGTGCCATACCACACCTACTGCTCAGCATCTGTGCCCTGCTTCTGCCTTCAGCATTGCACAAAGCCATGCCACAACAAGCTGGAGACCTGAACAAGAGGATGACTGCTCCTAGCAGCTCTTACATGGGGCTTGTTCATGGTTCCAGGGTCACAAAGCTAAAGAAGAGGAAGAGGTGGTTGGCTGCATAGCAGCAGAGACCAGGATACCTCTAGAAGGAAGGCTTTTTCAGACCATTATCTAATGTCCACGGCATACATGGTTGGCCGTGCACTGGGCACAGGCCTTGAGAGACAAAGACAAGGCCCAGCCAGTTCCCCTGCCTTTTGTTGTCTCCAGACCCCTGGGCCCCTCCAGCCTGTGTGCCTATGCATAATTGCATTGCGGATTCCCTTTGAAGAGCTGTGACTGGGAGATTTTCCTGATGGAGCCTCCACACATCAGGTTAGGGAGGAAAATGTAATGGTGGCATTTTAGACAAACTCCTCAACCTACAGAAAAGGGCTTCACACTGGAGTGGGTTAAGCACTGGAACAGGTAGGCCAGCAAGTGTATGAAAGCCCCATCTTTGCAGATTTTCAGAACTCAATTTGATAAGGACTAGAGCTACCTGACATGGCTTTGCTAACTCTCCTTATTGCTATGCACACTTCTAAAACAGCCATTCCCTTGGCTGCCTGATGGAGTGTTTTGGCTGTACCAGGTACCAAAGAACAATAGGCTAAATGAATGATCAAAGACTCCCTCCTACTGCATGGTTTCACTCCCATGTTTGATTCCATCAGCTTAAAGTGACACAGGCAGTCATGGTATAGATGGGATGCTACTTAATTTTGCTCAGAAGAGGCCTTCTTTAAATGGCAGCACAAATTAAACCTCTCTGGTTTTGTAACAGGCTTCTTGTTTTCTCGCAAATATTTTTGTATGTGTTCACAGATCCTCCCTTCAAGCATCTAGAGGCTGTCTGAAGAACTTACTGCTCTCCAGCAGCTGACAGTGCCTTGTTTTGCTTCATATAAAAGAAATGCACTTTAATTCTGTCCTTTCTCCAGGCTTAATGAGGCAGGTAGAACCAGCCACTACAGAAACTTTTAGAAATAGATCTGTTTGTTCAGAAGCATTGGAGAAGCTTTGTGCTTTGCTTAGTACTTCTTGCAGTATTAAGAGATCTCTTACCTTTACTGCTATACTGTATGATTTGAGATCAGGTTGTTAAAGCATCACCTCTCTGAATATCTCAGCAGAGTCAACTCTACTGGGATGTTGAGGAAGGCTGTTTGAGATGCTGATGCTTTCATGTATTGCCATTTCTAGGGAAGACTGAAGCCATAGAGCATGGAATCCAGCCCTTCTTCTAGCTACCCAAGGGCAGTAAAAACATCTACAGACTGATCTTCTACAGCTGCTCTGGAGCACTGGAACTTCCAGTTGTATATGTTTTCAGGGCACGAGCCACCTCAGGAAAGCTGCTTTTCAAAAGGTATGTCATCTCTTGTTTAGACTAGAAAAACTGAAAAGGGAAAAAAAGAAAAACATTTAGCTTTGGCATCAAAACAAAGCAAGTCTTTATTTTCCCTAAGCTTCTTTAATTGTGCTTCATGCAAAAGAAAATTACACTGTAAAAATGAATGGGGATGAAGGTAAATACAAGGTACTGCATTGGAGATAAGGTTAAATCAGGGCCCAGCAGAAAGAATATGGCAGTGGAAGAAGTTTAACAAGTTCATTTTATGTGCCACTGTGTCATGCTTCCCTTTGTTGCTCAAGAATGTTGCTTCACTGGTTCCTAAGGGTGTGAAAGGGCCATGCTGCTGGAATGATGTGATCCACAGACTGCATGAGCCACTATTGGGCTACCTTTCTATCTGCAAATTGTTGTTTTACTTGTATTACCGTTTTGCTGTGGACCAGGAACCGGTCTGGACTTTGTAGTCAGAGGTCTTCTGTAGTATGCCAGCTTGTAGAACTGTACTGTGCAGGGCAAAAGTGTAATGAGAGCAGGTGGGCACTCCAGTTGAATCAAGGGAAGTCAATATGCCTCTGTAGAAAGGATTCACGATGGTCAGGTGGTTTAAATGGTACCCATCTTGTGAGGAGCTCAGAAGTTTAAGTTAAATGCTCTTTAAAATAATGGAGATCCCTCTGACCTTTGCTTTCAAAGGGAGGAGGCAGGATAAGACGCTCACAGACTGTGTTGTGTGTACACATATACTGCAAAGGACAGGAGGAACCTCACACCCCTTGTCAGGAGGGGTAGAGTGCACTGTGAGCGTGTGACAAGCCCTGGCAGATACACACCTCACCACTGCCAGCAGTGCTGTGCAGCCAGGCTAGGGCAGAGCTTACACCAAGAGCTGACAATTCTCCCTCCTGCCAGCATTTGTACACATCCTACACTGCTATTGCATGGTCTTGTGTGAGTTCTGAGACTGGAAGAGCCAGCTGGTAGGTCTGCAATGCACTGCTAGAGATCTCTGTGCCTGTTTGCTTTCCTTCCCCTCCTCCAGTTCCCACTGCACCCCCAGTCCTGGGACAGATTCCCACTGAAAAGCAAAGAAGTAGCTACAGCAGAAGATTCCCAAGTTGCTGCCTGTGTCAACTGCTGCTGCTCCTGCAGCCTGTGGCTCGTGTGATGGCAGCAAGGATTCAGTTCAGTGATTTTTGAATCCTTCCTCTTATGGGAATAAGTCCTTTGTGTGGACACTCTTAAACCAGTTACAGTGGCCAGGAACTGATCAATGTAAATTTATAAAAGAAACAGAGGAGGAACTCTGTTTCCCTTCTCTTTTTCCGTGTTTCCTCTACCTAGAGGCACAGACAGGCCGTTCGATGACAGTGCCCAGCTGGTTGTTAGCTCAACCCTTCATGGAAAAAATAAATTAAAAAAAAGAAAAAGTGATCAGCCTCCTCCATCATTTGTTCTGCCCTTGGTGATCACAAAGTCTGTTCTGAAGCACCTCTGTGTGAGCTCCAAGTCAGTCCATTGTAACTTCCCCTTCTACCCCTTTCAGCCTAAAAGACACTTTATAGGCCTTTGCTCTACAGGACCACACTTCACATGTGAAGGACTCAGAAAAGGCAAGGTAGGACTCCTGTAACAGCTGTAACTCAGATGGTTTTGCACACATATTATTTTTAGTTAATATAGATGGTGTTAACATTAATGCCTTAACCCTTGAGGAAGCTAGCTAATTTCCAGGTCGATATGGCCAGGGAGCTGGCTAATTTCCCATGTCTTGGGGAGAGAGCCAAGAAGTGCAATGCCAGGGTGTTTCTGGCTGCTGGTGTTCCTGAGTGGACCACATCCGGGTCTGCACTTCATCCTGGGTTTCCAGCCACTCTCTGCCGCCCGACCACTCTCTGTGTGCACCGTGGGCTAAAGTGTCTTCAACAGCAGGGCTACCATTACCAAGCTGCAGCTGCGTGTTGTGATACTGTCACCCAAAATGCCTAGAAGGGGACAAACTGGCAGCTTATTAACCGAGCTGTACAAGGCTGGCGGCTTACAAACAACAGCCACCTTGGTCTAGGAGTTCAGTGTGAGTAAGATGTAGCAAAACAGTGACACCATCACCCATACACCCGCTGTTGTTACTGAAATATGGGTCTAACCAGGAAAAGGCTGTGGCAAGCAGGCAGGAGAGGAAAAGGGAGGGGGGATTTCAAACACCACAGCCCAGAGAAAGAAAACCCTGCGTTCGTGCTTACGTCAGTAGCCTGTCTGTGTGCTGACCCCAGGCTCACCTGAGCCTTGGCAAAGCTCCCCTTTGTTCTGTGTTGGCGTTCAGAATCCAGAGTTATCCCACCACCACTTTGTGACCCATTCCACCCAGACAGCCTGCCCATGATTGCTTCATAAAGCAAGACCAGGAATCAAAACCAGGGCATGTTTCCTGAGCAGAGATGGAAAACAGCTGTGCTGGAAAAAAGGAGGGGTTTTCTGGCTGAGCAGTGGAAAATACAGATCAAGGCCTGGTTGTGCAATCTTCTCTGGCTGGCCTTTGGCTGCTATTGTGGCAAGGGGACCAGCTGGACTTGGCAGGAGGCTGCTGCCTGGTGATGGGGATAACGAGAGCCTCTGGTGACAAGGCTAGAAACCCAGAGTTTAGTTCTGCACGTTTTACAGATGCTTGGGAGGCTGATAACTGGCATCTGGTGATGCTGCCCTCACCACTGTCCTGCAGTCAGATCTGTTTGGCCAGTCCCAGCTGGTGTTTGAATGGCTGGGCATGTTACTGCAAAGGCACAGAGCTCTGTAGGGCTACAGAGAAGCATCTACCCAGGTGTGAAGCTCAGTTCTGCCTAGTGCTCATAAAGTGCTCCCTGCACAGCCAGAGCCAGGGGATGTGGTTATGTCGTCTGGCCAGGTTCCTGCATCTGAATCCCCAGTGCCTGCCTGGGGACTGTGAAGGGAGGCTGACCAAAAGATCTTACAGCTAGAATCTGCTCTGCCACTGCTGTCCTCTGAAATCAAGGGAAAGCTATGTCCTGATTTTACTAGCCTAAAATGCTGCTTGCTTCAAGCATGGCTTCTGGAAGAGTTCTTGATTTTTATCAAATTCAAAATCTCTAACGAAAAGTAAAGGAACCGGCTGAGTCTGGATCCAGAGGCAAGGGGTGTGGGATTCTGTCTGTTTTTTTAAAACTAATTATTGTGTACAAGAAGGAGAGAATTGTGTACAAGAGCAGAGAGGGAAAATTAGGCCTTTGCTTCAGAGCCAAATTATCAAAAAAATGACCCTCGTCTGCTGAGAGAGCCCTGCAACCTCTCCTCTCCTCACTAAAAACTAAGGGGCAAAATGTGAGAAGGCAGAAGCAAAGGAAGTAGGCAGGACCATGAATCACCTCCTGGGCTGATACATGCCAGCTACGTTGGCCTCTCTTCTTAGCACCTGGAACAGCAGAAGACAGTATGATGAATGTTTTTCACTCTGCAGTGTTGGAGCTATGGATGTGCTGTAACTGCAGGGAGATTGTGCTTTCTTACAGCTGGCTCAGCTACTGAGCTGAAACATATGGATCCAAACCTTGCTCTGCAGCAGCTTCCAACCAGTGTTCATCACTAAGACAGCACAACTACAGGGGAAAAAAGCAAACCCAAAATTGATCACTGCTACCGAGCGATGAAGGGAAGGAAAGAAGGAAGATGTGATATGGCGACCTGTAGTGGGGAAGAAACGGCAGAATTAGGCAAGAGCAGTGCCCAGAGGAGATGCAGAGGGAAGCAATTTTGGTCCAAATAGCAAACTTTGGAGTATTTATAGTTCTGAGTTGGGAGCTGAACAAAATAAACACACCCCTTGGAAGGAGTGAGGGACTTAAGGTTCTACTGAGAGCAGCCTATCTCTCCTGTAGGAGATCCAGTTTGATTCTCGAGATGCAGCTTACAGGGGGCTGCAGGACCTGGCTCCCGCGGCACAAGAAAAGAACAAGACAAAGAACAATGCATTTTGCTGTGGCAAGTGCACCTGCTTTAGCTATTACTGATTTAAGCCAGGTCACACTAAACTTGGTACAACAGCAGGCTTTGCACAAGTGCACACAAAATCAATTTGCTGAAACCTGGACAACTTTGTAAGATATCCAGACAAACAAAACCCAGATAGATACCCAAAATTAATAGTTGGTTACTGCTTCAGCATTCTTAGGCCTTTTGAAAATGTAGCATTACTTGCAGATGAAGTCTCCAGTGCTTCAGTTTATGCTCAGTACAAAACAGGATGAAGGCATATTTTAGAAGTAATTTGCAAAGTTACATGCTAGTCTTTTGGCTTTCACTGACTTGAAATAATTCTTTATTAAAAAATTGTCCTTCCTTTTTAACTTCTTAATGTGGCATCAGTCATGGTCATTCTTATGAAACAAACATTCTCCATCTGCATCTACTCAGCAGAGTCCAAATGGGACCTCAACAGTGGCTGAAACAAAATTTCATTTAAAAAAAAATTGTTCCCATGGAAAAGTTCCAATTTTGGTGAAATATTTCCTGCAAGAAAACAAAAACCAAACCTATCATTCAAAGGTTTGACCCAATGTCTGCTCTTCAAGAGGAAGAAGGGTAGTGGAGAGGAAGCAAGCGAGTGTGGGTTTGGGAGAAAAGAAGTCCTACCAATAAATGGGGGTAATGAAAGCAGAGGGAAGAAAGTACAAATTCCCAGGCATTCCAGACGTATCTGGTATCCTTTACATCCTGCACTCTGCTCTTCAGTTTTACATATTTCAGTGTTCCACCACAGAGGCAGCTCCATTTCAGTTGGGAGTTGCTATGTGAAGAGTTTTGTATAGTTGTTACAGGATCTTATGAGATGAAAAGGAGCTGACCACGGCAAAGAAAGTAAAATAGAACATGCAATCTTTTAACTATGCTGGAAACCACTTATGCCACAGAGAAATGGGTGCCAGGAAGCAAAAACTTCCAGAAGAAATTAGAAATAAAAGGGGAAAAAATAGGAAAAGTCACTGGTAGCTGGGAAAAGAGTGCAGGCTCATTACCACATCTGAGAAAAACAGCCTCTGGTTTTCTGTAGCTCTTCATCTGTTTTTCTGTTCATTTTTGTCCTTCTCTTTAACCTTGCTGGGTAAAACACATCTCCAAGGACAAAGAAAAATGATTTTCTTGCCAGTGCTGCTGACTTTGCAACCTGTCAGAAAACTGACTAAACTTGAAGCTCCTTCATTCAGTCACTTTAAAATATAGTCAGCATTGTGTTTAAAGAAAAAAATGAACCATATGAATTCAACACCAGGGTTATACTGCTGCATATTACAGCATTCTACCAGGCTCTGGGAGAAACGGCACAACTGAGGTGATGAGTAGTGTTACAAAGAAAGTGCTGCAAAATACTAAGCTTGGCTCTTGCAGTATAGTGAAGATGCTTCATTTGTTTCAATTAAATAGGTATTTTATTAAAGAATTCTTAGATCCAAAAAACTGGCCTGGGAACCAGAAAAAATACCATTTAGAACCAGGCTCAGGAAATGTGAATTAATTTTGCTAGGGTCACACTTAACCTTCCCAAGGAAAAATGTCCGAATTTTAACATTGGAGGGGTTGAAATCTACAGTGGGTGCTTTTGTCATCAATTACATTCATCTTCCCTGGAAGCATTTACCCTTTTTACCTGCACCGTAGGTGGGTGGAGAACTGTAATTTCTTTTAGGAAACTTTTCTGCCTCAGATTCCTCGCTGCTCCTCAGAGTTACACTTAGAGCCCAAACAGACTGGAGGGATTTATGGATTGGCAGGTCCACCTATCATCAACTGTCTCTGACAAACACTGCTTTCAAACTGTGGTTAGGACAAAGCAGGGGTAGCTTTTCAAAATCAGCCTCATCTTGCTCAGGTGACAACAAAAGAAGTGAAATTACGATTGGTCTATTGTCCATTGCCTGCGTGGTTACTGTATCCCTGCCTGGCCCATGCAATTCATCCTTTCTTATATTCTAACAAGTGTCAGATTTTGGTTTATGACCCAAGTGCAGAGATGCATAAAATGTGAGGTTGTGAGTGCCTTTTTTAGGCTGTGTATGTGGGGGAGTCTCTTTGTGAAGTAGCTGGTTCAGATCCCTGGGCAAGAATAAATGAAGAGAAAACATGGAGAGTCAGCTATAGGAACAAGGTGAACTCTAGAGCAAGAGATGTAATTTTTCAATCAAGCTTTTAATGAAAAGATCATAAAATAACAGTTTCTCATCACTGTACATTAAGACTGCAAATTTCTGAATGCTGAGATCATATTATAATTTCTGTATCTTTTTATATGACACTTGAGTTGAAGCCACAACTATGTGTGGCTCTGACCTGAATTCAAGCTCTTGAAGGAAATGAACAGAACATTGCAGCAGGAATGTCGGCCTTTCCCTTGACCTCTCCTCCTTTCCCCCTCCCCAGGAAACATCCAGGGCTTCCAGACTGACTGATAGTTAAGGCTTAAAATGAAAAAAAAACAAAAAACAAAAGGGGTGATACAACATCCCTTTTTCAGTTGTATTTAACATATTAAAATAAAATGGGGAAAAATATCCAGCCAGCCAGAACAAGATCCTCTCCTCATAGAAAAGTTATCCCCAGCCAGTCAAAAGTCCTGTGGAAGGTTAGAGGAACAGCTGTGCTGGAAGTGCTTCAATTGGTAACTTGTGACAGAGAAAGTTTGAACCAGCCCCACTCCTCAGGGAAAGCAGTGCTATGAAGTGGGTCCCTAACTGCCAACAGATGCCACATCAAGTGTGGTGGTTTAGACCTGCCCCACCACATGCCACAGGGGCTGCTCTGTTCCAGAAACACCGACCCCCTGATGCGTGTGTTCAACACTGGCCTTTAAAATGCTTAGGAAATTAGGGAAGCAAGGAAAGAAGATGGTGGCAATAGGAGACAATGGAACAAAAATGCATTTCTAGCTCTAAACTTATGTTTCAGGATCTTTAGGTAGTTAGTTAAAACAAGGAAAGCAGAATAAACAGCAGTTTTGATGTGGCAGAAAGATGAACCAGGGCTGAAACAAAGGAGTCTTCCTGACTTGGAGGACCAGCTAGGAACCTTACAGCAGAGCTGGAACTGCCTCACAAGGGTTCCCAAATCTTTTCCTCTTGCAAGGAAAGAAGCAAATTTAGCGATTATAACAGGAAATCATCAAAGGTAAAATTCCTTACCCTATTCTGAAAAAATGCAAAATACGAGGAGTGGAAAGAGCTGAGAAACAGCTTTTCCTTTTGCCTGCTTGTCTCCTGCACTAAAATTGGGACCATAAACTATCATGGGACTTAAAACATTGCAAAAGGTTACTTTCGGCTACTGAAAGCAACCCCTAAATTTTCTTTTTCAAGAATATGGCCAATTCTGGACTGCAAGAATAAGCTTATAGAAAGAAAGGATTTTACAGTAAATGGAGAGACTTTACTGATGTTGAGCAAATAATCATTTAAACAAAAACTAAAAAAAAATGCCAGAAGTCTCTTTAATTATTCCAGAATTACAGCTCAGAGTTCATTTAGATTTTAAATTCTTACTTAAACAAATGTTTATCCAAACGTGCCATCTCAATGATGAGCATTTCTGCTGTCTGGGGACAGTTCAATGTTTGCTACCTAGAGCCTCCTAAACCCACTTAAAGCGTAGGGAGGTTTTGTCTCTTTGTTTCTTTATTTGCTTTTCCCTTAACTCCAGCACTGCCGATTGGAAAGGTTTCAGAATTTGGCAAATATCCAGAAATCAGCAAACATCCTTTCTTCATGCTGATTTGTAAGGCTGTAGTAGGTGCTGACTCCACCAATACAGGAACAAGAAGCTTTGTAAAGCACAGCTTTTCCCAGGTGCTCGAGCCCCGTGCTGTGGGGAACCTGATGCTTCAGTATCGTTTGCAAGGCCCATCATGATATGGCACAGAGGCTGTTGGGTTTGGCACAGAGCTTCCTCTGCCCATCCTAGGCCTCGACTCCCCACTTTTGAGATCCTTATTGCTACCACAGTAAACAGTAAGTGAGTGATGCGGGGGACTTTAAAAAGGAGCTACATCCTGTCCTTCAGGCAGGACAACAGACTTGTCTCAAGTCACAAGCTGCAATCGGAAGCACACAACTATTCCTCAAGTGACTTCTACCTTCTCTGGATTTTGCCAGCAGTCACCTCAGATTTAATGTTGTTTCACTTAAGTGCACTGGATGTTTCTCTGGTCAAGACCCATACTCCTGCTTTTCAGAACTGAAGCAACATGGTAAAATACTGCTAACCCAGACTTTGAACCTGCACTGCTTAAAAACAATGCTTTCCACACACAGGAGAGAGAGGAAAACAAAAACAAAAACCAAAACAGGAATCTTAAAAGAGTGACACTGTAAATTGAAACATTTAAATACAGCAAAACATAAATTCCTCTTCTATGCAAAGCTACAAAAGTCCAGTCTTTGTATTGTCTTCACAGGTTATGGTTTATGGCTATGCTGAGAGTCTCTGAGATTCCTTTTTTCTTTTTTTTTCTTTTTTTTTAATATATTTTTTTCATTTTTTTGAAATCCTGTAGAGAAGACCCTGCGGACACATCTTTGTGTTTGCAACTTTCTGATTGCAAAACTGTGCATACAGAATCTGAGAAATAAATACATTCATTACTGCACATACATATTGATACAAAAACAACACTGTCAAATAGTGTTTGCACCATCTTTGTTAGATATTAAGACCAGGCAAAATTAATATTTCATTTTCCATCAGCCCCCCCTCAAATGTTTGAGGTGGCTTTGGTGTAGAAAATAAAAGCTACAAAGGGTCAAGACTAATGACGGGGAGCTTTCTTAAACCTTCTTATTTTTGGCTTTAGCGGTATTTTAGCAAACCATCTTCACTGGTCATCTTTAAACTGTTCTACCATGCAGATCGGCTTAGGTTTCCACCTAGGCTGCCTATAGGAGTTTTGTTTGGGCTCTGCACAGGACTGTAAGGTCTGGAGTGAATCAATCCAGCAGTTTCATTATGGGGCTCAGAGGGCCCGGAGAGCACAGCTCCAGCCCCAGCTCAGCACAGGGGGCGGCCGCTCGCTGCCCCAGCCAGGGCCGGGAGTGGCTGTGCTCTGCCGCAGCAGCGGCCACAAAGCCTCACAGAAGCTGCGTGTCAATAGCTCTTTGGTGTCTTCTGTGATCTTTGTGGCTCCTGCTAACACCCCCAAGTGCACAGAGCTGGGCCTTTGGGGTTTTTTTGCCAGGAATTTGTTTTTTGGAAGTTTTGCAGTAAAGGACTGGAGAACAACCCAGCTCCCCATGGCTAAAGTAAAGGAGAGGTGCTGGGTACAGCAGCTCCCAGCATCTTCCAACATCCTTTTCTATCCCTAGAGCTTCTTGCATCTCCCTTTGCCCGCTTGGTTCCCTCAGACTCGTCTGAGGAAGAGGGAGGCTGGAATGCCTCTACAATAGTGCTTGGGTCTCACTCCCAGCAACATCTCTCATGGATTGAGGAAAAAAAACTTCTACATGCCATATTTCTAATTGCCCACCCTCTCCCCACCCTCCCCGAGCAGTGCTGGAATGCAGGCTGGGACACAGATCCCCCTCCCAAGCTGGGGAACACTGCGTAGCCTTCAGAGACAAACCAATGGAAAAAGCAAAGATTAATTTTGACTGGCCCCTAGATCTGTTGAGGTCTGAAACTGTAAAAGTTTATGTAAACAATGAGATAAATATATTAGTACTTTTCTGAGCCAAGTGAGGTTCCATACTCATTCAAATGTGCTTTGGTTTAAAAAATAGTTTTGTGAATTTGGGTATGAGCTTCTTTATTCTTTTATACAACTTTTGCTATTTTATCTTTTTTTTCCTGTTATTCCGAAAACATTCTGGAACTAAGTGACTAAAGCATATACTTAAGCTGCCTGGCCTCTTTTTTTTTTTTCTTTTTTTTTCTTTTTTTTTTTTTTGTTTCCTTTTAAATTGTTTTATTCCTCTTGAGGCTCTTTGTGTATTAAAAAAAAAAAATCAAAATAAAATAAAAAAACAAAAATGCAACTCCCTCCCCCCCACCCTAAAACTCTTAAAATCTTAAATATGAAACTAGTGTTTTGCTTTCTCATTAAAATACAGAAAAATGTTTGATACAATACTATGTCGTACAAATGCAGTTGAGTGTTTAGGCCCCAAGCAGGCCTGAAACAGTCCCTGAAGTTTTGAGTATTATTAGTTATTAATTATTACTGTCACAATTTGGAAAATGTTGTTTATACTCAATCTGTGGAACACAACTTTACACAGCTATTTGAAAAAAAGAACATAATTTCCTTTTGTACAATACTCTTGCTGTACACAGACTTTATGTCGTACTGTTTAAGTGCTGGGGAGGGGATTAAAAAAAAAAAAAAAAACCTTGAAAATAAAATAAAAAAAGATGCTCCAAAAAAAATTTTTTTAAAAATAGCATTGGGTCCTAAAAGTTCAACGTAATTCTCAAGGCTTAAGAAGCAAATGAAGAGGGGGCCTGGGGTGGGGGGCGAGAAGCTACATCACCCACACTCGTGTCAAAATGGAATTAAAAGAGGGGGAGCAGGGGTTTGCCTGCTGGGGAGCTCCGTGCTGGTGCTGCCTCGTGCATTGGGGCCGCTCCCCGGCTCGGCCCCCTCGGTGCCAGCGAGAGCTGCTGTCCCAAGGTGGCTTCTGGCAGCTCCCGCCCACGTCCCCAGCGCCACTGCAGGGCAGAGGGAATGGGGCAGACCCGCATCCAACCCCCGCAGCACGGACAGGGCTCATCCCTGGCCGGAGCCCTCGCTAAGGGAGCTAAACCCTGCTTTGGAGGTGGGTCCTTGGCCGGGGGGCTCCAAGGGGAGCCGGAGCGGGGTCAGCTCAGCCTCGGGTGGCTGGAGGGGAGGTAAAGGCGGGGTGAAAGTGCCGAGGAACTCATCTTGCACAGCTGTCCCTGGGCTCTGCTCAAATTCGCTCTGAGAGCATGGTGGATGGCACGGCCTTCCCTGTCCTCCCCAAAGACTATTTTGGGGACATTCTCAGGGGGAGTTGACAAGGAATCAAGGAGAAAACAAGTCAATATATATTCAAAACTGTGGAAGTGCTAAAGACGCTAAAAGCCCACTTAACCCCCGAAAAGAAAACAGCGCGTCTCAGCACAATGAGACAAAACCTAAAGTCCATGCACCCCTCTCGCGCTCCAAGGCTCGCAGGCGTCCGGGAGCAAGCAGACAATGGCACTGGGAGAAGCACACGGGAGCGGCTGGAGAGGGGCGAGTGTTCCCTGTAACGTGACACCAGGCCAAGGCTCAGCGCCTTTGGGTTGTCTATTGCTTGGAGCCTGGATTCCAGTTTCCTCAGTTCATTCAATTGACCCAAAAACTTCTCATGGACTAATCTTCCTTAAAAAAACAAAAACAAAAACAAAAAAATAGAAAATGAAGCTTATATTTCTTTGTTTTAGTCAAACATGCTCACTTTTTTCTTTTTTGGTCAAAACTTTAAAAAATTGTTTGTTTTTTTTTTAAAAAAAGACAAAACGTGAGGTTTGGTAAAACTTACGTGTAGAGACTATACTGGTTTGAGTGAAAAAGAAAAATAAAAACGAAACACCAAAAACCAACAAATGAAAAAATGCAAGTGTAAACCTTAGTCATTTCAGAAGGGATGATTCTACTGGCTGTGAATTTTTACCACCACAGTCACGGGAGGCTTGAAATAAGCCATAGCTTTCCACAAGGTCACGCCAACAAAGTCAAGGGGGCCAAGAATCGGTGGGCAAAGTTCTCTGTCTTCTCTCCTAAACCAATAGCAGCTGTTGGCTGTGATGTCTTATGCAGATGTTGCAAGAACATTTTGTTTCTTTTTCTTTTTTTTTTTTTTTTTTTTTGTGTGCGTGTGTTAAATTGTCTAAAAGGGAGGATATGAAACACTTTGGTTTGCTTTCTCCTCCTCTCCCCCACCTTATTGCACTCTGGATTCTAGTAAATTATAGGCTGCTATGCCCTCACCCTCTGTCCTGCCAGGTGTTTACAGACTGACCCAGATGTGCTGGGGAAGTGGAAGATGAGGGGGACATTTTCCCCTCCCCATAGTATCCAGACTCAATAAACAAAGCTGGAAAGGGCCCAAAAAGCTCAGAGAAGTTTTCTGCTTTTATCTAAAAGTGACTACAGACAGCCAAGAGACTGCGAATTGAGCCAGTCCAAGCAGCCAGCACAGCCTCTAGCTCAGTGTATTTTTTGCTTTGTCTTTGGCCAAGCTTTGCTTTAACATTTCTCTAGTTGACTTTTGATGGAAGGACGGGGTGGTAAAAATCCATTAACTTTAATTTAGCTTCTACTTTTATACATTTAATTACTTACAATAAAAGAAAAAAAATGCCTAATCTTTCACTAACCATCTTATTGTTCTCATGAATTCAAGAGGTAGCAAAGGTAACAAGTCTGTCCACACAGACTTGCTCTTTAGTGAGGGAGGAAAGCTAAAAACATACACACACACAAAAAATAAAATAAAAAAATAATAAAAAAGTACCTATGGAACTTGTAGCAAGTCCAGCCTACATCAAACCCCCTCCCCACCCACCCACCCTAGAATTAACCTCAGACCTTCCAGTTCAAACATTCACATAAACGTTACAATGGTTTTTCCTTTAATAAAACAAGTACCTCTAAGCAAAGAATATTCATACGAAACTACTAGAAAAGTAAAGACGACCCCCTGCTCACTGAAAGAAATTCCCAGGGCATCCAGTCCCTGTTCAGTCATGGGTAAGGCAAAAGAGGTTTGCGTGTTTTATGGGAGAAGGTGGCACGTGGTTATGCGTGCCAAGGATAAAGACCAAAACCAAAATGGGGAGGGATGGTAAGGGAGACTTTGCCTTTTCTTTAAGTGAAGTACTGGGGCTGGTGCAGCCCTGGGAGCTGCTCCCCCCACCATCGCCACCCCAAGGGACGGGGATGGGCTCCACTACTGCCGTGGCTTTCCCACAGTCTCTGGAGAGGCTGCCAACCCTGTGAGATGGTCCACAGACACAGCTTCTGCACTTGAGAATGCTATTATTTCACAGCTACTTAGGCCACTGAAAAGGTTTACTCTATTTTCTTTTTAATGGCAAGAAATACCCCTGCTGAGTTTGGTTTTAAGAGAGGAGGTGAGTACAGTGACAGGAACACAGAAAGAGGCAGAGAAGGGGGAGCCAGCAGAAAGTTCCCCAAGGTACCCCTACCTGCTGCAGATAAGAAATATGGCAATGAAGTCGATGTGTGCAAAAAGAAGAGGCATTTCTTGCCAGGTCATCAAAATTTGAAGGGAGACTGGGACTAAATGCATCAGCTTGGCTGTGGACCTTTCTTTTTTTAAAAAAAGGAAAAAAAAGGAACTTTTTTTTTAAATGTTAAAGCTACATTTGTTTAGGCCTCTCATGACTGAACAGAGTATGGGGAGTTGCCCCCTTTTTTGTTTGTTTGTTTTTTTCTTTTTTCCTTTTTTTTTTTAAGCAGCAAGTCTACAGAAAGGTAAATCACTGCGGATGGGCTTGAAGCTCATTCTGGAGTCTTTGGCTTATGTGGGAGAGGTATGCATTCGCAGGTGGCTGATCAGATTGCGCTGCTGGGTGAATTTCCCACCACACAGTTGACATTCGTAAGGTTTTTCTCCTGAGTGGACACGCATATGCTCTGTTAGTCGGTACTGCCGGGTAAAGCGCATCCCACATTCCTCGCAAGCAAAGGGCTTGAGCCCCAAGTGGCTGCGCATGTGCCGTGTCATGGTGCCCCGCTGTGTGAACATCTTGCCGCAGATGTTGCAAGGGAAGGGCCGCGTCAGCCAGTGAGTCTTCTCGTGCTGCCGCAGCGTGGCTGGATCCTTGTAGCTCTTCTCACACACGGAACACTTGAAGGGCCGGGACTCCGCAGCGTAGGACTGATTGGGGTTGGACAAATCCTCGGCTTCATCCTTGCTGCCGTATGTGCCTTCCTCCTTGATGTAAAGGTCTTCCTCAGTGTGCGTTTCCACATGGGCATTGAGCTGCTCAGAGCTCGGGAAGCCTTTGCCACAGGGGATACAGACATACAGGTTGTCACCATAGGCCACTGGCTCAAATCCCTCCTGCCGGTAGACATAGTTGGCACTGGTATGGCCGCCACTCTCACTCTCGCTCTGGCCGCTGTCATCACTGTTCTCCTTACCGTTTTCCACCTCTTCCTTACATGGGTAGGGCAGGTCTGCCCCATAGGCCCCAGCCAGACTCCTCTCCACAGACTTGGACAAGGGCCCCAGCAGGATACCATTGGGCAGCCCTTCACCCTCGTCCCTGTCTTTGCCCCCTTCCTTTCGGTCAAAGGCGTTGTCTTTCTTGATCCACTCCTTCTTGCGGGACGAGTGCCGGAGGCCCTTGCGCTGGCTGCTCTCTGTCAGTGAGTGGTGGCACTCCTCGCTCAGATCCATCTCCATGGGGTCGCTGCTGTCGGCCATGCTGTGGGGGGCTCCGACACCAGACTCGTCAAACGATGAGGCACTGTTGGCTGCAGGGGCTGAGGCAGATTGGGGAGAGCCGTGCTGGCTTTCACTGTGCTGCGTGTCATCGTGGGAGGCTGTGACAGGGAGCGAGGGGCTTTTTTTGGACAGGTCGAGGCCCAGCTCCTGGTCACCAGTGCTCCCATTTGCACTGCTGCCCCCACCGCCGTTCTTGCCAGCTCCCCTGCTTAAGGAGTGACAGTTCTCTTGGTTGGAGCTGCTAATGAAGACCTCGTCATCAGAGAGCTTTCCCTTTGACAGCTCCTTTGAGTGTGAGCCCTTCAACCCCTCATTTGACCCTGAATAGCGAGCTTGGATGACTGAAGCAGTGGAAAGTCTCTGACTTCTGGCAGATCTCCCAACACCAAGGCCACCAGCCTTGCTAGCAAAGGACTTGCCGTTCCGCTTCAGCTTCTTTCTGCAGAGAGCTGCCAGGTCGTGCAGTTGGAGGTAGCTTGCTGCGGTGAGGAGAGCATTAAAGTTCTGTTCACCAGGCTGGTCAGTCGTTAAGAGCTTACCAGTATAAATAAAGTCCAAGATCTGCCGGAACACAGTGGGGTTCACCATGTCCGTGTCTAAGTTTATCAGGTTGTCATGCAGGACAAGGGATTTGAAATACATGCTGCTGGCTGCCAGGATGTTCTTATGGGCACGAAACAGGGCATTTTCTACCACAATGATCACATCACAGAGGAAACCTTTGGCTCGTTGCTGGTTCAGCTGCAGTAGCAGTTGTTTGGCATGATTTGGCAGTTCCATCTCCACCTTCTCTTCCTCTTGCTTTCACCTTACCACCTGCAAAACAGGAGAATGAGAGGTGTGAGCTTGCTGTTTCCACTAGAACAGGTTACATTTAATAGACTGGTTTAACACAGTGCAGTCTATGTTAGGCTTGACACTGACTAGGGAGATCTGAGTACATTGAGCCCTGCAAGCTGTGATCCTGCAGGGAATACAGAAAGAAATATTTCTCATGTTAAGACTTGATTCGAGTCTTTCAAAAATCAGATTTGCAATTATCTTTTTACAAAAGCAATCGTCTTTGGCTGGAATCACTATTCAAAAGATACCAGCATGAAAACAATAGTTAGGTACAGGGGAAAGCTGTTCTCTCCTGACATAGATTTCAAGGGAGGATGAGAAGTGAGAAAAAGAGGAAGAAAAGAGAAGCATCTACTTCACTGTCATTTGCATATCTGAGCATGTAAAATAATTAGCATAAGCTGCAGCTTCCCTGCTTTAGCATGTAGTTTGTTTCTCGGCTGTTACATGTTGAAATCGTGTAACTCCCAGCTGCTCTGGGGTTGAGAAAATGACATGTAGCAACTAAATCCACTGAAGATGGAATTAATCACACTGAGGTGTGAATGGGAAACCTCCTTAAGAGTATGAAAAGCTGCTTTAAAAACCACTCCCCTGGCAATTTCCATATCCCAGTCCATTGACATGAAGGGTTAGAATCAACCCTCAACTGGCTGAAATTCAGGATGCTGAGCTAGCTAAATGTCACCAAATGTCTTCACAAATCTGAAACAGTTTTCTCAAGTTAATTTTGTTCTGTCTTTAACTTTGAAAGAATTTTGTTTAAACTAATGGAGTCAAGTAACATATCTCAAGTCACAGTCTATCCTGAAATACTGTAAAGAAAGGAAAATTGTGGTTACCTCCATATAAAATTCATGCATTTCACAAACAGTGGTCATGATGTATTTTAGTTTAGATGTTTATATTTGCCTTCCCAGTAGTATGGACTGTAGGAAACACCCAGTTTGAGATACGTCAGAACTAACTGCAGTTGCATGTTTGGTAGATATTACAATCCATAAAAACCAAAATTTAAATCTGGGGCTGCATTCAGGAATCCAAGGTTAATTTTAATTTATTTTTCCTTGTTGGTTTTTCTTTTTGTGTGTGTGTTTGTTTGAAAGTGCCAACTACTATTTGCATTTATCTGTTAAAGCTGATTTAAAATAGTTTCTGAGGTACAAGAGTAGGAATTAAGTACTAAATTTACAATAACCCCCACTTAGCCTTCTACTTCCTTTCTTCCTTTCCCAGTTTATCATATTACTGAAACATTTCTCTTATCGAAGGAGAAGCAAGCCATAAATACAGAGAAATGAAGAGCTTAAGTCTTCTCTTAAAATCTTAATTGAGTAATTTTTTTGTTTGTGAGTCCTGCTACCACACTGTGTCCCATCAGAGTTCAAATGATGAAGCATTAGACTGCATTATCTTCCCTCTGTGCCACATACAGGTACACAACAAAAAGAAATAAGGAATGATGCTGCTAGTATTAAAAATTGCTTCCCTCAAACCTGATTCCTACTACTTGGTGATAAAGATGTCATTTGGCAGAAAGGTGGTAATTTACATCATCCATTTCTGCACAACAGGAAAGTTTTGCTTTATGAAAAAAAGCTACCAAAAAGTAAACAAATGCAATATTTCCTCCAGCGCTGTTGCCTGACTACCCTGGTACTTTTCCCAACAAATCTGCCAAGCAGGTGCCTCCCTTTGTCCACAGGACACAGCTCTTCACTTGTTTTGCTGGTCAGCCTGATGCTTGCTTATGCTTTCACTGGAATTTTGTGGTGGCTCTTCAGTGCAGCAGCACCTAATTTAGCATCCACACAGATCCCTCTGGCTCATCACTCTGACCAACAGCTAAAAAGACTGCTCCGCTTTTCTGTTTGATTTTGTTTCAGCAATGGATGGGAACCCAAGAAGACGGTGGATTCACCACAATGCCTTGGTGCACATGGGTGTTGTTCCCAGAGCTCAGTGGCTTTAGAAAGGGCAGCAGCCAAAAGGAGGAAATACAGGCTTTCCATGGTGCTAATTCCACCTATAGCATATCTGTAATAGAAACTCACCCTGCAGAATCAGAAAAATGGGACAGGACAGAGACTACCTCCTCTGAGCAGTGCTGAGCACTTTAAAACCAAGATTTGATGTAATTAGTTACAACAAAGTTGCAGCACGGAGGCAGCGTGTCTGGTTCTAGTGGCTTGCTTCCAGAATTGCTGATTAAGGGGAAGAAGCAGCAGCACAGAGGCACAAAATACCCACTTTTATCTAGCCAGGCCAAATAAGAGCCCTTACTTCTGGGTCACTGAGATACATCGATAGGGGAGGACAAAAACATGGCTTGCAACTTAACAGCATCTCTCTATATAAATGCATCCTGCTCAAGATAGCAAGAAACAGCCTACTACTACACTTTCACTACAAACATACTGGTGCTTTTCCATGCATGTATCACACAAAATCCCTGGGTATGATTTTTAAGTGTTCCATAAAGGACAAATATAGGAAAGGAAGGGAAACGGTACAGCCAATGTTTTCTTCCTAAACAAAGTAGTAGTAGTGGTAGTAGTAATAGTAGTAGTAGTAATAGTAATAATAATAATAAAATGTTACTGAAGTAAAAGTGGGCTTATTTCCCATTGATGTGGCACTTACAGCAGAGGTCTAGAAATTGCTGTATATGAGTTGTTCTAAGCCTTAAGGCTTGCAACAGCTATTAACGCAGAATATTTTTAGTGTTTTACTTTTTTTGTTTTACTTTCTTTTTTTCTTTCTGCCTTAAATGATATTGAAACCAGGTAATGAGCCTGCAGAGAAAGCCCTGGAAACAGAGTTATAAATATAATTCTGCTACTGACCTTCATGAGGAAGATAATGTTATTATTAAACTTCAGTATGTCTGCAGCATAAAAACTAGCATAGTACAAGTTGTTTAAATTACCTCTATTTATCCCTCATGTCAAATCTTACAGAACTATCCATGTTCAGTAGGACATATGTATAAGGTAGGCTATTACCTTCAGTAGAATTAAAAGCAGTGGTCAGGTGTAAGCACTGTAACATTGCCTATCAAATTTGAATTTGTTAGCTGAAGTCTAACGTGGCTTTAACAACCCCAACAAAATGAATGTAATGAATCAAGGTAGCAAAACCTTCCACCAAGCTTAGAGCACTGTGTTTAAAATTTTGTCAGAATTGCCCACCAAGGGCTTTGACCAGGACAGGAGAATGACTCAGAGAACACTCCTTTGACTGACGTCCCTTTGTTGACAAAAGTCTTACGGCAACCTGCCTTGTGTATCTTGTGCAGTCCTCAACAAAAATAAATCCAGTCCAGATATTTTCCAGAGGTGGCCAGTTACAAACCCCTCTTTGACAGTGAGGCGTTTCAGAGGTGGAGGAAGAAAGGTGTGTTGGAAAAGTTGTTAGCAAAAGAGAAGCAGGCGTTATTCCTTAACTTATGGCATTCCTAGGATCTCACTTCTAACTGAAAGTAGGGGACTAAGGACAACTATGAGTTCAAATCCTGTATAAAAGTTATCTGCCCAAACAAATAGCAGGTGCAGCCTTAGAAAGGTCTTGGTATCCATGCGTTTGCAGGGAGTGTCTCTTAACAAACCGGAACATTTGAATAACATCACCACGACCCCCACAAAGCCCTAAAAAATCACAGTGGGTTTCTACTTCTTGTATTTCGGTATCATTTTTAACAACCCTTCCTTTTCTGTTTTCTGAAAAAAAAAAAAAAAAAACCCAAACAGAAAAAACATACTCCAGAGGAGCCCTGGCTCAGAAAAGGCTCAGATGCATTTCTAGTAAAAAACCCAAACCCCAAACCTCAAGAATACATAGATGTATCACTGGGGCCACAGTCTTTACTCATTAAATGTGGTGTGCAAAATTTCACCCCTTTGCATTTAAAAGAGAATTACAGAAAGCTCTGGACAAATAGCAGCAGTGATGGTCTTTTCCCAGATTCAGGTTGGTTACCCCATATTCAAGACACATTTTTCAGAGCAGTGAACCTGCTCAAATACTCCCATGCAAGGAGGGAATGAAACAGGACTAAGGCTCTCCACTACCTCCACCATATCCATGACACTGAGACACAGCACATGCAAAGACATGAGAAGTACAGAGCACAAATCACAGAATACAGTAATGCTGCAAGCAGATGCCACACATCAAACAAAGCTTCACAAGCTAAGAGCCAAAAGCATCTTAATAAGCAATATTGCCCCAGGAGCTGGGTAACTGCGAGCTGCTGTGTCCAGCCTGGGCACACTGTGACCCCATGGGCAGCAAGGTAGTGCACAATACACAGGCTGCTCCTGGAGCTGTGCTGCTCTCACTACACAGCAGGAAAAAATTCATTTTCTCTCAATTTGCACAAAGACTCTGGACATCACAGAAAATGAAATTGCTAAACAGAAGAGAAGAGAAATCCCTTCACCCCTTTCAACAGTATAAAATCTACATATTCACTGCCCGTTTGATTCTCTTTAATATCACTAAATCTCTTCCTAAAAGTAATTGCTGAATGAATGCTAAATGTGTTATCTTAGCAACCTCTGGCAGGAGATGCTGTTTGATTTCATCTCTGAGTTATAGATTGCAGCACATGAATATTGTTTACCTTTTAAGAAGCAACACCAGTGAAGCAAAGAATCAATCAAAAACAGATTTAAGGAATCACTCATTTCACGTAGAGGATTTGTGGCTGGATGAGAAGGCTAGACACCGAGCACCTGAACAGTGAGCTAACAGTACTGCAGATAAAAATCAACAAACAGATTAGATGTGATGTATCAAATTAGATGCTGTTAAAACATCAGCCTATTGTATACGTTATGATAGTCCCAGGAAAAGGCAGTGGCCTGTTTACTTATTTCTCCACCTTCCCAAGCAGTTGTGCTGCACTGAGCAGACACTGCAGCAGTGAGCATGGGGAAGAACAAGAAAAAACAAAATCCACTGTTTCCTACATTGCTCTCTCCCACCAATTTATGACATTAAAAATGCTGTGTCCAGCTGCTACTGGAACTGAGTGAAACTGAAACAGGTGACTTCGGCACCCTTCAGTTTCAGATGAACCAACTTTTTTTGAGCACTTAAGGACCCCACTAGGAAGAGAGCTTTCCTGTTCCTCACTGGCTCATCTATCTTCCTTTCCCCACATCCCAACAGAACCAGGACCCTAAGAGGTGTCAGTGTAGTGGGTGGTTCACAGCCACTAACCTGCCCCCAGGAGTTGCACTTGGTAGGTCATTAGCCCATGACCTTTAAAGGTATTCACATTCTAGAACAGCAGAAGAGTGAGGAGAAGTGCTGGAACTGTGTTAGTCCAAATGATTCCCTATCCCCAGCCCCTGGGAGCAGTCAGACAGCAGAATTCAGAAGCTGAGGCACAAACATGCACTTTCATCATTGGCAGTGGAGCAGCAAAAGCTCTGTGAAGAAGGCTCAAGCAGAAAACAGGATGCAGTACCCTTGTTTTTCTCACACAGATATTTAGCACTTTAAAATAGCTACAACCAACATGTGAAGTTACTCGGGCAGAGGTCTGCCGAGCTGGGGGAGGGAGAGAAAACATGCAGGACAGAGCAGGATGTGCAGCTGATTTTGCAGGTGTGGGCATGGAACAGAGAAGGAAAATGGAGGATCATTTTGCAGAGGATACCACATCAGCAAACTGAAAGTGGCCCTTGTTTAGTTTGTTAAATTCCAATTAGTGCCAGGCAGAACTGCCCTCCCGGCTCCCTGAGGCAGCTCTTGCAGGACTCCCGCAGAAACGGCACAGCTTTGCTCAAGGACACGAGCACCTGTCTGGTACCTCTGTGCGGCAACATTTGGATATTTGGGACGTGGACAATACCTGCTCAACTGCTACCAGCTCCTGGCCCAAAAAGTAGAGAAAAAAAAAGAATGAGATGATTTCCCAGTCCCTTCTCTCATGTTCTAGAATAACAAGGAGAGCCTGACATGACTAGGCCCTTCTCTACTGCATGGCAAACTTCCCAGGGAAGGAGAATCTCCATGGGTGAAAAGGGTAGGGGTCCTGTGTGCATGAAAGCACTAAAATCAGGAGAGCAAAGTGATTTCCAGTCAGTGCAAGGCTGCAGCAAAGCAGAAACACCTTGCTATTCAAGCTGAAACTACGAGCAGTAGAATGCAGATTAACCACTTGGTTGCCGCTTACCATGCCAGGTACATTGGGCTAAAGGCACCTCCATCCAGTGCTGCCCGACGTGCCAGGTACATCCCATGATGTTCCATTGAAATCACAACAGGCCATCAATAGAACGTGGCTGCACAGATGCAGAATGGAGAACCAGCAGGGACGCTGTTAAATGCAATTAAAATACTGCAATCAAAATTGAAACGTACATTTTAAAACAGCCACCTGCCTTAAATATGTAACTGCTAGAACAACCTCCCCTCCACCCATCTCCCCACAACTGCTGAACTGCGATGGAAGCAGAACAGAAGGACTCTGCAAGTTTCTTACTGATGCTCCCTGGCCACTTACATTCATGACTCTCAATGGCACTGAGCTTCAGGGGAACCAGTCCACCTGTATCCAAAACCAGCAGATCCCAGGATGTCTGCACCAGCGTCCTTCTGCCCAGAAATTCAGGCAATGAAATATCACCACCATTTAGAAATGCCACTACAACAAGAACAGCCTGGTGCCAGAGCTTCATGGTCTCATTCCCAACACGGTACAGGCAGCAGAAGAAACTCTTCGAAGCTGATGCACTGTGTTGTCCCCTGTCCCACTTCCCAAGCCTTTGAAAATATCTTCTAGAGATGTTATGGCATTGAGCCAGGCTGGATACTTTGGTGCAAGGTGTGAGAAGAAGATACTGTATACCTTCTCCTATTTATAATGATGCTTCACTGATAATTTAATCTCCATTCTTGGAGACTGGAGATCAAGTTGATTCATGGTGAACTGCAGCTTGTATGAGTGTCGCAAAACTTAAGATCTATAATTCCACCCTCCCCTGCCCAAAAGGAAAAAGCACTGCCATCTTTTCCATGTCAAGGAAAGGCACATATCACAGGTACCCTAGGTTTGGCAAGCTGATTGTATCCTCTGCAGTGCATATCCTTCCCATGGAGTTCCTCTAATCAGCTCCAGCAGGATTATCATGGAGGACAGTCTCAGGGTAGATGCTACACAAGATGTACTCTCTACAAGTGGTGATGCTGTCCCAGTGAAAACAAACAAACAAAAAGCCCAAACCCACCAAAAGCCAGTACAGAAATAAGCCTGCAGCCTGGCAGAGATTTAACATAGGTTTTTAGACCCTCGTGGTAAAGTGAAACGTGCATAGCTCTTATCACATTGATGGCTGCATGTCTCCAGCTGTGTTTCTGGAGATAGAAATCTTACATTTAAAAAGTGAGAATAGTATTGATTATCAACCTTAAAAGATAAAACGCCAAATGAAAAAGACCTATAATACTTAATGTCGTTGAATGAGAGAGCGTACAGGAGGACACAGGCCTGAGAAATGGAACGGGTTGTCGTGAGAAGGACAGAGTATAGCGAGATAGTTCATTCTTCCTGAACATCTGCTGGGCTCAGGCCCAGGACAGTGTTCCCATCATTCCCACCTGCATACTTATCCCCACGACTCTGTAACTAAATCCCTTTCACACTGAACTAATAGGTCTTTTGTATTCAGATCACCCTGTTTTGACTGCTGTAGGCTGAAGATTTTTAAATCTTGTCAATACAATGAAGAAGTGAAATGTAAGCAACTGTTTGCCTACTGACCTGGGCTGTGCTGAGCCAAGAGCATTTGCTGAACTAGTCTGAACAGACCACTGCCAGCATGAACAGGCCAAGCCACATTTAACTATCACACAACTTGAAGCATAATGGGCCAGAGCCCCAGGAATTTGGAGCTCCCCCCTCTCCAGAAGATCACGCTCTGCACTGCACTGGAGGAACCTGAACTCTGGCTGCATCTCCCAGCCTCACAACTCTGCAAAACCCTCAGCAGTACCAACAATATTCAGTTTAACATAGGCTGAATGCTGCATAAAGGTATTTCTTGAACAGCAGCTCAAACACAAGGATTTTACACCCACATTACATCAATTTCCTTCTTGCTGCTGTGAAGCAAGAGCTCTTCTCCATAGTCGTATTTCCCCTCTAGGGCAGTTTAGCAGAGAACTGCTTCAACCAAAGGTGTTTCCTACTGTTAAAATATCCCACTGCAGTCAGAAATGAACCTTCCTGCCAATTCCTAAACAGAGTGCTTGTATATTATACATTTATTGTCACTGCTGACATGTAGGAGCCTAGGACTACCCAAACCTCTACTGGGAGGAGAAGAGGAGAGCATGGATGATGCAGATCTTGTCAGCCAGAGTCAGGCACTAAAAATTCCTGCATATCTGCAGAGCACAGTTGATCTCAGGAACAGAGCAGTGGCACAAAACAAAGCTTCAGAAGCTCGTGACCACTTAGTGACCAGCAGTAGACTCTGGGCTCTTGTGCTGTTCCTACAGCTGAGCAAGCTCAGTTTCAGTTGTACCTGCACTGCAATTAGTAAAGGCAGCTCCAATGTCCAACGCTAATCTCATTTAATTCATTTATTTACTCCCTATTGCATGAAAATAACAACATATCGAATGACGTAGCTCAAAGGCCCCTTTGGTATGCAAAATTTCTGTTTCCCAGCTATCTTTGAGCCTGTACAGAAGTCTCCCTTTACAATGCAAGAATTTAGGACATGAGTAAAGGCTTGTTGCTACCTCCCGGCTAATCCTAGAGAGTGTCAGGCTTGGGCCCTGTCCTTCAGTAAGGTAGGCCACTTGGCAGGGGGTGCATGGGTGGCAACCTCATGCTGAGCATCACTCTGAGGGCAGGAGCACACCCAGCACTGTGGAGAAGGAGGAATGTCATGACCCTCTTCCAACCAAGACTGTCCTACAGGACACTCCCAGCTGCAGCACTGCTTTAGGGCTCTGAGTCAGCACAGGTACAAGCTGATCGCAGGTTGTGAAATGCAGTAATACTGGAGCGAATGCATGACCCTTTCAACTATCCCTGCAACTGGGGAGGGATCTCCAGGACAGGGATGAGGCAGGCAGCTGGAACTAGTGACTGTGACTCAGACTCCTTAGTTACATGTTTTGTTAGAGCAAACAAAGCCTCAGAGTACTAGGAAAAATGGGAGCAAGTTTGATAAAGATCCTCCCAATTGGCCTGTTTATTTTTATTTCTGGTGTGGACTCAGCAAACGTTTCTGCAGAGAGAAGCAGTCTCCACAGGAGCATCTGCATACATAATACTGCTAATATCATGAGCTTGCAATAGCTAACACCAAGTTTCCATGCTGAGGGGTATAATAACTGTCTTGGACCAAAATGTCACCTCTCTCACCATATACCAGATACCAGTGAGCACAAAACAAGCATTGGTGTCTTGTTTTTTTCCAATAAGAAAAAATCTCATTCCCTTTACCCATATCTACAGATGCAGCAACGGTTCTTAATATAAATGATGCCTTAAATACAGTACTTTTAGCACTTTATCCACATATTTTTCTTTGCTTTTCCCCAAAAACTGACCATATACTCAGCCCTGTACTTAGCAAAGAAATCTTTGGTTTTAAGTTTCACTTTGGTGAAGTCTTTCAAACAAACCACTGTAAGAGTTGGTCCTGGCAGTATTAAGACTGTACTGCCTCCAAATCAGATGCTTAACTGATCACCCTGAACCCTTTGTATTTGGTTCTTTGCAGCCACCAAGAAGTCTCAGCACATCTGAGCCTGGCAAATGAGAATAGGCCAGAAAGTCATTATTGCTTGTAAAAGCAGAAGGCCTAACAGACTCAAAGTTTTGCAAACTGTCTGTGTAGCATCCAAATCTCTCCAAGCTGAAGATAACCTAAAGGGAAAGCAGAGTTTACTCACTTTCTGAATTCTTCATTTCTTCGGCTGCTTTTCCTCAACCCTTACTTCTTATTTTGACTGTTTTATTCCTCTATCTTCTTCACTTGAGACTTCAAGCATTATTTAAACTCATCTCACAGCCTGCAAGGAGGTCACTCTATGTGTTTTCAAAATCCACCTCTTCCCAGCAAGGCTCCCATCCTGCAAGCTTTATCCTGCAGCCCTGCACAGCAGTGGTCCAGGGCTGCAGATACCTCGGGCACATTTGGCCAGCCCTCCCTGATAGACAGCTTCTCAGCTTGGGGGATTACAGACCCAGGCACGTTATGAAAGGCAGCCCAACAAGGTCATGGGGTGTTGAAAACTTTGCTACAATCCAAAGCACAGGATCTTCCTCCTTTCCTTCCCCACAAACTATTCTTGTCAAGGTCAAGGATTTCCTGGCAGTCCTCAAAGTACACAAATTATAGGCTTTTGTCATGAATTAAGACTTAAAACTTCTCTTCATTTTAAAAAAGTAGAAGGGGTGGAACAAGGCAAGAGGGGAAGGTACTTTTGCCTAAGATTTGGTTCTGAAAAGGGGATTGACAGCCTATGTATATGCTTTACCCTGTAATCTGAAAGCTTCTCAGGACAGGACCCTTAAAAGCATTTTATACTGAACCATATACACATCCCAGAGCAAGAGAACCGGCAGCTCCCCGCATCCGTTCCAGTCTGCTCAGCTTCTCCTAAATCAACACTGCCAGAAGGCAAGACAGCACTATAACAAATTAGCACCACTCACAATTTGTTGAAGTTGCTGTTGCATTGTTTGTTTATTTAAAACACGCGCAAGCACACACACACACAAACCTCCCAAGCCTGCTCTCTGCTGCCATCCCCCAAACTCCAGATTTGTAGTCTCAGAGAGGCGAGCAAAGGCTGTGGATTAAACCCATGCAGAGCAACAGCCACTGTGCTGGGACTCTGCTTGGGTTTTGCTCTTTCACTACATGCAAAACCAAAGAATGCCCACATTATTCCAGCCTGGAACATCATGGTGTGGAAATCCTTATTTCAGCACCTGACTAGGGAAGTGTTGTTAAGAAAAAGAAAGAGCCACGGGCTTGAAAGGACCCAGCGCTAATAAAACTCTTAGTGCTAATGCTATTTATGAACATCCAAGGGATAATCTGCACCCCTTATCAGCCCACAAGATTATAAGATCTTTAAAATAGGAAACATGTCTTACTTCATAAAGCACTGTATAAGTTTACAAAGTGCAATATTAGTGGTAATAAATAATTGTCAAAGTTGAGCACAGAGGTGGCTGTAAAACCCGAAGTAACACCACTGTTCCCATTTCATTCTGAGCCCTGGGCAGTAGCACTGTACATTCACTGGTTGTGCTGACTTGGTCTACTCTTATGCACCAATCTGGTTTTATTTTAAGAGATCATTTGGGAAATGTGCTATGCTTATACTCACAGTGGAGAAAGTAATGTTTGATCATGAGGGATCATGATTTTAAAGAGCTGCAGTATATTCTTATCCTTCCACCAAACAGTCTAGTTTGCCAGCATGTGTCAGTGTGCCAGCAATGATTCCTCTACACAGCATTTCTGTCTGTAGGCACTTATCACACACAGAGCACCTTACTATTGGAGCAGCTGCTCACTAGTTACATCATGTAGCCTACAGAGACAGCTTCTCTTTCATTTCTCTTGGTTTATATAACAATAAGCTCTGGCTACTGCAGGCATAGTTTAGAGAACAGGAAAGTCAGCACCATCTACTCAAACCCTTACATGCCTTCATTCAGGTTTTTTTTATTTTAGAGAAATTTTTTCTGTCTTGTGAATGCTCTTAATGTTTTCATTTCTGCCTGCTGACAGATAACTGCATCATCCAAAGCATCTCTGCTCGCCTGGGTTGAGCATGGCTTTGGTTTCTGGACAGGTGAACACCACAGAGACCACAGCTATCTCCACCAGTCTAACAAAAATTAAGAAAAATAAAGAGATTTTCTACTCAGATTGAGACCTTTGCATGGAATTCTGTTGGTGCCAAAACATTATCATTTTATTCTTCAGATAACCCATGATTTATCAAATGTTTAAATACTCAAGCTTAAGTATTTCAAAAGCTACTCACTTTACATTTGTCACCTAAGGAAATTACTAAGCAATTTGTGCATTTTTTCCCTGCCAGAAAAAAATGCTTCAAAGATCAGAGCAGAATGCATCACCCTCCTTATTTCAGCATTATTAAAACCATCTCATTGGTAATTATTGTCCTCAAGATGGGTGTGGGGGAGTGAAAATCTGTAACAGATTCTATTTTTAGAAGATAACCTTGGGAAAAACAGGAGGTACCAGAGAAACAGGCATAAGGGGTGAAGTTATGACAGTACTGAAACTAGCAGGAGACACAGGTGTACCAGGTGTCTGTGCCAGAGAGCTCTGAGGAACACAAATGTGGCCACACCTCCTGCAAGATTTAGGCTTGGCTGGCAGGTTTCAGAGGCACTCAGAATTCACAGAGACAATTCACATATTTAAAAGTTTGAGCAAGAGTTAAAGAAAAAAAAAACAAAACCAAAACCAAACCCACACTAAAAGGCTATTTTAAAAGTTTGCTGGATCACTTCCCATGGAGCTCTCCCCTCTCAGCAAGGAAAGCAGCTAAAGGAAAAAAAAACAAAAAAAAAAAACAACCACAAACCAAAAAGCCAAGCAGAACGAAAACCTAAAAACAGCTAGAGAGGCTGGAACTTCCCTAACGCAGATGAAACAACACAGCAGTTTTATACCTACATAAATAGGATGAGAATATGGCCCATGGAGTAATACACATACAAACTTTGCTCACAGCTATAACAAACATTGATACCACAGCTCAGAGTGGAAGGAAAAAAGTAAAATTCTTCCATCCTTACCACTTCCAGCAGAGCCCACTGATATAACAGCATTGAGATGCCCAGAGGATGCAGAAACCACTCTCAGGATACTTTTGGACTAAAGCCTCTCTATTGGCAGTGTGCATTCCCAAACACCTGTATCTAGTATCCAGCTGCTTTCAGCCCCTGGCTGCACATTATTCAGCCCTATGCAGTTCTTCATAGAGAAGGGCTGAATAAATTGTGGCATTGTTACACCACAGTGCAGGTGCTCAGAAACACACACATCCTGAGGCTCGTGCCTCACCAGCCATAGGGATGTTCTGATGCCATCCAGCTTTCTCTGACCCACCAAGTCAGTCCACCTTGGGTTAATCTATTCCCTTCTCCAGGCATTTTCTTGGCAGGCACTTCACTCAGAGAATACATTTTAACAGCAGGAAAACCATCTCAAAATCCCAAACCATAGAAGTCAACACCTGTAAAGAACCTGAATAAGTCGCAGGTGGCATCCTTCGTATCACAAGGTATCCTCCATCACAGATGCTAACATGGCTTTCACACACCTGCTTTCTCTGCAACCTCGTCTAAGAAGCCTGACAGTAATCCCAAATCCCCAAACCCTTCCAGGAGCAGTCATTGCACACCCAGACCTACTCCAGACAATCAAAGTCTTATAACAGGGCATGTAATGTAAAAGCCCGTTTAATCTTGTGCAGGCAAGAAATAGCAGGGACTTGCCTGTTGAAAAATTAGAAGGTATATAGCAATTCATCAAATTGATTTAATAGAGCCAGCTGCATGTGTGAATGCTGGCCCCAGCAGAGACAGTCCCAACCCTATGCATTTGCTTACAAATAGGCAAGGTGCTTTGGCACAGCTACTGAATCCTTTTAAAAAGTTGGTTTTGACATGTTGGAAAAGGTCTTGGATTTTTCAGCTGCTCTCTAAGCAGAAGGCAATTCAGAGAACACACCCAAGACCTGCAGCAGACACCACTTTAAAATTTGTCTTCATTATGTTCTAATTTTTATACAACTTTCTAACATTTGCAATAGCCAGATAAAATTTTTCATGTTTCTAAAAAGAGAGGAGAGGTCATGAAAGCACTGTTACACATCATTTTTTCTTTCTCTAGTGATAGTCAGAGTCCAGAGTCCTGACCCAGGGTTTCCACTTATATTTTCCCTGTGATTCTTAAGCCAGCAAACCAAATAGAGTTGTCAGGTTTGGTGAGTTTCAAAACAAAAGGTGTATTAGAAGGGAGATTATTTATTATCATATTATTTAAAGGATTCAGTGAGGAATCTAAAAATCTGTGCAAGGGTTTGTTGGAGGGCAATTAGGAAGAGAAGAGCCTGATAAAAACAACCCCACACACTCCAATCATAGGGGTTTGTTCCTCTCCTCCACATAAAATCATAGAATCATTTAGGCTGGAGAAGACCCGTAAAATCAAGTCCAATCATTAACTCATCACTGGCAAGTCCACCTCTAAACTCTGTCCCCAGGTGCCACATCTACACATCCTTTGGATAATCTCCAGGGATGGCAATTCCACCATTTCCTTGGGCAGCCTGTTCCAATGCTTGATGACCCTTTCCTTGAAATTCTCCCTAATATCCAACCTAAACCTCCCCTGGTGCAGCGCGAGGCCATTTGCTCTTGTCCTATTGCTTGTTACTTGGGAGAAGAGACCAACCCCCGGGTGGCTACAATTTCCTTTCAACCTTGTTGAACCTCACCCAAGCAGCCTCGGCCCATGGATCCAGCCTGTCCAGATCCCTCTGCAGAGCCTTCCTGCCCTGCAGCAGATCAACACTCCCACCCAACCTGGAGTCATCTGTGAGCTTACTGAGGGTGCCCTCGACTCCCTTGCCCAGATCTCTGATAAGGACATGCACACTAATGCCTTCTTGCCTTCCATGAGGGAAACAAATCCAAAAGACTTGGAAAACACTGCACTGAGACACATGGTGGGGAGGTTCTGGGAAGCAAAGCAGCAGCTGAAGTTATATGGAAATAACAACAACATTCACAGAAGTTCCCCTTGGATACATGTCAGTGTGTGGGAATGAAGGATTAAGATTGAGTATTTGCATTTCCCAGTCAGATGCCAAGATAGCAAAGCTGGCAGGCTAAGGTGTTGTGGCATTCCTTGAAGGGAGTCTCCAGCCATGAACACTGTGTGTACAGAGCTCTTCTGCTTGGAAGTGTCTCTCTCTCTAATAGTGAGTATTTGGAATTTTTTAAAATGTGCTCCAGGTTAGTGCTTATAAAAGTAAAGCATTAACAGCTCCAGCATAGCACAGGCAGCTGGGCAAGCTCTGCTGGCAGATCCTTGCCAACACAACCCCAAATTAATCCTGTGCTGTGCTCCCAACCCACACACAGCAAGCAGGTAGTGCCATGGTGCCAACTGCTTCAGTCAGCACGTAAGAGCAAAGTGCCATGTTATTAGCTCTTCTAAAGGCCACAGCAGAACATTTTGATCCCTGCATACAACAGACACCTGAATAATTAGAGTGTAGGGCTGAATCCTCTGGCAGACAGAGCTTTTAAAATAAGATGTAGGACTTCTGCATCATTGCCCTCTACAACAGATTTCAGTGCTTTTATGCTGCTTTTTTTAAGGCCAGCATTAACATTGCCAATGATACATTATTTACCAGGTGGAAAAAAAACCCCCAAAGCAAACCACACAGAAATAGAGCCATCATTACAGAGGATGAGGCATCATGATCTGTTTTAGAGCATCCAACTCAGAGCCACCACCAAAAAGGTCAGATCTTGCCCTCTTTCTGCATCAGCCCTGGTCTCGCTCAGCCTTACAGCCCCATGGTCTTCAGGGCAACACAGCAGAGCAAGCAGCAAAGCACAGCCAACATCAGGAACACTCTTGAACAAAGCTGGCTGTAAAGCCAAATCCCACGTGTCAGAGGTCACAGCAGTAACTGAGGATTGTGCTTCAACCCCCAAAATACCCTCTGCTATCCAGGAAGGCTCCTGGCAATAGGTGAAAGATGGCTGTGAGACAGAGGAACAATGAAGAAAAGGTTCTTGGAATTGCTGTTGACACTGTGTGATGTACACACAGTGAGAAGACAGAGCAGAGCAGCACTGGGACCAGGAGGAGCTTCAAGGGAATATTCCTCTGGGCCTTTAGGCCTGAAATCCTCCTCTCCAACACCCCAGTTTCCATAGTCAGAAGTGCGATCAATGCCTAACTACACAAGATGCTTCCACTTCGTAATGATCCTCATTTCTAGATGATTAATTGTTGTTGACTTCCTCCCTTGGAACTTTGTAACAGCCCAGCAAAGAATGAAAGTCTGGAGATTCTCCCCAAAGTCCCCCAAATGCATGAGAAACTGGAATCTGCTGCAGGGCTGCAGTACGTTGTCTCAGCAGATTCAGTGGGTAATGAGGTCTTCTGAAACAAAGTGTAATAAGTGTTTCTGCCTGGACTTGCCAAAAGACCTTAATGCAAATAGAACTGCAGGAAAATTAGGGTGGACTCTAGTGGCTGCCTCCCCCTCAGGGTTTTGGTTTTTCTGTTGGCTTTTTTTTTTTTTTTTCCCCTTCAATCCTGATGAAATTCATTACAGTTGCATTTAAACTGAGGTTGTGATTTAAATTTCCCAAAGCAGGCAGGGCAGGTTTGATATATCAGAGCGTGTGTGCTTCCTGAGAAGCAAGGTAGTTGCAGAGCCTTCCCCAAGGGGTGCCTGGTTGGTCCCCTCACCCCCTTGACATGTTTGCTGTCACACAGGCCACTGGATTCCTGGCAAGTCGAGCAGGCTTGCTCCTTACAGCCAAGCAGCCCCACATTCAAACATGCCACTACTTTCCTTGAAGGTATTTACAGTTTACTTTTTAGTGCTACTTTAAGTTCAAAGGGGCTAGTAAAGCCCCATTAAGCCATTTACATCAAACTGGTTAGTTAATTATCCTGTTGCAGGCTTTAAATTAGCAATTTATAACCCTTTCCCTGGAGATGCCAGTATTTGGAAACAACTCAGCCAGGACATTTTGCAGGGTGAAGTTAAGGAACAAAAAGCAACACTAAACCAAACCACCTCCACCCCCCAAAAAAACCCCTCAAAACAACCCAGAATAAATATCTTCAGTTTTTGATTACACATCTGTTAACTTTGGGAGAATCCAGTAGGAACAGAGGTGGGGAGAGCCCACTATTACCAGCTAGCAGCGATACTGAGGCCCTGTCTACCTTAGGCTATGCAGCAAAATGTGATTTGCAGCAGCCCAAAGCCAGCCTGGGAGGCACCACAGCTAAAGGGGGATGATTCTTTCCTTACAACAAGATATTCTGCTTCTCAGTAGCATAATCACAGGTATTTTTACATTCATATGTACAAAAATGTGTCTGCCCACAAGGCAAGAACACTATTTGAGGGTTTGGATCTGGTCAAACTGAACGCCAGCATACAGCTGCAGCCCTCTTTCATGTTAGGATTAAAAAGATACATATTCATATCCCCTAGTCATAATGGTCAATGATCCCATGGGCCAAGTGAGGCTGGAGCTGAGGGGTCTCCATTCCCAGGATCTTCTCCCCTGCCAAGAGCCTTTAATTTCTGAGAAGGAGAGTCTGTTGTCCACTCAGGGACTGGTTATTCCAGTCCACCACATCAGAGTGCAAAGCTGCTACAGAAGAGAATTACTACCTTCCCCCCTAAATACCTGACTGCCCAAACTAACCAGGTCCTAGAGCACAACACTCCTCTCACCCCCTCTTCCTTATTTCCACCAGCCATTATTTAGTTCTACAAACAACTGGCATTCTGGATGTTTACCTGAAAATCTTATTTAAAATAAAGATGGGAGGGAAAGACTGCCCAGTTGATACTACTTTCACACAATAATCTATCAAGTGTAAGAGAAGCCTTGGCCCCAAACCTGGAAGCTGTCCCAAACCAACAAGCACTTAACACCTCACCAAGAGCAGGAATCCATGGAAAGAAGGGATGGAACAAGACTAAGGCAAACTAGGAGATTTCACATAAACATAAAAAAAATGCACATCAAATTTGAGAGAAAAATTCCATTCTACTTGAAAGACATGACAGGCAGATGGAATCAAGTCATATGACAGACCCTGCAATTTCTTTTTCCTTCATCTTAATACATCCCTTTCTCAATAGCAAAAAAAAAAAAATTATCTTCTGCCAAACAAGTGTCAGATAAACTTTAAAAAGAGATATAAAAATCTAACCAATTTAATTTCTTTATGCTATGCAACCATGAGATTTATTTTGCATTTACTACTTCTTATGGAGAATAACCATTTCGTAATAACTTTTGGGATGGGGGCAAATGGGAAGAAGAGAGGGAAATACACTCAGATTTCAAACCAAAGTGACAAAATATTTTTGTACAAAATTTGTAAGATGGTATGACTTCTACGTGATTTATTGCTCTAAATTGCAAGACAGAGGCCTTATAATAAGAATACTGGTAAATACAACACAAAATCTAAATTATCTAAAGGACTGAAAAACCCAACCCCACACATAGATGACATTCTCTAAATTCTCTGCCCTTTCTTGGGAGCAGTTACACCCAAACCATCACTCGGACCAGGGGCTGTTCTCTCCTGCAAACGCCAGCCTGGCCTTTGAAACAGCCTGGTGCAAACAGGCTCCAGGACTGCATAAGGTTAGGGAATTATAAAATAATGTGAAACCGGGGAGAAAGAAGAAAGCAAAGCCCTCCTGAGGATAAAATGAGAGTCTTTCCTGCTCCACCAAAACCTTCCATTTCCAAGGCATGCAATACCCAGGCCTGTGCCTTAGAACAGGTGTGTCTCCTTAAATACCTCACATGTCACACTTGTGTCTCATGGATACAGTCCTGCGGGATTATATTAGTACCAGTGCATACCAGCTGGAGCTACCCGCGGCGGTGTCCTGTGACTCCTCGCACGGGGGGAGCCGCTCTCGCCGCAGGCACGGCCCCTTTGCCACATGATCCCGGAGACAGACAGACAGACAGACAGACAGACAGCGGCCCTGCCACCGCGGCTTCCTAGCACTTGTGCTCCGGGGGCTGACCCAGCGCAGGGACAAGCAAGAGACCTCCTCCAGAGCAGGAAGGGGGCACTGCCGGGAGACAGGGAGAGGAGGGCTCCACGTATCCTTTTCTTCCCTCCTCTGCGCTTCTCACCTGCAAACTCTCAACCAATTTATGCCAAATAGACACGCTGAAGACCTCCTTTAAATAAAAAAAGATGCACGGTTAACAGAGCAAAGTCCACTCAGCCATTCCCAAGCAGAAAATGCTGACGGGGCACAATGCAGGTATGGCTAAAGCAGGATGAAGGAAGAACAAAGGAGAGCAAGCCTCATACATCTTCAAGTCAGTGCAGAAAGAGCCCTTGGCAATTTCAACCTAATTCATCACTAACCTTGGAGCATGCTAGCTGCTGGCCTAAGCAGCTGAAAGAGATAGTAAGAAAATTTTTATGGCAGCAAACACATTAGTGACATTTTTTGTGCCATATCTTCATGAGTAGCACAGATAATACAAAGGGAAGAGCTGTTTGGTTTTAGCTATAGCTCTGCATCACGATACAAAGGAATTCTTCAGCATGAAGAACTGCCCCAATGCCATCCATCTCATGAAAGGGATCTTGTAGTACTGATCAGGGAGCCAGAGCACCAATGGGTGTGAGAAGCTGCTGAGCAGCACACATGGGTTCAGAGGTGGAGCACCACAGGGCTCTGTAGGATCTCCTTAATCCTCCTTAGCAGCACAAATGCCTTCATTTTCCAGAGAAAATTCTTGCAACAGCTTTTAGAAGAGAGGGTATGTGAGTAAAAGTGAATGGACCAATCTTGATGAAAAGTCTAACTTATGAGGAATCTACCATATCCTTAAGTTATTACACTGTTTAATTAATTCAGATTTCCAGGTTTGAGCACACATCAGGTTTATCTGCTCATCCCTATGGTAACTGGCTCTAGGCATCACAATCAGCTGTTGGGGATGAAGGCAATGTCAATCTAAATGTTCTTCTCAAGTGCTTTTTCAGTCCACCTCTGCTTTATAACCCCTCAAGGACTGATACAGAGGCTTCAATGAACCCAACTCATCAGTCCAGTACAAGTTGGAAGCAAAGGGAAATTCTCACATACTTTACATCCTGTTCATCTCTTCATCTCACTGGCCATTTCTGTTCAAATAAATCCAGAATAAGGCCATTCCATGATACTTCATTCTCAAACAAATGAGAAGGACCCAAAGCTCTCCAAATCCATCTACCTCTACAAATGCCTATTATTCTTATTACTGGCATTTCTCAGTTTCAAGAGGCCTGAAGTCCATAGCCATAAAAATCAGCATTAACTGCCAGGTGAACTCTTACTACTTAGCCAATTATTTATTATGCTGGGTCCTTCACTACCAGGCAAACTTCGGTTGCAAACGCCAATCCATGTTCTCAGACACCAGGATTTAAATGCTGAACAGCCTCCTATAACCAAATTTTAGCATCTTTATGTTTTCTTTATTCTTTGCCAGCCACAATGTTAGTGGCTTCCTGGCCAGTTAGCAGCCAGCCTGGTAAGAGCTCTGAACTTCACACATTTGTCAGGAAATCTTGGAATACATACTGTCCGGTACATCTCAAGCAACTTGAAACCAAGTTGGCAGAGCAGGTCTGGGTCCCCAAACAGACAGATGGAGGCCCAGCTGTATTTTGTAACTGTGCCACATACAAAATGTGCACTTCTGGGAACCTTGAGACTTGGTGACACACCTAATGCAGAAACAATTATTTAAGAAGCCATTTTTTTAAATCCCCACATTTAGTACAGGAGTGCAATCATTAACTTCATTTTTCTGCAAACAAAAATTTTCCAGACTTTGGGAAAACCAGGCCTTCTTATAAGCAACCTCTCTGCATACCCAGGGCTGTGTGTTCCCATAGGGAAAGTATGAATTTCTAGGTGAGAGCAAAACAAAACAACTCCTTTAAGTGGGAGTAGCTGAGAACAGAGCTGTCCACGCGCTTCTGTAAAGGCCTCCATCCAAATGCTCAACTCCCACTCCTGTCAGTACTTGCAAGCCTTTAATCCAACTGAGGTTCTTCACCAACCTCCAGCTATTTCATGACATGCCTGTCTTGGGGCATAAAATCCTAGAGAGTGCCCCCATAAATCAAACACATTTGTTATATAATTGAAAAGGTTTTAAAGGGGAAAATGGAAAAACTCCTACTGTCATTAAGAAGGAAATTAATGATCTAGAGAACAGCAGTGATTATCCAGATAGCGATTCTTTTTTATTGAGCAACCAGACTCATAATTAAGGTGGTTTTTTTTCTTAAAATAATATATAAATAAACTATTGGAAAGTTTTACACAACTTTAACCAGTGGAATTTCAGAGTTCAAATAAATTACAAGCTATTTCACTGTTGGACTGTCTGTCTCTAAGGCCATAATTAATTTTAATGTTCAAATTTGCAGTGCCAAACACATGACCAGGAGTAAAATAGGAATAACTTCTTCAGGGCTCTCTTGCAGTTTGTATCAACACCACAGAATACTGGAAAATAGGAGGCCAGGTGCACTTATGTTCAGAGATATCTTTACCCTCACATACTTTGAGAAGTATTTAAAGCATAAGAAATTCAAAATTCACTTGCCCCCATTTGGGGGGAGAGTAATGGAGATGAGGGAGAGGAAGGGAAGGGAAAAAAAGAGACCAACTGTTCCATTCACATATGAACACACAGAGGGAGTTTCCTTTATCTGTGTATCAAACCATTGCAAATACAGGAAAAGCCACAGCAATGCCATGCCAGCAGCTAAATGTGCTTTTACTTATTTATTTATTTATTCAGATAGCATTCAATGGTAGAGGAGACTGTATTTAAATAAAAGTAATTGAAAGCTACCAATTTTAATCCTGTTTTACATTTACACTCTAGATCATGAAGGATGAGCAGTGGCTGGTAACTACTAAGCCATACTGATTTGCAACTAAATATAATCTGCTCTCAATTTGGTATTATTTTTTGCTAACTGAAGCCGCACTATCTCCAGCTGAAACATTTATTCCATTTCACAGGTATTTATCCAGCTGACATTTTTCCTCCTTTTATTATTTTAATAAACAGCCAATGACTTTTATTAGACACTTTCTCATTTGAATCATAATGCCTGAAAATTTGAAAAATCACAATCCATCGAGAATTTTTAACTTCATTTCTGTATCTACCATACTACGCATTTAAGTCCAAACATGTTTAACATTTAAAACAAACTCTTTCATGAAGAAACATGAGCTGTAGCTGATGATTTAAAACTGAATTCACATTGCCGTGTCCTTCAAAATCTAGAGCTACCAGATGCTGGCCTCCCATTAGATCTAGTTCTTATTCACCAGCTTAGAAATGGAGAACAAGCATCCCAAATTTTTTAAGCTTTCACTGTTTTATCAACGGAAATCTTTTACTGATTAAATTAAAAAAAAAATCTGCAAAAGTGGCCTGAAGGTCTCCTTGCAAAGGCAGCTTCATCTGTCAGAATAAACTCTTGTTCCTCATGCACAGCGACAGACTTTCTGCAGCTGAGCATTCTGTCTTTCCTTAAACATTTGGCAGAAGACAAGCAGTGCCTAAATAAAGACAGATCTAAGCTCATTACGATCTATGAAAATTGCTCAAGGCAGCCATTGTAATTTCAGGTTTCTCTCCCTAGTTATTAAAAAGATTGTTCAATTCAGTAGCTTTTAGTTGTTACATCTACAGTGCATTTGACTTTTGTGCAATATCCCACAAACTGCCATCAACTACTAAAACTAGCAAAAGCAAGAGGTGATGCATCCATTTCCTACAATATGCATTCTGCTTCCTTTTTCTTGGCATATGTACTGAGAGGCTGTGATTGCATCTGTCCACATTTTGTTTAGCAATTTGTATTAGAGAAAAACCATATTTTCCAAAAAACACTTAATACACGTGCCAAAATAAAAGATAAAGCTTAATTTGCTATAAGGAAGATGGCAGAGAAATAGAAGACAGACCTCCACCTGATCAAACACAATGTTATGTGCAAAGTGCAGAAGAAACAGGTTTTCATGGAACCTTCCCATGCTACTTTCAAATTCATGTCTGCCTTCATAATCCATGATATTTCTCAAACCATTTCTGCACTAAATTCCTTCTTTGTTTATTCCTTCCCAAGATAGCACTTCCATTTATAAAATTCCCACTTTAATTGTTAGCACAGACCCGTCAAGCTTAGGAAACCTGGAATGAAGTCTTTCCTTTTGCCAGCTGAATGGAGGAGGATGCTGTTCAAGCTCACCCATGGCCACATGTTAATCATCCAGTAATCTGGCTGAGGTGATTAAAGCAGGAAAAGTAGCACTGTATTGGACACAGTTCCATGGTCCTACATCATGCTGGACAGCTGTCATGTATGCGGTTTGGATGTTGAGAGAGCCTCCCTGGAAAATTTACCAGTATTGCTGGTTTCAAGTTGTGGCTAGATAGCAAATGCACAGAATGCACCATTCCATTCTTACTGATTTTTGAAAAAAAGAAAGCCTGGATGCACAAAAGAAATAAAACCAATAAACCTTCTTTGCTCCTTGCTATAAACAGCCATTTTGCTGGAGAAGCAGCCAGGGGGGAATAAAACTGCACATCCCTTCTTAAAAGAAAGATGACTTGGTAACTTGGAAGTAGTCTAGTAAGAACAGTTTCCCTTCCCTAATGAAGTTCCTTGTCCAGTATTAAAGGAAAGTAATCTTTCAGTAGCGTTTCAGCCACCTCAAAGGGCAATTTAAAAATAATGTAGGTTTGTGATGTTTAAACAAGCTTTTCCATCAATTACTTAATAGCATCCAGAGGCTCCAAGTAAGAAACAGGACCCTTTATACCAAGCAATTTATAGTAGCAATACACAGAGTGAGGCAGAAGACTTGAAGGGAAGGAAAATGCTGGGGGCAAGGAGAGAGGGGAGGTAAAAACCACAAGTAAGATTACTAAGTATATCCAAAATCTAAAAACTGGAATAAAAGCCAGTGCCCTGCACCAAAGCCCCCTGGGGAGAAAAAAAAAGAAAAAGAAAAAAAAAAATTCTTGCTTGCTCATCCCATCAGATCCAGAGATCCAGCAGCTTTCCTGCAGCCTGCTCTGGAGAGCTCCAGCCTTTTGCTACCCCTCTGGCAGCCTTGTGCCCTGGAGTACTCCAATGTGGCAGGTGATGACAGCTGACAGGTAAAAACTCATTTGCCCCAGGACTGCCTGGCATGTGAACTCACAAGGGCTCTGTGAGCTGGAAGAGAAATCTCCCAAGAGAAGAAGGAAACTCTTGCTATTTTGCCTAGAAAAGCCTCTTCCAGAGAGCTGAGCCATGCTGGAAGGTGGCGAGTGACGCCTGCGCTGCAGCCGCTCTCCTCCTCGGGGCAGGGGAATGCCACGCTGCAGCGAGCTCGCTGCTCCCAGGTTCACGTGGAAGCATTCCAAGCTACTCGGCTTCTGACAGCTCTCCAACTGCTCTTCCACGCGGTATTGCTTTACATTACATTGCTTTCCCTGCCAGGAGGCACTGCTGTATTACAGTACAGTCGTCTAGCAAAATGTAAAACTGATTTTTTCACCTCCCAAATACCAACCGACTGTTGCTGCTGCAGTCACGACTACAAGCCCTCCTCTGTGTTACACTTTCTGCTTTTGTGCATATACAAGGGATTTTAGTATCTTCTCTCCAGCCCCCTTCCCAACTTTCTGCTTCCTCCCCTCCCTGTCGTGCTCCCCAGTCCTTTCTGCGGAGGGCAGCCATCCTCAGCTTCCAACCCAAGGTGTCACTACTACTCGAGTTAAACGCGCCCAAGCCAGCTCATTAGGTGCAGTATCAGGGACTGTAGCACCGAGAGGAGAAAGTGGGAAAGGTAACTGGAAACATTATAGTTACTTACAGCTTCAGTAACAAGCTTAGCTTCCTGTTAACTCAGAATTTTAAAAGAGATGCAGGCTACTGAGGCATTTTATAACACGTACACATTTTTAGGCACTTGACTTCTAATTCTCTTCATTTCCGTGTGCTTTACATTACCTGTGGGCTGCAAGGCAAAACTAGTTTTCCTCACTGCAGGGTAGCTGGTTTCCTTTCTAGTTTTGAACTATAAAAATAGCCATGTTATAAGAGCAAAGGTCTAGCTCTCTCTGTTCTTCAGCAGTAGCCAGAATAGGGCCAAAAAGAAAAAAAAACAAGTGAGGGATGGAAGAGAGGGAAGAAAAGCAATGACATAGAATACAGGCAGTCTTCTTCCTTCTTACACCCTGTGTAATTGTTAAAGATCTCCTGATCCAGAGGTTGTATCCAGGCCATCACTTTTAATAAGAACTTATCTGTCCTTCATCGATTTTTCAATCTGTTTAGACTTCTGCTATCCATAACACCCTGTGGCAATGAGTTTCACGTGGTAACTGCTGCTTGACAGAGTGCCTCCTCTTTGCCTGCTTTGAATCAATTTAGCAAACACAGGAGCTGTGAAGGATCACTCCCTACCCCCTTTCCCCACCATTCATGACAATACCACACATCTGCAATTTCTGTAATAAGTCATCTCTTCTCTATGGCAAAGAGAAATCAAAGTCAGTGACTGACTTTTCTCTGGACCTTCCCTGGCCCTCCACTACATTTGAAGGTGGTGATTAGAACTGCACAGTGCCTAAGACACTGGCACACCACGGATTTACCCAGCACCACACTGATGGTTTCTGTTTGGTTTACCAGCTTGAGTAAACATTCAGAGTTTGTTGTTTCTTCAGGGAGTACAGCATTTCCTTCCAGCTGCCCCTTCGTCTCTCTGCAAGAACCTTCTGGGGACTCACTTCAGAGTGCTCTTAAATAGTCTGCTGAGGTGATAGGTGACATTTTTCTTCTCCCAACAACTGCTGCCACAGTTCTCTCAAATTTTTTACCCAATTCAAGTCAGTCAAAATCTCAGCTTTCAAATCCCTGCCATTTTTCAAAATCTTCCCAAAAGCACAGCAGTTTGCAGTCACTCAAAGCTCATGGCTATTTTTTTTCACCTGTACACCCAATAAGAAGGTCCACAAACCAGAGAAGCAGAAAGCACACGGTTCTCCCCAGCAAGCAGGGGGAAGCACTGTTGCATTAAAATCTATACTGACAAACCAAGGAAACTTTCTCAATCTTGTCCCAGTAAATATCCCAGTCTTAAGAAATTTCCCAGGAGTCCCCACATAACAAGTGACTGTCCTGAAGGATCAGTCAGACTTGGCACTGCAATGCACAAATCACTACCCTGCCTCCTGAGCCCCTGCTAATCCCAAAAGACGTGCTTCACCAAACAGAACTGCTCCATATAATTGCTTGTCTTATCTCCCCTCTCTTAGCTGAGCTACCACGGTTCCAAAAGGCCTTAAAATTAATGATAGATATGCTTGCAGATTAAAACCCCTCTACCTGCATAGTGCTATGTGCATCACTTGTTAACACAGTGCTCGGCTGCGGTTTCTCTGTGCTTCTTATAAGCAGCTGAAGTGCTGCTGAATTAGCAAACACTGGGAGGAAATATCAGAGCAGTTTGTTTGACCACAGTTTCAGAATTTGTAACACAAGTTGTAACACAAGAGGAGAAAGATAACAAAAACCAAAGTTATAAACTGCAACACTGAATCTCAGCATACCTGGCCAGAAAACTGAGCAGGTAATTTGTGTAAACACAGACTCTTATGAACACACAGTCAACAAAAGTAGCACAAGACAGATTAACAAAATAATAGCACAGACATTTTACTTCCATAGTTACAAACCTCTGAATTCAGAAATAACAACCTTTGTACATTGACAAAAAATCTACAACTACCCATGAGCATAAGACAGTGTGCAAAGGCTGGGGGAATAAAGTAATCCAGTTCAGCATATAGAAACATTCCTTTCAGGTATCTCATTTACTGAACACTTTGCACGCAGTGCCCGCAAAAATACACTGGGTGTGTTAAGATCTGTGGAGAAGAATCCCTTTCCTTCAGTTTCCTAAGGAAACTATGTGGGATAGAACATCCCTTTTACTCAATAGGATGAGAAATTCCACCAAATCCCTTGTTGGAGCTCTGACATAAAGGCAGTTCAGAAAGTCAGCCAGAGACCTCCCCACACCCATCACCATGACTTTCCAAGACTGGAATGAAAAAAAGTTGTGTTAAAATTTTGCACTCAGCTTCAAATGTCAGTCACCTCTGTTTTCTCTTTTGAAATAGACACACAATATACACACACATTTATACACACATGTATAACTCACTTCTGATATTTCTTCTGAAATCCCTACTCTGACTGACACTTCTCATGGTGCTGAATCTAATAGATGGTTCCCCAGTTAATTTAGCCCCTGTATTATAAAATGCTGCCATCCCATGATGGATCAGAACCAGCCAGGAGCTTGAGCACAGAGAACACAACAGCCTGCTCACAATAAGCAGAAAAATTATCACTGTAAAGCAGTTTGCAAAGTGCCTTAAACGCTATTACAAGAAAGAGGCAGTCTGTTCAGAGCTACACCAAGCAGGGAAAAAAGTTTGAATTATTTAGGGCTAGTTCCTTGCTGTTCTCCAGAAAGGAGTGCACAGACAGGTGAGGAAGCAAATCATATCTCCCGCCTCACACCTGGACTCCTGTCCAGGCCTTGAGCTACAAAAAGTCAGCAGGTACTGTTTGTTCACGTCTCCTTTCTTTGGTAACCAACTGAGAAGCTGCATTTTTCTTAGTGTGAAAGTATCTAGCTCCAGCTCAACTTGTTTCAGAGAAGATTTGACTGAGAAGAATAAGTGAATGAGGATGCCCTCCTCAAGATAAATGTTCTGGCCTCTCGTGGGCATAACTCTCCCAGCAGGAATTGACCACTGATAATGTTATCACAGAAAATGCATTTAAGCTCAGTTCTGTTAATAAGGTCCTCTCCTAGCAGAAACTAAAGGATTCCTGTTCACCTGGTATCTTCCACATTTATCCTGCCATTGCTCCAGAAGCAGAACAACTACTAGTGAGGAAAAGTCACCCATAGTAAGGGAATGGACTCTACTTCTAAGCCACAGAAAAGGGACAATGGATGTTGACTTCGCAATTTGAGAAGGGTACTTCTTATCATCTAGGACATTTGCATGAAACAGCTTCTTCAGCTCTTGGTTTAATGAATAAAGGAATCAAATCTTTCAATACATATTGTAAATAACCACAAAGATTTGCCATCTGAAACAGCTATACATGGCTCTCTCTCCATATCCACCATTTACAAGTAAAGATTTCTCAAGTGATCAGCTGGCAGAGCTGGAAATGGGCAGAGCTCAATGTGTAGCCAAATTGAATCATCAAGGAAAAATTCAGACAACACAATGTTGAAAGTCTTGGAGACAGTTTGCAGTAGCTTCACTATGTTCAGTTTTTCCTTAAAAAATGTTTTTCTAGCAAGCTGGTAATTTTCCTGTTGTATCAAATTCCTTGATACCTACTTGGGAGAAAATTTAGTTGATTCATAAACATTTGCATGGCTTATTTAAGCTGTGAAAAATATTCAAGTGAAGAGATGAAGAAACTTGCCCAAAGTGAAAATGGCAAATGCAGAGCTAAGGAGGGACCCCCATTCTCACTCCCTTATCTCCTTGTCATTCTGCAGCTACAGGAGAGCACAGCCAAGAGGCCCTCAGCTGAGGGACAATCATGGAGTGGTCTGGCTTCGACATGCCTGAGCTCAAGCTGCTGCTCCCAGTAGGTAGCAGAATCATTACATCCATCCCTTCTCAGGGAGCCTGAGAGCTGCCCAGCAGGCACTGGGGAGAGCTACACCCCAGGATCTATCCACGGGGTTAGGCAGAAAGTAGTATCCAAGGTACCTATCATGGCAACATCTAAATGCAAGTATCAGAGCACTTTACAGACAAAAAGGGCTTTCCCCTAGGCTGTTTAAAATTTGCATGTTCCTGTGTAGCACTGAAGATAGCAGCAATGGTGATTCATTAAGATAATGATTTAAGTAGGAGGCTTAAGAAAGTCGGGGTGGATTGACATCCAGAGGGCTGCAGTTGGAGCTTCTCCACTCCAGGCTGCCACCTTCCCTTTTAAGGGAAGGGATGAATTCCAAAAGTCAAGAGAACTATGAATTAACAGCAGCTATATCACAATTACAATGTACTGAAGCACAAGAGCACCATCTCTGCTCCAGCCCATCCTCCCTGGCAAGGACAAGCACAAAATTTTATGCTGCAGGAAATTTTTCATGGCATTTTAAACTACTGGCAATTCTAAATTACTGGATTTCCTTTCCTAGAGTAGTTTGTTAGTGCAGGTTCCCCTCAAAAGAAAAAGATTGTATGAGTTTCTTTTAAACCAATTTTCTATCCACCTCAAAAACAATACACATTTTCTTTCAGCCAGTTGTTATTCCCCACTATTGAATAATCAGATGGGTTTGATAAATTGATTGCTCCCACATAATGATGTAAATATACACATTGGGAAAAAGCACACAAGTCCTTTCCACACCCCAACATTTAATCAAATTGTGATCAGTTACAGGTTGAGACATGCATTCTGTCCGTAACACCAGGCTAATGCTCAGACAGTAAAGGCAGCTCAGACTTCATCCCTGCTAAGACAGAGGCCTTTGTACTGTGATTTTCATATTTACTTTCAGTTGCCTTTCAGAGAAATGTACAGGCAACCAGTTTGGCTGTTCTGCTGCTCACTTGGAATGGTTGCAATAGGGCATCCCGGTGTGTATTGCCCACTCACCGCTAGCTGTGCTTGGTCTGAACGTCTTTTCGGCACTCTATCCCATGCTGATTCAGTACAGAATAGCTTCCTGGAATGCAATTATAGAAAGAGTGAGGGTTTGTCTTAAAAAGGGATTATTCCAGAACAGCTATTCCTTATTAACTATTCCAAATTGCCTCTTCATTAGGATGATGAATATAACTGAGAAGAGCTCTTCCATTCAATTGGTAACTTACCTTAGTCTCAATCAATGACCCTGTTTAGATGAGCCTTTGTCACAGCACCACACACCCATAGCAGCAGATTCACCAATAGAAACAGATGCACAGTTGCAATGAAAGTAGAGCTGCTGCATGGACACTCAGCTGAGTTTGTTTTAAGTTGGGCCGATAACAGGATCAGGAAATACATTAAAAAGAAATAGTTGTTTCAATCACAGATCTCATCAGTACTGCCTGTGACATTTTGTACTTCACAAGTCTTAGAATCAGCTTTGTTCAAGCTCGGTTTATTCCTTAGATATATAGAGACCTTAATGGCAGGGAAATTTTGAGCTCTGGAACTTCTTTGTTTATTGAGTTCTTAGCTTGAAAGATTTCTCATCCAAAAGGGCTGAGAAAGTACCTGGCACATCTTCGATGCTTATTGAATACATTAAATAAATCAAACGTTTTATGATAAAATTCCACTCCCCCACACCAAACAGATGTAAGTCCAAGTTGAGGAGGCTTGAAAAATTGCACTAAAATTGATTTTGCTCCAATTTTCCCCAAAGGAAAAAATCTGAGTGTGGGTTGAGACAAAAACATGGAAAATTTAAGCTATCATGAACAACTGAAAAGAGAAATGGAGAAAAGACAGAAGCCAAAACTAAACTTCACCTTCAGCATGCATAATTTATATTCTTTGCAGTGTTCTGTATTACAGGCATTCCTGGACTCACACGTAAAGTGGGAGTCTTTTTCTGGGCTCACCATGGTTCTAGAGAAAAGTGCAAGATACCTTAATGCTGATGTCTCCTGCCTACTCAGGAAATCACAAACCACAGAGATCCTGAGAGGGTAGAAAAGATAGGACCCAGCACAGCTGAAGATGGCAGTACCAAAAGGATCCCATGTCAAAAAATGGGTGATCCATTTTTTAAGTCTGCCATTACTTGATCACAGTATCAGTCTAACTTTCAGTCTACTTTTGCATACACACAATCTTAGTCCATGTATGTAATATTTTATAAGCAGCTTTTATGAGTTCTTTTCCCCATAGGAGAGAAAGTTAAGAGATACCTGATAGAAAGGGGTAAAGTGCAAATACAAATATATGCAAATCAAACCAGGGAAAAAAGAGAAAGAAAGAAAAAAAAAAAAAAAAGGAAAATAAACTGAAACCACTTCCAGTCTCTCTCCCTCCAATAAATTCCACACTCTCATGGTCTCTGGCACCACTTCACAGTAACCCCAAAAGATGTTCACCTGCTCCCACAGCACTAAGAAACAAACAGTGAAACAAGTACAAAGAAGTTCCCACCTAGGACCCTAGGATGACCAATGTAATCCCCTGAGAGCACATTGCAAGGGGAAAACCTTACCATGAAAGCAGAAGAAAAACAAACACACACATGCACACACAGAGCTCCACTGCTGTGCACCATTAGCATCCTCCCCACTTTCTATACACATCCAGTATCAGGAGATTTATATTCAGGCCAAAAGCTCATGCTGGCAGGAGAGGAAAGTACTTTGGAGAAGAGAGGGGAAGGGGAAAAAAAGCTTACAGTTTCTTGGCTTATGATCAGCAGGCTGGATGCATTCTGTGGAATTAGGCCAAAGCATTAGTTATTATATTCAAGAGAACATCTGAATCTCAGCTCAAGGGAGCCGAGTTTGCGGCTCTCATTTATACTGTATATCAATTGAATATCAAACCACATTTTCCGCCTTCTGAATAATAAAGCTTAATAGTTTGGGACTCCCATATGGTCTATTGTTAAAATATTTCCAAACACTGGCTGCTGTTTTATTTCTGAAGGAAAGATTTCTCTTTCCTCTTCAAGCTTCACTTGTTTAAAAGATACTTGTAGCAAAAGCTAAATATATTAATCTTTTAAATATTTCCAGAGTTTGAACTAGGGCTAAAAATGAGAGGATAAGGAAAACAAAATACATTTTGAAACTAGCTTTTTCCTTTTTAATGTCACATGCAAATGTTTGTTCCAGGCAGAAGCAGCTGGTGCCACCAGGCTCTGCTGTTCAGAACAGGGGGTGCAGAAGCTTTCAGACACCATGAGTTGCTCTAACAAAGGAGGGACCACACAGACTCAAGCCATTCACAAAAGGACCCAGGCCGATTATTTGACTATTACTTACAAGGAAGCTTGTCCAGTAACGTAGGCAATAAATACTGGAGAAACCTGTTCCGTGTATAACCCGGGTTTGTCTTTTCACAAGTCCTGCTCTCTAATTAGCTACTCATTCCTCGAGGGCACTGCTGATGGATGGAGTGTATCAGTTCGGTATATATTTTTTTAAAAGTCAAGGAACTTGCTAAATAATAAAAGCATCAGCATAATACACACTCTGCAGTGCTAGGAGCAGTCACTAGTGCTCCTTCCCAGTCCCACCAGAAAAGAGTGTTCCTGTGCTTTCTACTTTACAGAAAAAGACTCAGTGGCAGAGAGACTGTAACTCACAAGGACTGCAGTGCCCTGCTCAGAGCTGGGATGAGAGCTCAGAAGTGCTCAGCTTTTGATCCTGCATTCACCCCCTGTTCCATTTGCACAGAAGGACTCAACTGCTCTGCGAGCAGAAGTGAAACCCTGCAGCACTGCCTGGTTGTGCACTGGTGTGACCCACCAGCTCCACCTCACCAGCCCCTGCCCTCTCCGTGGAGTTCCTCCTGCACTCTGGGACAGGAGCTCTCGCGGTGGCACCTTCCCACGTATCTGCTGGACACTCAGCCAAGCACAGGGTGCTGAGCTGGGCACGGCCAGCCGTGTAACAGCACAAAAACAGAGCTGCTCCTACAGCTCAGGGAGCCAAGTAAAAACTTCTGCTCTCTCCTCCTTATCTTTTGTTCTAGCCCTCATTGCTGCTTCTCATTCCAGTCTCCTACTTCCCTCTGTCTGCCAGTGTGTTCCCCTCCCCTCCACCACCTATCTGCCCCTCCACCGCCTGCTCTGCTCCAGTGTACAGGGCTTCAGAGTCAGCTGTCCCAACCCTAAAACTGGTTGCTCGTACTCATCAGCTGCCTCCTCCTCAGAAAGGAAGAAATTCCAGTATTTCCACATTTGCTCTCATCCCAATTTGGGCAGAAAAACTGAAATAAGAGACTATGTAGAATGGAAGTTCACAAGTTTAAAAAGAAAGAAACAAACAAAAAAAAAGGAAACCTATTTGTGAACACCAGTGCATTTGGTGTCATTTGAAATGGAATATTTTACATTACTGAAACCAAAGTTAGTTCATTTTGGTTTGGTGACCTGACCTGAGAAATTTTGTTCTGAGTCAGTACAATGTTGAGCTGCTTTTATTCCCACAGTGTTGCACTGCCTCAGTCACTGCAGCTTGGCAGCCTGGTAACCCTGACCTTACTTCTGGGTCAGCCTCCCATGCTGGAAGGCAGCTCCCAAAGCACACACTGAGGTCTCCTGTGGCACAGCATGGCCCCTGGGAGACCTGTACTGCCATATGGGAAGGCTAGGGCCCTTGGAGTCCAGCAGAATAGGTACATCAGTCAACAGCTCTCTGAGCAGTCAAGGATGACCTGGAATCCAATGCAATGTTTTGAACCAAGCCCAAGTGAAACCTTTTAGATCAGTTAGAGAAAAGCAAAGCAAAGAGGTATTCCCATTCAGGCAGCATAGACAGGTCAATGTAACATTTCTGGTAAAAAGCTAGTTTATTAATTTTACAGGTGATCAGAAATCTAGCATTGGGCTTTTCTAGGAGGAAAACAATGTTTCCATTTTAAAGAAACTACACTGCTCCCTGCAAAAGCCACTCCAAGGAAAATTCAGATCAGTCTCCTACTGACCACAGCAGCATTCTTACAAACTAGCTTAAAAATAATACAGCGAACAAATCTCACTCCTGCAGAAGCTTCCTCAGCAGGGAGCTTAAATTATAGCAGTATCAGCACCCTTCTGCCTCCTACCCAGCTCCTGGCGTGACCTAAGGACTGCAGGATTTAGTTCATCAGCCGAGTTTAACAACTAGCTCAAAGTCTGACAAGTATTGAACCAGGGGGTTTGCAACAGATGTCTGAATGGTCTCAATACCTTGCTGCTCTAAGCCAAGGCACGGGCACAGTTTCTATGAGAGTTGGGCAGAAACAACTGCTGGTAGAGCTGCTGAAGGTTCTGAGTTCTGCCCCAAACGTTAGGGATGCCACCAACTCATGCTCAGCAACCAGTTCTTAAAACAAGTGGAGAGGACTCAGAGGGAAGATTATTATGCATTCACAGAAAGCTATTTTAGTAGTTTTCTTGTAGACTCTGTAATGCGGCTCTTGTAGTGTGTGTTCATCCCCCAGGTCTGTGTATCTGAGAGAAGGCAGAGTGAGTGTGTATGTGTGTGTATGGATGGATTTGATTTACTCTTGAAAAAAAAGGAAAAGGAGAGACACTTAGCCTGTAGTTTCGGTGCTGGAAACTGCAATAAACCTCTCTTTTTAAACCCCATAACCTTGTGACTGTTTTATAGTCATAAGGAATCATAACCAGAGAAAGATTTAGCCTAACAGTGATCTGCCCTCAAAGACATGAATCTGTCACATCTAATAGAAGGGGAATAAGGAGACAAACCTTTCCTCTAAGTAATTCAAACAGATGGTATATGGCTTTGGTGGGAACTTACTGTAAGTTGCCCCTGTAACAAGGGTAAATTTGGCAATGCTGTGCACCCAAAGATGCTATTTACGAGTCAGTGTGAGAAATATCTCTGCACGATTTCCTTGTGTTTTAAAACCCGAATTCTCTACGACTGTATCTCACCACTTTTGTGGTTGACACATTCAACCAGCTTTCCACCCACTTTTTCACCCCCTTTTTGCCAGCAAGATTGAGTCTCTCTTGTTTGCAATTTTTAACTCTCCTCAAAGTAATTTTTTACTTTTGAGGGATCAGCAGAAGATAATTAAGTGCATTGTGCCAATATGTTAAAGCACAGTTTTCTACCAATATTTCAAATATAATTTTCTTTGTCTGGGCTTATAGTACATTCTTTCTTACCCAACAAAGCACACCAAAGTCTTCAGGTTAGTTTCTCTTTCTTTCCTTCTTCATACCCTCTATAAAAAATAAAAGTTTCTTTTCTCTCCTTCTCTCATTTTCCCCCAGAATCTCAATCCCCAATTTCTCTTTTCTAGTTTTATCATACAACTTCTTTCCCCTGCTTCTCCAGACTCACAGTAAGAAGCATTACTTGATCACCTTGCTCTGGGTTCCTGCCTTTTCTCCAGAGGAGCAACAAGTGACTCCTGGGACACTTTGCTCTGTTTCCTCTCTTGGAAGACAGCCGAGGCTTACTCAACTCTCTCTTCCTCAGGTCTGCCACTCAGCCCACTAACCTATCCCCATTTTCCACCCACACTGAACAAGACATAAGGTTTCCAAACTTGTCTGGAGAGCTTAGTCCCAAATTAAGCTCGTTGTCCTATAAGAGACCAGACATGAAACCAATACCAATGCTTAAGTGTTCTCATGGTATCTCAAAGCAGGTGAAGACCATTATTGTCAGATTCCTAGCATGCAACAAGGCTGATAGGGAACACTGAAAGATATGGGGTAGCAAGAGACCAAATTCACTTGCAGTGGCAGTCCAGGGGAGTATACTTCATTCAAAGGAGCAGTAAACTTAGACACTGGTTTTCCAGACTGGTCAGGGGAGGATTGGTATTAGAGAACCTGAGGGTAATCCCCAGATTACCTTTCCGCACGCTTGCAGGGAGCAAATGTCACTTTGCATGGTGAAGCATGCCAGCTCGGGAGCACGCTCTACATTTCATGTTAATGAGTATTAGCATGGAACCCAACTTCCTTCCCCTCCCCAATTTTTATATAATTAAGGATCAGAATGAGCATTTTGTTTTAGTCTACAACAGTGAGAGACAACAGCACTACAGAATAACTGCAAAGGGAGAGAAAGAAGAAAAAAAAAAAATGCAGGTGGTAGACACTTACTGCTCTGGCCACTGCATGAAATGAAGGCTTGAGCGCACATTTTTGCCTGATTGCATAGCTGTCTCTGCTGCCCATCTAATCTGCTTAGAAAACTGGTTTTGAAGGATATGGTTCAGACATACCACTTGCATGGGGAGGGGGGAATGATGAGGGGAGAAAAAAAAAGTGCTGCAGCTGCAAAAGATAAAATAGAACAACTAATTTTCTCAGAGCTTGCAACACAACCTCTCCCCCTCCTCCACATGCAGTCACTGCACTGGCAGGATAAGCTGGAGATTCTCCAGTGTAAGCAAAGAAGGCAGAATAAGGTGTGCAGGCCCTTCTCCACCCCGCTCCCCACAGGCCTTGGGGGTGCCACAGAAAGCGGAGGCTGACAGCCCCGCTCGCAGGGAGGGGGACATTCCTCCGCCCGCTCGTTTCAATTGCATTCCCATTTTTCAGAGGGGACGTGAGAAACACACAGTGCTGGATGTTATGCCGAGACAATAATGAGCATAAGGGAGCTGCAGACTCCTGCTGTACCAATTGGTGGCTGGGTTCTGAACTCTCATTGTGTGATCCGATTTCTCCTGTCATTCAAGCCATTTTGCAAACTCCAAGCATACGTTCATTTAAGCCATGTGTCCTGAAATCTAAACAGCTGAAGGGGACAGGGAGAGAGGGGTAGGGAGAGAGGAGAACCACTGGATTTCTGGTGACAGTGTCTAAAATACACATTTGCACAAGGAAGTCTCACTTTAGATAGTCACTTAACAAAACAATTACAGCTGCTGACAGGCAAGAGGTACAGTTTCAAGTGACCATCAGACATAAAATAGGCCAAATAAATTACTGCAGTCTAAAGGGAGTGGGTGTGTGTGTTCTCACAAATCTAACAGAGATAACAAATGGATTACCAGTGGGTGACCCAATGTCAAAATTAGCAGCCCCAGTTCTCATTTCAGTTACACCGTAGCAATGACATTACCCAAGATCTAGCAGAAGTGAAACTGAAATCAGAGTCCAACCCAGGATGTCAGGGAAGCAGCTGCTTTAGTTTTTTAATGCCTAGAATTTCAACCCAGTTTGCTTTGTTTCAAGAGCATAAGCTGCGTCTGGGAGAAGGGGCAGCAGCCTTTGCCAGCTGCCACGTGACCTGCAAGGATGTTTTCAAAATTGAATTTTTTTTTTGGGGGGGGGGTGGGGTGGGGTTGGGGGAGAGGAAGTAGGGGTTGTTAGTGATAGAGGTAGACAGCATGAGAAGTATATTGGCATGTTTTGACCCTTTTCTCAAAGGTATTTTGTCCTTTATTTCCATTCTGTGTCCATATATACAGTTACCCTCTCCTCTGCACTCTCCTACACATACACCCATGTTTTCTTCGAAAGAATCAAGAAGGCCAGTTCAGGCCTTTGTGGAGTCTTTGAGGAGACATTGTGTGAGTGCTTACTCCCTCAATTAAGTAAAATACAAGGGGGTTTTACAAGTATAAAAGTAATTTTAAGCTTTCCAAATATTAATTGCTTACGGAAATTAAACATCTGCTAACAATAAACTCCCCAAACAAATAAGATAGTTTCAGCCTCACTGAAATGCTTTCCCTTGCTAATTGCTAAGAATACCATTTTCTTGTCTTTTACAATGACAGTTTCATTAGTTCTCCAATTATCCCAACATTTCAGTCCTTTCTCTTTCACAACAGAATGAAAAAGGTCCAATTCCCATCTCCAATGCAACTTTCAGAGTCCTGCAAAACCAAGTGAGAAACTGGCAATTATGATGAGCCATGGAAAGCCCTCAGGGCAGAGACTGACTACGTGGGTTGCAGAGTCCACCCGCACACCTTTTCTTACCACATCTCCCACAGCCCCCTCCGAGTCTGCCGAGTTTTCACAAGTATCGTACTACAGAGTGCACCCAACTGAGGCAACTGGGTGCTCTAAGTGCAAAGAGGAGCTGAAATGCTGATAACCCACACGAGTGCTTAGAATAGCAGATGCCAGGGGGAGAGAAGGGGGCCACCAGCTGAATTTGCATCACACAAGGAAATAAGTCAGTTGGGCAAAAGCCCCATATGGCTGCTTGGGAATGCAGAGCTAAAAGGGCTTTCACTGCTTGGAGAACTGCAGCTCTCCTCCAGCTTCTCATCTCACTCTCTGCAACTTGGTGCAGAAGCATAGGGAAGAGATTTCAAAACCTCACAGCACTTCTTACTATACAAGAAAAACAACTAGTCCTTTGCATGAGTATGTTTTCTGCATTTAAGAATCAAAAAGCACTTAGCTACAGTACTTGCCCTCTATCCACTTAAGGGACGAAAGGCCCAGCCTGACTTGCTCAAGGTCAAATAGCAAGTTCAGCAGCAAGAGATGACAAGGGCTCAGGTACCTCCAAATCCCATTCAACTGTTGTACCCATTAGACTGAAGAGATGTTAAACACCCTCATGGCGTCAAGAATGACTAATGCCCTCCCAGGTCAGCTTGTGATAGAGAACTGGGAACTCACACATCTCCTTCCTCTGCCTCCCACTCCAGTATTGTTGCAAAGCCCACGTGATGAGATTTTCCTAATCAGCAATTAAATAGTTAATGCTTACATTGCAGCAGATGGAACAGGAGTTGCTGCAGGGAAAGTATACAGAGGGAAGGAGGAGAAAAGAGACAGCAAGGAGGAAAAAACAGTCCGAGAAACAATCCTAAAGGAAAGCAGTTTTCCCACTATAAGGGGTGATTAGTCGACTAGACAACATAACCCTTAAGACTTTGTCTAGACTAGGATAAAATGCTACATTGTTGAAGGTGTTTGAGAGGCATAGTGTAGGTAAGGCACACGGCCTTTGAGGATGTGGTAGCCAAGGAAGAGACTAATTAGGACACGTTCACTAACATGTCTTAATGTTCCATGTTTAAATCCTTGCCCAAGAACTCAAGGCTATGCAAAGCAAAGGTCTCTGATGCTGTTCTAATGATTGTAAAAGTAAAGCTATGACACAGTGCAAAAGAATCAAAAGGGTGAGGAATTGCTCAAGTCTCACATCCCCCATTTTTCTTACGCTCATTGAACACCTGTGAACATTTGCATCTTAAAATATTCACCAGCATTCTACCAGACAACCTACTATGACATTTTTCCTCTAAAAATCTAATCAAAGGCCTAAATGCCAATAGCAAAAGAGACCACAGGCTAACAGGCTACACTCCTATGAAACTTATCCTTTTGCACCAGTGGTTGCACAGGCAGATTTCGGAAAGAGGGTGTGAGGGGAAAAGAAGACAGGACTATGAAGAGTGTGCCCAAGCCTTCATCAAAATCATAATTTTGATAATTCAGTACCAGATTTGTAATTAAAATCAAATCCCACCTCACTAAGACAGCCCGAAGCATTCACAGAGACCTCGTTCTGAGAGTTGTTACACTAAATACCCGGAGAATCACAAACACTGTAGCTTCTTCTTAACCCTTCCAGCAGTATTTCAGGAACCACCTGTCAGTTTAAAAGACTGATCGTTTTTCTCCCAGCTTCTTGCAGGCCCTAGGTGTGCCCCTAACCAAATAGGCTTACCATTTAAAAGCTTAATTGCACCTGTGGCTTAAACCTTATCCCAGACAGCACTCGGGAACACTTGGATTTGGGTGTTTTAGGTGTGAGACTGGGGCCTGCATTCACAAACAGAGCTAGGCAAGTCAGAGTAGGAGCCCCTAGTAAAAGCAGGCAGTATACTGGGGAGCAGGGAATGGGGAAGAAAGAAGTGCTTTTTCCATTTTGATCACATTTAACTGTATTTACATTTCCACAGTTAGGCTTGAGTAATGTCCACCTCCTTGTTTGTGACTGAAGGTAGGTTTCAGAGTCTCAGATTTCTTTTCCACAACAAAAAGATCAAAGTTTGAGCCACTTGTGCAACTTAGGTGTTTACAGTGAACTGGTCTAATCGCATGGCAAGCCCTCCCTCCCGTTATCAGTCTCACACTGAGCCAAGCTCCTTCATTCCATAAGCACCAGGGAGGACTGAGAGGAGAGGGCCCATGTCTGGTGTGGATTATAACCCACCATCCCTTCTACCTACTCTAACATGGGAACTAAAATACAGTATGCAGGGGAAGGGTTTAACATGTTCAACTAAATATTCACTTGGGATGTGGTCTGCAGGGCTGACAAAGCATTTTCAGGTTGTATTTTTAAAGAAGCTTTCTAAAAAGCAAGCAAGTGCTGTGTGAAGAACCAGAATGAGAGAGAAGGGTCCCTTCACTCTCCTTCTTAGTATTGCCTAGGTAGTGCAGGTTCATGGTCCATCTTATTGTCAAAGGAAACCTGTGCTGCCTTGTCAAAAGTTACTGGCAACAGAAGGATAAAGAAACACAGCACAGTAGGAGTCCATGCAGACAAGCTTCCACATTCCTAATCTCGCTTTATCTCATGCAAGGACACAAAAACTTTCTGGGTCTTCATTTTGTAAGCTATGAAATGGAGCTAAATTTTAGGGTTTTGTGAAATGATTTTCAATTAGTAATAGCAAAGCACATATCTTCAGATGAAAGGTATCATATAAATATTAATGAGCTCAGACTACTGGCAGTATGCGTGTCTCTTAGGAATCGTAAGCACCATGGATGGATCAAAGAGGACATGTAGCTCTAAGAGACAGAGTGGTGGGAGTTGTCTCTGCCTTTAACTGTATTTTAAAGTAGATCCTCAAGACTGTTGTGGATATTCCCTATCAAGTTACAGCAGCTTTCAATTAAAATGACATTTTATCCTTAGGCAAAATTCCACTGCGTACCTTTTAATAGTAGCAGGGCACATTTTCACTCATGTAGGTATTTCTTCTACCGACATGCATTACTAGATCTTTGTAAATAGGGATCAAACCAACTGGGAAATAGGGATTTTACCTTCATTTTCATCAAAATAAATATCCCTTACCTAGTTATGTTGCTGAAAAACTTCCAGCTCCACTGCAGTGCTGTGACAAGAAGTAGGATGAGGATGTGGCAGCTGTTTGCTTCACAGTGCTTGTAGCTCAGTCTGGCAGCACTTCAGACATGGAGCTGTCCTCTGAATGAATATGGCAGAAAATGCCACATGGTGAAGGTGCTGCTTCTGTTCCCCTGAGCAGGGGCAGCACAAAACGTGGCTACGGACACGGCGGGGAGAGGTGCGAGCCCCTGCGGGGGCTGTGCGCAGGCATGTTGGTGCAGCGAGGGAGCAGCACCAGTGCGGCCTCCAGCGCCGGCTGCCCTGCTGGGCCGGCACGCTGGGGAGGAGGCTCTCAGCCTCCTCAGGAATGCGGGATGGCCGCAGGCCTCAGCAGTGTTTTCCAAAGAGGTGCTTACGTTTGTTTCTCTTAGGGTCCAGCAAGCCTGTGGTTTTTTGTTGTTGGGGGTGGTGATGGGGAATGAAGGAGAGTTGCCTTCTTGGGGTTTTAAAAAATACATTACAAGACAACAGGGAGCAGGGACCAAAGATATTTCTTCACCTGAGGAAAATCCAGTTTTATCAGCTACCTTCCTACCTTTCGAGCTGTAAGACGCCATGGGCAGCTTTCTGCCTACTTCTCTGCAGCCAGGCATCCTAAATGCTTTGTGAGCCTGACACGTGGCCAGCCAGGGGGTCTACAGCAACTTGCCTCCTGTCTGGGGCTGCGTTTCATTTCCTCAGCAGAGTAAGACCAATGGCCCTCTGTCCTGCTCACCTCAGGCACATTTCCATAAGCTCTGCCCTCCGCAGCTGCTGCTAAGGCAGTGCTGTAGCTGTTTCTGGTTTTGTCTACACTGGAGCAACTGGGACTGATTGCTTAGTGCTGGTAGCAAGAACAAAAATCAAATGGTGTAGGCACACTCAGAATGCTTATAATTGTGTTCCTCAGAGGGAGCACAGCAAAGAGATGGCATTAACAGGCCTTTCCACTTCTCTGGCAAAAGAGGTTGAAATTTGGAAGATGCTCAGAATAAATAACACCCTGATAGTTCAGAAAAAAAATCTCCCAGAAATTAATTTCCTCCTGGGTTACCAATAAAAGATGGGATGTTCACAACACGATGAGTAGTGTCCAAAACAATCGTCTAATAAGTACTTGGATCTACTTGCTGTGCTTAGTGCTAAGAGATATGACAGAAAACTTAACTGTGTTTTGATACCAAATAACATAAATCCGGACACCACGCCAACAATTTTTAGACAAGGAACCAGGAACCCTAACAAGAGAGATTAGGGAATTCATTTCTTCCCCAGCCACACCAGGAAATTTTACACCTCTGTATGAATAATGTTTTCATAGCAAATCCAGGCATCAGTTCTAGCAAGTACCTCTCTCTAAACTCTAGCCCAAAAGAATCACTTTGGAAAAGGTCATACCACCTTCTGTTCCCAGAATTAAGTTAATTAGCACTTGTCCCTCTCTGTATAAGGTCAGGGATCCTCCCACAAAGGAGGTACACAACCAGATTGTTAAAAGATGTACATATGCCCTCTTAAGCAAACAGGCTTCTTTGTAGCATCACTAAGATTCCCTCTGGTCATCCCTGTAGAGCTCCCAATTGGAAGGGAAGCAGGCTGGGAGATTAGTGTAACCAGTGCTTCGCCAGGTACAAGGAGCACACTGCAGGCCAATAGGAGTGCTGGTATTTTAGTACTAGGTGGTGATCTCTCTCCATCTGGATGACTTTTATTAGGTTCAGCATCAGCCTTCATGTAGAATGAAGTATCTGAACTATGGGAATGTTTTCTCATTAGAGTTGAAAGATTTCCAATGCATTTTCCCCTCTGACACACTTTGTCTCTTCTTATTCCATCCAGGCACTTGTGCTATATATATTATGGAAGTATTTCACTTCCCCTCCATGTGACCACCTACGTGCATTGACAAAAAGCAAATCCAGGTAAGACCTGCTATCAGTTATATCTGGGTGCAACTGAAGTTTGATCAGCAATGAAGGTCAACACACGGTTCTGTATTTTCTGTCCACAAAAATGTTACACAGTGCACTTACTGAAAGAGGTTTAAAAATAGCCTAGCCCACACAGTTCTTGGGCACAGAAATATTGTCAAAGGTTGCCTGCCACAGAACTCAATTGCTGATTTACAGCAGTAGTTTAGGGACAGAAACCCAGAAACCCAAGTGTTTAATTACCAACATGCCCCATTCTAATCTAACTTTAACACAGCACAAACTATGTAGGATGGCAACCTCCCCTTTCTGTCAGCCAGCCATGACTGCTTGCTCTGAGCACAGCCTCGAACCTGCTAAGCAAGAAAGGAGTACACCAAGAAGGACAGGCTCCAGTTCCCCGGAGAGAGCACTCCTGTGCAGGCCCATAAAAAAAGGGTTCAGAGACTATTTGTGTCAACTCCCTAAACCACAAACCACTACTAGCCCTCCCTCTGAAGCACTTGCATGCTGCTCCTTGCAAAGCTGGAGCAAGATATGCTGGCATCCAGATCACTGCCTTTGGGGGCCCACCCATCCCTCTTGGTCTCCTTCCATCCCTTATCACAGACTTGCAGACCCTCTCCCTGGGCAGCAGCAGAAACTGGGGTGTATTTGCCTCCAGGTTTGGCACCCTTCTGTTCCACCATCGCCCTGCTCTTCCGACCCAGGGTGCAGCTTGCCCACCCTGCTGGGTCCTCTGATACCAAGAGGGAGGTAATATGTAGAGAATCACAAGTAATAAATGTGAAACTGGCAACTCTGGTGTTTGAAACAAAAGGGGATTTAGGATGCATTTGGCATTTCAGCTTTAAAGTTTAAAATAAATGAGGCAAAACTGAACTGAAGCAAAGGAATGGCTTATGGGCAGCTCAGACTTGTCCTAGACTTTCAAGCCAGTCATTTCCCATAAATGTTTGTAATTTCAAACATAAGAAAGGGGGAGAGGAGACAAAACAAACTGAGTCAACTGCTTACTGCCTTTCTGATTCAGACTCCTCAGCAGATGTAGGACAGAAAATTATTCTAGGAAAAAGTTCCTTTTTATGTATCTGGGACAGCCCCCAAAATTTTTACCAGAGGGGAAGAAGAGGACAAGAACTAAACTGCGAACTTGTCTGCACCCTAGCAGGAATTCACCCATTTTTCACCTCCCACAGGTATCATTAGCATGCTACTGAGAGCAGAAAAAAAGCAGCTAAGATCAAACACAAGCTAGTAACAAAGCTCTTCCTCTTGTCATCCTTCGATGGGCCAGAATTTCTGGCTGCAGCTCGTCTTTCCCTGAAAGGCTGGGCTAGTTCAGAGTCGCTTTTAAAAGAAGTGCCACACTATGAACGTGCTACAGCTGCGACACAGAAAGTGCAGAAGGCAGGAAGTCTGACGTTCACACCAACCTCAGCCCCTTCACTCACACCTCTTTTCAAATAGCTTTAGCACATGGAGCCCACATTTTCACGTTCTCAGAACTAGCTTTATCTATCACACGTCAAGTTTAAGAGAATTTTTTGAAATAAGTCTCTTTTTCCACGTTCAAAGACTCACTCAATTGGGAGCAACTTTTAAATTGTTTTTGTAAACTGTTCTCCTCTCCAATTTTTGCAGTAAGTTGCTACACTCCCTTTTAAAATAGTATATATAATTTTTAAAAAATAAAATACAGATTGAAACACCATACCAACTGTTGTCACAGTCCAAAAATGTCTGGATTTTCAAACTTAAGTCCACCACTGTGTAAAAAGGCCACACACATGTAAGTGTCAATCAGGCTCAGTGGCAAAACAGAAGGACCCAGGCTGAGCCTGCAGAATGGCACAAACTTTCCTGGACAGAAAAAGAGTGCTAGTTCTCAACCCATCTGGAATAATTTCTGCATATTTCAATGCAGATTTTTGGAATTTGACCTCAAGAAGCCAGGTGCTTGATTTCTGCATCTCCTGCTTTGCCGTGTTTGGTGACAGAACGGGAGGAGAGAGAAATAAAGAAAAATGTATTATTTACAAGGCTACACCTTAATTATACCTAATATTACCATAGTGACTATTTTTTCAGGCAACTCAAGCAGTCTGTTCTGTGCCCAAAAAATTCTGTAGCTGATCCTGCGCATTTTTAACAGAAACACTATCTCCATTCCCCTCCTCTCAGCACCAGGATTAAAACAAAGTAACATTCACAGTATTTGCGAGAAATGGCAAACAAACGGGTAGTAAAGCCTGGAGATTGCTTGGCAGCAGCAATTAGCTATGGCAAGTAACTCAGGGAGGGCAACAAAACCCAGCATTGTCCAGCATTTGGACACTCAGCGAAAGACTGATGAGTGAGGGGAAAGGGCCAACCCCACATGATACTGCCAGGTCTCAAGTACTATTTTGAATCAGGTAAACTAATATCTCCTGTACCTGTTCCAAACCACAGAGTAATACATGGTCTCTCTTTCTACAAAGTTTGCTGGCTGCCCCCTTTGGAAGTAGCATCTATCTTGGAGAAGATCTTGTATTTTCTCTTGGTCTCTGAAAAAGGATCCCAAACAAGTGGCAGGGACGCCGGGGTTTGGAAGCCTTTGCATGTTTATCTTTACTGATAAGGCTGCAATCCTTGCTGCAAGCACATCAGCCTGTGTCTGCAGCAAAACCTTACTCCAGTCGATGCCTGCCTTGAAACAGGCTTCCTCGGGACTGGGCAATGCCTTTAACCCCTTAGTGCCCCATCTAAAGAAGCCTTAGTGCAGATTTCTTTTTCTTACTTGAAGATGCATCATGTTTTTACAACTTAAAAAACAAGCAGGTAAGCCAGACCTGCTCTGAGACAGAAGCAGTGCAGATTATATAGATTATATACCTCCACTGATACTATCAGAGCAATTTACCCTCAGAGAGTTTCATCTCCCCAAACCTCTTCTGGTTCTGCGCAGATCAGAAGAATTGTCCATTTAAAACAAATGCAGCCATCCAAACTGTGGGTGGAACACATAAAAATTCATTAAGAGGACTTCTTGAAATTATTCTGTCTAATTGATTGGAGATCTTCAGCTAGAGCTATTTGGATTCTTGGAACTGGAGAATCAGCTATGATTCCAAGCCATCTGATTCTTTTCTGACAGGTTAACTAACCTTGTTCCTGCAGCTTTGTTAATGAAATCTCAGAGCATGCACAAACACGCATGCCAAGTGCAAACATCCAGAAAGTCACTAGGGATCTCCCAAAGCTCACATGCCAAGAGCTTGGACATCCTGAAAATGACAAACAAGTGCCTTTTCTCTGACAGCAGGTTTCATTTATTTCCTCCCACTTGCTCTTTCCCCATCTTCTTCCTACACCACTGAGTCAACCTTGACCAGGCAGTTTTCAGTTAAGCATGTGCTTTGCCAGAGGTGTTTTTAAATCATGTTTTTAAAAGTTTATTTATAGTACACACGCACAGTGCATGGTGCTTTCAGGGCTTCTGGAGGCTTCAGCATGTCAGGCTGGACTTTGCCAGGTGGAAGGAACATGAATTCCTCAACTGGCCCATGGAAAACCACCTCCTTCCCATGGTGTCTATCTATGCACCCCAACTCAAAGATAGAGTGCAATAAAATAATTTTTACTCCATTATCTCCCACCCATAATTTATAACATCCATGATCAACATACTGGAAATTCCAACTGAAAAAATTTAGAGAAATCCAAGTGATCCCACTCCAGCTGATCTCTTACCAAAATTAGCAGCCCATGAGAAAATGCAACTATTCTATGAACAATTTCCCATTAGGGCAAGGGTTGGAAAACAGTCCAGTAAAGTGAATTGGGTGAAAATTGCAGTCAGAGTTACACGGTCGAGCACTCATTGCATCTGGGAACAGGAAGTTTCATTTAGGGATTTGTCCTAAATGGTTGTGTTTGACCCATGTGACCAGTTTCTCTTTTCATAAGAAAAATGTAACATGACCACAAGATCATTTCCAAGCAGAAAAGCTAATATTTTCAGGAGCAAATCTCTCAGCTAAGTTCTGACCTTAAAAGACAGTTGTTCTCATGGTTTGGCTTCCCACCTATATGCAGCCCAAGTCTGGTTTTACTGCACAAATCTTTGCTATGCACAAGAGCTCCCTGCTCTGTACCTGGCCTTGGCAGGGAACATCCACTGGACAGGCCCTTCAGATCAAAGGGTGTCTTCATGACTGGTTTCAGGACAAGTTTAACTTTCCCTGTTCTGAAATGGTACAAGTTTCTGAAATATTGTTTCCTCAGCTGCACAGCAAATACAACCAGAGCAAGTTACTCAGAGTAATGGCTCAGAAACCACAATTTTAGGAGGTGGCACAGAGGCATTCTGAGAGGAGAAGAAAAGGATGTGGTAGACAATTTGCTAATGCCCAGAAATGCTCTGTCTCAGAACAAGCAAACTGCATGCCAGAATGCCTCGGGCCAGGGCTGAGTCCATTGCTCTTTCCACAACAGCAGCTTTTTCTAAATAAAGATGTCTTTACACGCAGGATTTGGGAAACTTAATTCAGATTAACTAAAGTTGTGAATTTAAAGTGAATTAGCTAAACCACATTGTATCTCTGTACAGACACCCTCATTCAGTGTGAAAAGGAACTTTAATTTCATTTATTTCATTCTACTAAATTAAGAGCATTTTAATTCTATGAATCCCCATGCAGGGATTAGTGGGTTGCACAAATGATGAAGTTACATGCTATGCTGGAGCTGAATGTGGCATAGGAAGTCTCCCAACTTCCATGCTAAAAAATGCTCATTTCCTGCCCACTTAAAAATAAGCTAACTAAAATTATAAATTTTATTTTCCTAATTAACCATGCCTACAAATCTAAAGCTGCATTTAGAAAAACTTATCTCTGGCTCTGCATTTGTCTTTTGCTTCAATCTACCAGACCATATGCATTGTTTTAAAATTAAAGTATCAGAAGAGAAAAAGAGTATTGATATAATAAAAAAACCCAGGAAAAGGCAACAGCATGTAAGAAATATTCACAGCATTATTTTTAAAAAAGCCAGACACCAGACCCAAGCCACATCAGCAACAGTCTGCCAATGGACCTGGATCTACACCATTCCATGAGCTATTAATTTGACTACCTAACAGAGAAGATCGCTCTCAAGTTTTAGAATTGAGATTTTTGTGTTGTTTGTTAGCAACTTGGTATGCTTCCAGCTTACTAAGTAGTATGGACCTCTTAAAGCTTCACCATGGGTCTTACAACACCACAACCCAGATAATGGCTTGGACAGAACATTTCTTCATCAGAGGGCTCAGCAAAAATCACTTCACAGAGGAGAAATGACAGGTAATGGTCAATTTCTAGCTGCTGTTTGGGAAGAGAGTCAACCTCTCTGCTTCACTTTACCTGGGGTTGCTGGGAGAGCTTGCAGCAAATCAGAACCATAGACTACAGAAGTCCAGGTAACACAAGGGAGAATGACCAACTGCTTGAAGCGAGAGCAGTCTGGTAACTGTGGTTACTAAATAGGCTGAACCCAAAAGATCTTCCCTACGGAATACGTGCTACTTTCCATGCCACCCCTTTTCGAGTTGGAGAGGAAGCAAAATAAGGATAAAGAATTTTTATTATAGATCTTAGGTAAACAACACTCTGGCTCCAGTGCAATCTTCCACAAGAAAGAAAACCAACTTCTCAAGCAAGTCCAGATTGTTAAACAGGAGGCAGATGAAAGCATTGCCTCAGAATGCAAGGAAATCCCAGGCTGGCTGGTTGGGAAAGAATTAGCAATACATAATTAAAAAGAGCACTCTCCCCTACCTCATCCCTGAGGTGAACACAGGTCCTGCATATTACTGACTTCTACATCAGCACCAGACAATGAAGCTATTGCTTGGGCAATAGCTTTCTCCCCAGGCCTCTCTCCCTCATGCTTTCAGTTGCTGGAGGCTGTTTCACACCAGTTCCTGCGAAGGTCCCTGTGTGGCAGGACATGCTGTTTGCATGTGCAGCTTGTGGTGAAAGATTTGGCCACTGGAGAACACCAGGAGGGAGGAAACCAGGTAGCAGCTCTTACTGTAACTCACAATAGAGGTTCAGTGGTCCCCTACTGGTGGCCTTGACTGAACATCAGTGGAGCCAACCCTCCGGCTCTCATTTTAGAAGACAGGAGCAGGGCAGAGTTCAGATCACACTTCACTGGACAGAGTAACTTCTGTCATTTGGTGATACTGCCTGGAACAGTGTCTCAGCATCCTCTGCAGACAACGGCATCAGCAACACACTATGGAGCTCTACCACACCCCTTGCTACAAAAGCTGGGGACTGAGGACCACGCCAGCACAATGCAGTGGTGCAGCTGAGCTGGGCTGTTCCTTGGCACCCAGCTCCAGAGGCAGGGAGTCTGTGAGAATGGCTTGAGTGCAAGTCTGTCATATATATGAAGAGAATACCCAGCTACACACTCATGTAAAGGCTAGAAACTCCCTCACCTCAGGCTATAAACCAACCACCAACTTCCTCTGTGTGCAAGTTATACCATAGTTGTTTGTTTTAGGAGTTCCTGTACCTTTCCCTCAAGCATCTGGTGTTTGCCTGTCTTGGAGAAAGGATGCCAGGCTAGACAGGCAGATCATGGCTTCTTTCTGGTATGGCAATTACTGCATTCCACCCTCAAAGGGGGAGAACACACTGGGGAAAGCGAGGAATGTTAGATGGCAAGTTCCAATAACACATGGCCCCATTAAATAGCCCTCCCTCCCTGTCTGGCCCTGCACAGTCATACCAGCAGCACACCAGGAGCACGCAGCAGCACAGCTTGGCCCTTTGCACTCTCAAAGAGTCCTGTGTTCCACCATAGAATTTGGGAACAAAGCTGAGCAGGGCTCGGCTCTCACCCTGGAAGTCCTCACACATGCAAGAAGCAGGATGTTGCCATGCAAATAAATATGTTACAAAACCAGGGGACAGAGCAGAATTGTGGTCTGCAGCAAAATACAAAATACAATGTTTAAAAACAATAGATCTCACTAGATAGCATGGTCCCTTAACATCAGGTTGGATCAGTCATTGTCCTACAGAATCTGTGCCTCTAGAGCCAGAAAAAAACAACCAGAAAACAAAACTCATCAAAGGTTACCTACAAAACCAATTTGTACAAACTTTGAGAAAGTCAACCCACTGCCAGCAGAATATTAAATACCTGTATCAGTCTATGAACTAGGGGCATGGGAGAGCGTTTATACCTGAAATGGGCATTTGGCAAAGCCTCTTTCTTCCTTCTCTGGAGCAAGAAGGCTCCCAAGCTCCCAAAGACAACTGTAATTTGGGAAACTCAGACCTGCCTTTCTACCTAAAAATTCTTCTCTCTGTTGACTTTGGCTCTGTGCCAGTTTAGCCATCAATTCCAGGTCTCCTGATCTGCGTGTCAGCAGAAATTGCCAGTAGATATCTGTTCAGATTAGCTGCCCAGACACCATCTCACTTGTGGCCTGCTCATGGATACCCTTCTTGAAAGCAGCTGCTGCTGCTGCATATATCCACCGGAGCCCTCATTTCCTCACTGCCCACCTGCTGCAGGGGAGCCAGAGCCACACAGACAAGACACAAATAACTGACAGAAAAGACCTTGCCACACCAAACAATAAAGTCCAAGAAATCCAAAGCCTGCACCTTCCTCACAAACTTGTGCTGGTTTTTAAAAGCAGAAGAATGTGGATAAGCAAACACAGATACGGTTGAACGACTTATCTAAGTTTAGACAAGTGGTATCTAAATAATGCTATTTTATCTTATTACTGTAACAAATACGAGAATTGATTTAATAACCTAATGTTGGTTTTGGGCAGTAGAGGTCTGCATCAATGGACCAAGACACTAATTATATTATCTTATCAAATCAGTGTATAATAATAGAGCTTCTCTATGCATTGATGGAACTAGGCTTAGCTCTGCATGAGATAATAACCCCTGAAAGACAGGGAATGAGGCAGTATTTACATATATATAATATAAATATATATAGCAGAAACTCCTTGTGCATAGCTGTTATTTTCTTTCCCTTTCAAAATATTACTAAGTATTATCTTTAAGGTATCACATGACAAGAAATTTCCTCTATAATCTTTATTGCTTGTTATTTAACTTCCCTCTATCTTTCTGAGAGGTAGTCAATATAATTTTCCAAAAGATTTTAGTAAAAGGGAAAGAACTACTGGTGCATATGCTGATCAATTCATTGTAAGCTGACAATAAAACTTTTTTCACCAAGGTACAAGCAAAATGACTTGCTGACATTAACTGGCAAGTACTTTGCATTCATATGGTATCTTTCGTCTACAGACTTCAAAGCATCTGACAGGAGGCAGGCAGGCCTTGTTTCCTCATCCATCCAAGGACGAAGCTGCAGCACAGAGTGGCAAGGCTTCCCCAGAAGGTAAAACCATTAGCAAAAATCTAAATTAAGTGATTCCCAGTCCTTAAAAATGAACTACTGTGCCCCAGTACAAATTACCCGTGCCCCAGAGAGCAGAACCACTATTCACCCACACCCTTCTGAGAACTGCTCAGGATTCTTTACGAATGTAAATTTAATTCATGAGAAACTAAACAAACACAAAACACAAGAATACTCTTCTACACACAGGGAAATGATGGGGATTTGAAACCAATCCAGATCTGAAGTTCTGTAGGGCTCCAAGGAGGAGCACTCCTTGAGTGAACCTGCAGAAGCACAGGTTTTCATTCATGAGGAGAGGAAGGGAAATCCTGATACATAACCTAGCAAGTGTTTAAATAAACCTGTTCAGATGAAGATCTCTCCAGAGAAAAACTAGGACTGTAAGAAAGGTTATGGAAGTAATTTTTAAAGTGCCATCTTAAAGAGGGTAAACCTTCTTTCAGCTCTTCACCTTTTTCATATAGCTGAAGAATGCTGACTGCCTAGAGCACTCAAATGGTCAGCAGAAACTCTTTTTAAACATAAATAGGGAAGAAAAATCCCTGCACAGTGCTATTTTAAAAGAAGCATATGGATTCGTCTAAGTTTGAAAGCAACAAATAAAAAATTATGCTGAAGCAATCTCTGGAGCAAGCAGTCTTTCAGCATTGGTCAAAGAGACTGCAATGAAAATATTTTAAAACCTACTCTCTAGTTATGAGATCTCTCATGGCCTGTGGAGGCGGACAATATTAGAGGCCACTAAATCCTAAAGTTTATTTTTCTAAAAGTTTTCACTTCAAATAAAGCTTTGTTTTAATATGTATGGGGCCAACTGTTAGAGCATTGAGGTCCTGGTTATTAGCCAGCTAGAGCTCATGAATTATGTTTAGTGAGAAGTTTATTGGCTCGGTAAACACCATTCCAGTTCCCCTCACTCCTGAACCGTGGAAGCCAAACCAAGAGATATTCAATGCCATATTACCACAGCACCAGAGCAACCGTTATCTGATTACAGACATTTTCTTTTTTGTAAGGAATTTGCTATTGCATCATTTAATACGTGGAAGTCTTTACATTTACCAAGGCATCACACAAAGAGTACATAACTGTTTGGTCCTGTTTATCACCTTCTGGAGCAGGATTATTTGTTTCCATCTCATAGCTTTCCAAGTCCAGGCATTACAGAAATGCAGTCCCTCGAACGCTTCATAAGGTAGGAGTTTGGCAAGGAATTTTTAACACTAGCAGGGTCCTCATGAGGATCCAAAGTGGAGCCAGAGCAGCCTGAGGTGGTGTTGGCACTACCTGGCCTCACCCCGTGTGTGCAGGCACCAGGAAGCTGCAGACCAAAATGCAAGGTAGGCATCACTAGAACAAGCAGGACTGATGAGTAGCTGTGCAAATCCAGAAGCAACTGCTACTTGTGTGGCTGGCTTTGTCCTGGGTTGTAGCTGGTTACCTTTCACTGCCATGAGCTAAAGCCCCAAGTACAGAGAGTAAGCAATGATCAGTCAATGCGTAGTGACTTGTTTGTGTGCTTGTTGTTCCAGTTCTCTGGAATAGCTAAGATACACCAGGAGACTGTACAGGGACTGTGTCAGTCCTTGAGGCAAAGAAAGTTAATTTAGTTGGAAGAGTAAGGATGAAAATAAGAGTGCTATAATAACAATAGTCTATTCTGGTAGCAGAGTAAACTGGAACTGAAGGAGTTTAGGTTCTCCTCCTAGTTCTCTACTTCTGTCACACCACCTTGGCCAAATAATGCATGTGTTTGTGTCTCTGCTTCCTCTCTCCCCTTTTGCTATACTATCTACTATCATCTACTATTGCTATTACTATCTACTATTATCTACTATCTACTACCATCTACTATTTAGAGTGGAACATTCTTCAGGGAAGAGATTGTGCTGGTACAACCCAGTGACAGCCTTAGGGTTCTGGAGTCCCTAAGCCAAACATAGTCCACTTTACATAACACCAACTATGAAATCATGTATTCTCATGTAAATGCTTCTTCTGATGTCCTGAGAATCACAATGCCAGAATCTGTCCATATGACAATGAAGAAACTTGGCAATACAGATCCTTAATGTCCAACCTATCCCACAAGGACATATCATCACACCGATAACGAAGCACCTCTGGGGAACAGGCAGAGTTAAAATCTTTCCACCCCAGTAGTGGTGAAAGAAAAGATACCCTTCTCTTTAAATTTAACCCTTTCCCTTCCAAAGAATGCCTGGAATTTCTACTATTTCCCAGCAGAGAGTGGAAGGCAAAGACTTGGCATGGGGCAAGACAGATAAGAGCAGTTGCCTTCTCTAGGTTTTGTTAACTCTGCATAATTGCTTAGGGCATGTGATGGTTAGAGAGAGACACTTCTGCCAGAGACAGACTACAAATCACTAGGATAATTCCAAGCAAACAAAATCTAGTTTACAATGTGGTTGTGGTATATAAAACACCTCTGTAAAACTACAGTATAATTCAACTGCTCCAGTTTCATTTACAAAGCAAGGATACAGTTTTCCTTCTCAAAGACTGCCATTTAGGGCCACTACGATGTTGAATAAAATCTTGGCAGTCCTCTGGGACACAGGGTGAAGGCTGATGACTGTTGGAAGTTTCTCTAAGCAAGCCACATTTAAATACCGTGTTTTGCAAAAGGGCCCATATTGCCTTGCCTGTGAATTCAGGTTCCTTTACCAGTTTAAAATCTGGGTCAGAGCAATTTGCTTACATTTGGAGTCCTTTTCCAAAATTAATGGTGTGTGGTATTTAGAGTTGCAGATACAAGACAACCGGATACTCTGCTATTATCTGCTCTGCATCAAGCATCTACCGTCTACAGTTTTCCTGCTAAGCTTTGTTCACATGGACAGCCCACTCACTCCTGCAGCAGTTGCACACTCAGCATCCCAATGATATTATTCTTGGCTGGCCTGTTAAGCTCCCAGAGTAAGGCAGATGCACACGAGTGAGCCCTGCTGGGTTCTCAGCAGCTTTTAGATGGCTCCAGATTACAGCTGGCCATGGATGGAAGTTTTCATAAGCAGTGATAAAGTTGAGAGCTTTTTTATTCAAATAGGATGTTGACTACTGCTGTCTCTATCTCTGTCACTTCATGGTGATAAGTAGATTACCCAAATGTACTGGACTACATCAGGCCACTTGGAAGATCCAGTTAGTGCTACATACAGCTGCTAAATTGCTTAGCTAAATTCCACACAGGGATCACACACAGCAACTGCGACAGTTGATGTTTGTTTCACTTTGCCATTCAAGGAGGTACTTTTGGATTACTAATTCCTTGTATGACTTGGGTGCTGGCTAGTTCAGAGATTATTTTGTTGTATCCTGACAGGCAGTTGTAAGCTGGACCCTAAGCCTCAGCACACACATTTAAGTATCTCTGATCTGGAAATTTGGGTGGCATATCTGCTCAGGAATCCCACCCAGAGTTAGGATCCTGCCCGCATTTATTTCAGTGCTTCTTGAAAGAGGAAAGATAGAAAGGAAGGGAATAAGAAAGAAGCCCAAAACCACAACACAAATTTGCCACTTAAACTTACTGACAGAACTGACCTGCAAAGTACAAATAGTAACAGAGAATTATGATATTAACACTTTCTCATAGTATTCCTCCAAGTATAATATATAATGCTTCCTTAATACAAACCACTTTGGAGTGACAATCAATGAAATACATTAAAATACAATAAAAATACTGGGTTTAGGATAAAAATGTGGTTCCAACCTATGGGCTTGTAAAGGAAAAGTCAGCAGAGCCTCACTCCTCTTGTAGGTAAACTCTGAAGTTTCATCCCCTTGTTCACAAGCCAGGCGGAATAAAAATATCCACCTACACTAAACCAAAGGGAGCCACTCGTAACCCAGACACAACCACAACAGACATTCTCGGCAGTCCTTGGCTTAATAGAACACTGCTTTGTGGTTATACCCACCACTAGGATTTCATCTTGCAAGTTCTAGCACGTTTAATTTATTCCAGGTCATACATCAAATATAATATTAAAATTTAAGATGGCATTTGAGATTGAGACTTTCTTTTGCAGTTCGAGTAGAGAGAACACAGTTGGGATCGTGGGTACATGAGCATATTAATACATAAACACAAACCTGCAGCCATCACTCAAGAAAAACAATTGGTCTTTAAGAGGGGAAAAAGTTGTAAAAAGAATCAATTCCATTAAATAGCTCTATAAATCAATTCCACCAAAAATCAATAGGAAACTACATCCACCATGTGCCAAGTAACTCCCACACATCAGGTGCAACTGTCCGTGACAGCAGCCACGCAACAGCTCTGCCTGCCGGGAATTCAGGCAGCTAAGGGCTCAAGCAAGACCCCTGGCATTGCCCACACTGCCCTCCTGAGAGCCCTGGCACTGCCCACACTGCCCTCCTGAGAGCCCTGGCATTGCCCACATTGCCCT
>NW_024581124.1:398094-458356 GCF_017639235.1 Corvus kubaryi
TGCCCACACTGCCCTCCTGAGAGCCCTGGCATTGCCCACATTGCCCTCCTGAGAGCCCTGGCACTGCCCACATTGCCCTCCTGAGAGCCCTGGCACCACCCACGATGCTCTTCTGAGAGCCCTGGCATTGCCCACATTGCCCTCCTGAGAGCCCTGGCACCACCCACGCTGCCCTTCCGCTCTTACCATGGCACCTTAGCCCTGCTCGCTCAGGGGGAGCTGCAGCCGAGGTCTCTGGCCAAGCAACTGCTCCCTGCCAAGGCCTGCACATATGTTCATGGAGCCCATGCTGGGAGCAGCTCCACACTCACAGGGGCCATGCAGCTCCCATCTCTAGACACTATGGTGGCAGTCCCATCTAAAAATCAGTGGAGGAAAATTCACGTTTCTTGTTAGAGTCAGACATCTTACATGCCCAGGTCTGAAATGAAGTGTGACTTTGGGATTTTCCAGCAGGCTTTGTCCCCAAAGGGGAGCTGACTTAGGCACAGATATGGGGAAGGTGGTAGGGGAACATTAAGGATGTGGGGCCCACGAGCCAGCAGCATGCAGTAAGTCACATACTGGTTAAACAAATTACTTGTTTAAGCACGAGTTCAGGAGTTACACATCGTATCAGTCTTGCTAGTTCAGTTACTTCCCCAGCGACTGTGCCAGGCCACTGCCCTCTCACTTTCAAAGTGCAGCTCAGTTGCATTTTCACATTTGTAGGTGGTGGATGCCCCTTCAATGACTGGAGAAACCCTTGGGGCTTTCATTTTGTGCTGGCAGCTCTCAAATGACTTTAGAAACAAAACCCCTGGGGCTTTTGTTCTGTGTGGCAGAGCAGAGAGGGCACGGAAGATTCTGGCTTTGTTAAAACCTGTAGAAAAATTCATGTCCTGTGTCTTCTCCTTCATGTGCTTCACGTGTGCTGTCATGTCTCTGGGCCATTAGAGACACAATGTTTAAGAAATTAAGATCTAGCATTTTTGCAATAGAAAAACTTGATGAGTTGGCCTCTGCTATTCAGCGCTAAGTACCAAAACCCATTTTTTCCTGCTGTAACTGAATGTCAAGCATAACTGAATTCAGTTACTGCACACAGAAACACTCACGTCTGGTATTACACACATATATTTAAAACAGAGAAAGAATGCACATATGTGTATGACAAATAATGAACAATTTAATGAGAGGGTTCAGGACTGTCCCTGGCAGGAATGAAACTATCTACTGCATCTCTCCAAGACTCTGTGACCCAGCTGCAGGAGGGATCTGATCTCCAAATTGCATTTTTGATCTTGGGCCTGATCTTAGCAATCAGCACCCTCAGCCTACTGATTTCAGTAGGATTTGAGAGCATTTGATATCAAACCTTCCATCAGTCACAAGTTTCCCCTAGATGTAAGGATATGCAGTTCTGGAAAGCAAGACTTCGACACAGGCTGGAGGTTTGATGTCAAGAGTAAGTGGGAATTGTACAATCCCAGGCTTCAATCTAACCACTGGTATTTGGCAAGACAAAGCAGCAACACATTGAAGTTTGTCTCTTTTGAATTATTCCTTAAAACTCTATCATATGACTCTTCTGCTCCAGAAGAATTAATCAAATATTAAAAAGTATACTAAGGGAAGATGAAGGCCATTGTCAACAGAACAGCCAGATTTTCCTGCAACTAACAGTAGACGTTCCTCATTTTCCCTGTTCCTAAATGCGTTTGCAGTGATATTTCATTTACTACGGTTTCAGTTTCATGCAAGTCAGGAAAAAAAAAACTTTGTGGCAAGTAGCCTTCAAGTATTATAATAAGGAAGGGCGAGTTTTGAAACACAGATCCCGTTCTAAAGAGAGTCTCCATGCACAGATGCCACACCAACACCTGCACGCATGTAACTTGCAACTATTTGGTAGCTCTCTGAAGTTCTGCAGTAGCTTAGAGTGAAGAAATTACTGTTATATTTATGAAGGACAGCCCAAAGCATGGTGCAAAATTCGTGTGGAAAGACACAGAGAAAACAGATAGGAATAGACACAGCCCAGGGAGCAAAGAGATTACAGTGATATAGCAAATATGTAGGAATGGTTGGAAAAAGCAAGTATGTGCACAACCAGAGAAGAAGAGAGAATCCCACAGGTTAGATAACCAAAGCATAAATTGCAAAAAGCAGAGACTGTGGACTATGAGTTGAAGCCAGCTAGGGATCTGAAGTGTCAACTTGCATTTAAAGATTATCATAGTTAAAATCATAAACCAAATTGCATAATAGGCAAATGAGATGAATTGAAAGATTAAGCTGTGGAAACAGACTCAGAGAGAGGATTGTAAGGATCTTTTTTTTTTTAAATCCTTCTCCTGAACTCTTTTATACTCAAGGAAAAAAAAAAAATCTTAAATCCCATTTCCTGCCAGTATAGGGCTAAAACGTTAACACCATATTTCATAACAGTTAATGTGAAACAGGATTACTGTGCTGACTTGTTCTTGAAGAGCAAATACACTCTAAAAACTAGATTGGGCAGGAGGTAGATTTCTTTCTGACAAATCCGCTGACAAGAAGCAGGACGGAGAAAACATATTTTTCTCTATGACTTCTGGGGATGAACAGAATTTAAAAGTCTGTTGTCCTCAGTAGCACTGATGTACTCTTCCAGCTGGACTTTTTTTGTTCAGTCATTCACTGTAGAGACTGACTTACTATGAATAATCGTGCTTTTCTTTCCTACTCAGATGAAGTGCTTACACTCTTTTCAATGAAAGCAAAAGAAATGCCTTGTTTAAAATAAGCCGGAAAGATCTTATGAAGAGGACCCAATGAGCCATCAGAAGGAGTAACTTCTTTATACCAGCCAGAGAACTGCCTCCTAAGAAAAAGAAAGATTCAAACCCCTACCCAAGCAGATGAGCCAGCCAGAGCCTTCTCTAACACCGCACTCTATCTGGGACTTCACTGTGTCAAAGCCTTTTACACGGAGAGCACTTAGGCAGCGAGTGTGTGACACATCCAGCGAGACTCGTAATGTCTTGCCTGTTTTCTCTTGAGCCTCTGAACTGTGACCTCAAAGCAAATGAATCTGAGAAGAAAATATATTGGTCAGGCAATCACTCAGCCAGGCTCTGGGTTTTTAAAGCAGGGATCTGAATCAGCTATATCGCCTCCCACTTCTTTCCTGATACAATTAGTCAGCATCTGCCCCGGCAGCCAATCCGCTGCCTCTCAGAGGGGGGGACGAGCAGCTGCAACTCCCTTGCCCACTGCTACTTCCGAACAGGCTGTGGAATCGCGGAGAACAGATTCTGAATTCCGTCTGGTGAAGGTTAGCATCCCTTGCCTGCGCTCAGGGGAGTGAGAGGAGCTGAGAACAGCTACTGCTTACAACCTCTTTGATTCCCTGCTCCAGCCCAAGTGCAGGCTCAGACGCGTCCCAGCCACACCTCTCCCACCTTGGGCCGAGGCCATGCCAGCTCCACACACCTGTTGGAGGCTTCCCCACATTTTAAGGGAATCCCCAGAAGGAGATTTGCAGGTGCTCTGCTCCCTTCAAAGAGCACAGGCAACAAATCAACCTGGGAAATTGGACCCATAGCATTCAATGTGGCCCTCTGACCTTTTTCAAAATGTTCTCAGCCCACCAGGCTGGCAGGACTGAACTTTATAGCTAAGTGTTTTGAAAGAAGCGTGTGCTCTTAAAATCCAGTTGAATTTTTGCTAGGGAAACTTTACAAAGGCATCATGAGTGTATCCACAGGAGTTTTGCAATTTTAGGTTACAGGTGATTACAGCAAATAAACAGGCATGCAAGTCAGGGTCGGAAGCGGGCTTCTACTTAAAGCCTGCCTCACCAGGCACTTGGAAAATAAATAAACCCCCCAAGCAGTTCTGTTTTACCCAACAGCTTTAAGGCTCCAGCCCCGTTCCTAAGGCTGGATTGTGCAAGCTCTTACTCCAGCAGTCACACTGAGTTCAAGCAAAGTGCCTGAGTAAGCATTTGCAGAATCTGACCCCCCCAGCCAGTTATCTATACAGCACCTATTTGTGCCTTGCACTGCAAGCTCTTTAGCTGGGGACATGGTCTGGCAGTATATTGTCAGCTGCAATGTGCTTTATCTCCATTTATAGCATTAAATCTAATTTTTGGTGCCAAGTGCAGCATTAGCCTTACAATGACATCTATTAAAGACATCTTCCCCTGGAGACTGTGATCTGACCAACAACTAGTTTGCACTGTTCATATTTTTATTTTATTGCAAAACCACCATGTTCATACTACCTTTCCACTTCTCTAATTTCAAGCATTTTCTTAAAACACAGTACGACAGCACTGAATTACAGGAATCCCACACCCCGGCATTACACAGACTTCACTTGAGATGCTGCCATCCTTCCTTCCCAGAAGATTTACAAAACTGGGAACTTAAAGCAATAAACATGACTGGTTAGTCTCCAGTAAGGTGTAAGTTTAGCAGAGGTAGACTTGTTTTCTCTGTGCCATCAGAAGCATTCCTGATGGGCACCCAGCCCCTTGGGGAGGCAGGGGACAGCAGCCTGGCACAGCATGGAACAGTTCTTATGGAAAAAAAAATCTGCAAGTTCCCCTGAAATGCTGCATCCTGCATGCCTCAAAGGACAGCTGCTACCTTCTCACTTACAAAAACGTGACCCCAGCGAGTCAATCTACAGTGCTAATGCTGTCAGATACCCTCCCACTCACCACTTTTGATGGTCAAAGCCATTGAAATGCAGTGGCTTCCCCTCTGCCTCAAAAGGGGATGTGCTTTGCTTTTGCTCCAGGAAGTCTTAGGGAGGGTGCTTTGGGTTTTTCAGTTTTTGGTGAGGGTACAACCCAAGCTGTTTTAGATAAACACAGAGGTAGCAGGAGTCCATGTGTAACCACAGAGGAAGCAAGCACAAATAGGCAAATATTCTGAATAATGGCAGCGTAAATGCACGTGGAAACTTGCTTGAACTCACCTGGGCTCCTTTCCCCCTTTCTCGTCCAACCAGTTAATGAATAGGGAACATCCCAGTCCTCTGGCATATGGTAGTAGATGCTCTGGGCATTAGGTAGAAAACTACTGATAAGTCTTTTGAAATGGAACAGTTGGCGTCATGTAGCCCAGGTCCCATTTCATATGAACTCTCAAAATTTGGAAAGGAAGGGAGGTTTTATTTATTACAAGTGAAACAGAGAAACTGAGGTGCTTAATCAGTCACTTGCATCTAATGGGAGTGGAAGCTGGTTTGTTGGGCTATGGCCATGGCTTCTGCTCTGTTAAGGAAGAACCCATGTGCAGCTTTCAGAAAGTCATATAAACATCTCAGAAAAGGTTATGTGAATATGCCAGAGATACTGCTGTAAGTCACAGATTACTAATTATGAAAGCATTTTGAGATCTTCGCGTGGAAAGGATGTATTTTCTGGATAGGCAAATATTTTAATTCCATACTCCAATGATCAGTGTTTCAGCAGGACCCTTAAAATATATTTTCCTTCCATGACTGTCCTCTATGGTTAGTTACACCTCCATGCATGATTTCCAGTACTACAGGTCTGTCAAAAGTACTAGTTTTCTCTGCATTTGGTTCCACTTACAAGACTCTGAATTATTAGTACAGCATTCAGCTTGAAATCCTCTTGCACAATGAACAGGGTGAAATATTAGACAATAGCAGCTACTATTGTTATTTTCTGTTCATTACATGCTAGTGGAAATACAGCCCATCTTCAAAATACCATGGCCTTACACAGGCAGAGGTGAAGAGGTACAGACAGGTGAAATTATTTTTCCAGATTCAAACAACGTATCAGTGGCAAATAAATTCTCATACTCAACTCTGTTTTAACCACCACAATAGAGATGTCAGAATGAAGCTGATGGTCCTCTCTCCGTACTCGGGTCACTTTTTTCCTCACTCGGGAGCTGAGGAATATCAATACAGCAATTAAACCCATCACCTTACAAGCAGCAACCAGAAACTGGGAGACCCAGCCTGACTGGAACAAACCAGCTGACTACAGCTGCTAAAAAGAGGTCCACACTTGGGCAAATACTCAAGACATTCCTTCTCCAAGGCACCACCCATAATAACAGGCCAACAGTCTCGAACACCTCTGCATTTGGATGGATACGCAGAACCGCATACATTAAACTGCTTTTCTTGGAGTTCATTTGAGAATGCTGCCAGCTTGTAAACAGCAGAGTCAGTTTTGCTGCCAACACAATTTCTACCTAGAGCAAGCGGAAGTGCTTTTCCAAGAATTTCCAAGACTGTTGCGTCACGCCGTGCGCTGGCATTGCACCATGCAACCCGGGGAGGGAAGACACAAAAATATAAGCTGCTGCTTGGTGCATCCTGAAGGGGGTTATTTAGAGGCATTTGCTGATTTTCAGGAAGAGACTGACAGTGCAGAACAGACCTTCCAAAAACTCCCAGTGCTCACTGCAGGGGAATATAATTTCATTAATACTTCCAGTGCTGTAGCAAAAAGAGAGTAATTTTTATAGCTGGCATGTTTCAATTTTCATTACAATTTTGAAAGCCTTGTTTGATAAGGTACAGTGGAGACTAAGAAATGTAGCATTTCTGAAGAACTAGAGAGACTTCTTCTCTAGCCTCCCTCCCCCACTGCGGGTTTTGCATAATCCTAAAGCATTAGTCCTTTGGCAACTTTACCATTTTGAAGCTTTATTAGAATTCTGTGTATGATGACAGCATTTACAGGCTGTTGCTAAGGTCAGGGTCCCATTATGCAAACTTTTAAATATGATGAGCATTTATAAGATAAATATACAAAACAAACCAAGGACATTGTATTCTCCATACTTTAAAGATGAAGAAAACTGAAGTTGCTTAACTTCCTTCATGACCATAGCATGGAAAGTTTAAATCAGGGATGGAAGCAGAGTTCCTTGGACCACAAGCTCACCCAGAAGAATTGAATGTGGGCAAATATTCAACTACTGCACCAATTCATAAAAACAAGTGCTTATAACTAAGTTTTCTGGGTAAAACTTTTCAAGTCATCGTTTACATTACTTTCAAAAAACACTCAGCCAAACATCACTCTGCTGACATCTGAAGAATTTCAAGACAGCTCTCGCTCTCATCCCAAAATCCCCATTATTGAGCATTCTGGTACTATGGTTCTGGCTATGTACACTTCATAGCTGTGCACACAAATTTATAATTTTTAGTGGACTCCTTGCCATTTACAACTTTGCTAGATATTTTCCCTGCCTAGAAGGACATCCATGTTTTTCTTTGAAGACTGGGCATAATCATGTCACTAATATCACATTATCAAAGAACATTTGAGCTGCCTAGAAAAGAAAACAGAGCTTTTTTCAAGGGAGTTTGATGCAAAAAGTTCCACACGAGGACTGTTCTGGATACTTTATAAGGATAAACAGAAACTAGGAATAACAAAGACCTCACCCTTCCAGAGGTAGGGGAAACAACATTAAATAAAAACAGCACAAGTCTCACTCCACACTGGCATCATTTCAAACCTTCTTTTAAACAGGTCTTGTTTTAAAAAAGCATTCTTCAATTGTATGTGTTTTCTAGTGAAGTTATGAGGAAAATTTGTCCCTCCACAGAAAAAGCCACTAATTTACTGTTCCGTCCAGTCTGGGCAGCTAACTAACCCTTCTCACCAGGAGCCTCTTGCAAAGGGACAGACAGGCTGGTTTTTCAGTTTAGTTCAATAACCACTTCTTTCAGACTGCAGAAAGCAACTGAGATTTGAGGAGGGGCAGAAGGGCAGGAAAGCTTACTTCCCTCCAAATGAAAGCTAGGTGTCAGAAACTAGTATCTGCTAGTTCCAAACTTATAAAAGAGCAACAAAACTAGAAAATAATCAGTTCACTTTTGCTCAAAGAACACTTCTTTTGCTTTGCATTTAAATTGGAGCTGAATAAAAATCACAGAATAAGTCACATAGAAAGGGACCTCAGGAGGTCATCAGAAAGTATTTTGATAAGAAAGTATTTTCCAAATATTTTTATTTAACACTTCAAAATATTCAGGTTTAACATTTCATTGAATTTAATGCTATATAAGAAGTTTCTTGAGTCACTTCTCAGAAACAATAACATAGTAAATTAATTTTGTTTCTGATTTGCATGTTGAATCATATTCTGAATGTGTTAACCCTGTCCTTACGCTTAACATGAAATTTACTTTAAAGTTATTTTAGTTGCACATCAACATGTTTTAATAGGTACAGACCAGCGAGATCCAGTGTTTCTGCTGGAGAGTAACTACCACACAGATAAACCAGCAAGCTTTAAAATAAGGTTTCTTGTCAGCTGATTGCAATTCTCAGTTAAAACTGGCACTGCAAATTATTCTATTCTGTTCTTTATCAAACAAGAGAAAAGATTTCTAAACTGTCAAACTGGCTGGTGGCATCTTGACAGCAGATGGAAATGCAGTAAGTGCAGTCCTATATGGCAGTGTCTTTATGTGACTCCTAGAAAACTGAATCCACTCACTGAATGGCTCTTTATACAACGGGAAATGTGCACACATTTAGGGGAAGGAATCTGCTGTACACCACTGTCATCTTAAACGGGTCCAGGAATGAATGGGACTAGCCCAGCATGAAGGGCAGAGTCAGGTTGTTTACCACGAGGCCTCTCCCCAGTCACTCCATCGTGTATCTCTTTTTACACTCATGGCAAAAGACTGATTTGAAGACAATTTTATCTTGCACAGTGTTTGGTTCAGTGGGGGAAGGGAGTGGATAGGGAAAACTGATGTATTATAAAAAGCCATCCCCTCTTCCTTTACCCAGGGGACTGAAGGACAGCAAATGCCTCAGGCCAGCATACTGACATGAAATGCTTCCTAACTCCCATCCAGAACCTGGGCAAGGACAACACTGGCACGTTTTTCCATCCAGTATCTAAAGCTGGATGAACAAGAGGGGGTTCCTAGCTCCTGCACAGATCTCTCAGAACACCTAGCAACAAAAGCAAGAAGTTCACCCTATTTTCAGGGACCTTTTACTGGGAGAGCTCCCTGATGACTGTTTTGAGCAGGAAACCAGTCCCTGCACTTCTCTAAACTCTTCTTACTGCCAGCTGAAGACTCAGACCCTTCTTCCAGCTTAGCTGCCAGTGCATGTGTCTTCTGACACTTTCTGCAGGACAGCTCAGTTTGTCTTTTCTCCATTAGAGAGAGTAAGTGAAGGAAGCTTCCTACAATAGGTCCATTTCTAAATGCATGCTTGAGGTTTTCAGTTTAAAAGATCGCTCTTTAGCCCCTTCAAATCTGCAGGGTGCGCATCCGAAAATGTGATATGATACATATGTAATCCTGGATAAACTACATTCCCCACCCCTTTCCATTAAGTAAAATCAGTAACTAGAATCCCTGTTTAGGATTTGTGATTACAAGGATCACCCTCCGCCCTGCCCTGGTCAAACAATACGGGCTCTAGGAAAGCACGAGAGCCGTCATTTCAATAACGCAAAACCCTGTTGCTTCCACTCCAGAACAGCTGACTTGAAGTGCATGCTAGGCTGTGCTTATTAACAAAATGAGAAATCTGATACATAGAAAGAAAACACTATGTGAGGATTAATCCTGGATTGCAGTTTGTGGCCAGCACTGGGCCATCATCCAAACACAGACGAAAAAGAACAGAATTTCTCCCACCTGTCACTTACAGCAGGTACAGCTATTGCTGTCTTGTTGCCTCCTCCTTTACAGCTACTGTAACAACTCATTTTGTATCAAGCTTAAAATTCAGGATTGACCTCACTGTTTCACTTCTTCTTTGTTTTGTGGGAGCCAGCACTGGAGGGTGAATTTTCTTTCCAGGAATTACAAACAAGAAGCTATGAGTAACTCACAAGTTTGGACAGCTAGCATAATACACGTATGCTTCAGGGAAAGAAACACAGCTTAAAACTGGCATCCTGTTGGAACCTGGAGATGCTAATTGAACAAGAAAATACAACTCTCAGGAACATCTTTTTGACATTGTTCTGCTGCTTTTGAGAGAAGTAAGCACACTGTCACTGCTGATTGTGAGAGACCTGAACAAACTGATGCAGTTTCTTTGCCAATGAGCTACTGCACAGCAGAGTGAAATCCCTATTGCAATGCATTGTCCTTGCATAGTACAGCAAGACAAAAACCAATATAAGAAGCCCTAATGGCTCAGTCACTGGTGTTCCATCCACACCAAACCAAAGAAGTCATCCTTATTCTTTTAAAAATATATTCTCCTGCTTACGGTTGGGTTGACGCTCTGTTGTTGCAATGCCACAGCTGAGCCCTGTTAATTTTTCTCCAAGCCCAGCAGGGAAGGCATGTCTGCTGATGCTGAAATGGTCCCTTCCCATTGAGCTTCGCCTGTCACAATACAGCCAATATAACGGCTATGTCACAAATGTGATTCTGCTTTCTCCCACTCCAACACCACATTTGCTGCGGCACTGAAATGCTGCTTTGTGGCAACATTCTTCCCCAGCTGTTGGCAGAAGCTGCAGTGTTGTTTGTACACTTTATCAGTCAGATTTGGCTAGAGGATGGGAAACTTGGTTTTCTGTAGAGAAAACATGGCAACCTCTTCCTACCAATACCTCTGCCTGTCAAGCCGCGATATGTTCATCAGACTGGATGACAGGGTTAAATGCTGCAGTCTGCACAAACAGGAGTTGTGATAGGAAGGCAAATGCACCTCGGTTTTCAAACATCATCCCATTTCCCTACATCTATCATCAAAGAAGGCAGCAGGAGCTCAAAGAATAGCCACATACTATTTTCTGCAGGGTCAGAAAATGCACAACATACAGTTTATGTTTGACAGTACTTAATTACTATGGGCTGTAAAGATGCTAGAAAACGAGATCTCTCATTGCAAGATCTGCTGTTCACAACTTCAAATTTCATGCTGTGACCACCAATTTTGGGCTGCGGTGGCTGTTTTAGAGAGTTTAAATCCATTACACAGCCAAACTGGTTAGCATTAGGTTGTTTTCTAGTTATTTTAAAAAACTAATCAAAATAAATTGAACACGTACCCTTCTGGAAAAAGGCCTCTCACCTTCTCTTTCTCTCCTCTCTCCCCCCCCCCTTGTCACACATCGGCTTCTGCCAAACAATTCAGCACTGACACTACAGCGCATCACGTGATACCAAGTGCTTCAAGCATCTTGCAATACTTATTACTATCTACACATCCATAAGTCATTCCACCCAGAAACATATGTGAATACTAACGTGAGCTATTTCTTTATGCATTAAAGATTTAGAGTTCTCCCAGATCCTTGGAAGAGGCTTTTCCCCCCAAACACTGAAAAATCATCCCTTTTATGTATGTGCATCTCATCTGCATTTCACGTAGATTAGGAAGCATGACAGAGGGAAAACCTGCCATATCCACATATTCTCCCATTCCTCCTGCTTACGCTCCTGCGGCCACGCAAGTCTGTCGTGATTAAGCAATGGATTTTAGATGTCAAAGAACAAGGCACTTACACAGGGTGTCCTTACCCATGTTAGAATGGAAAGTAACAAATGTAAGAGGTTGCTTATTCTTAATGCTGATCTCCTCCAGAGCTAAAATGATATGTCAGTAGCAGGTGGCAAGTTTGAAGACCTCCCTCCCCTCTTTTTTTTTTTTAATAAATATAACAAAGGGCACACAGATTTGACCTAATGGGTCAACCATCAAAAGTTAAACTGATTTAAATAATTAGACCTAGAATGTCAGGCACCACTGCAAATAATTGCTCCTAATGCTTTTAGGATTAGATTGCTAATGAAAAGGCGCAAAAAGGAGGCCATTTGCAGTGGTGGAAATAAGTCAATTTTCTTTCCATATGTCATTTTCCCCATGTAGCTTTGCTGTGAAATCCTAAGGAGTCATTTACAGCTTTCTCTCCAGAGCTGCTGTAGTATATACAATAGTTCTGAGTAATAAAAAATAGTAATAAGTCATTTTGAAATATAAGTTGTTTATACAGTGTATTTATCAAGCACAGCAAACATCTGCTCATAGTTCTGACATTTTCCAATGAAAGTGACTATTGCATATTGTTTTCCCCTTAATTTCTGGAAAAATATGGGAGCTATTCAAATATAAACAGCATTCCACAACAAATTTAAACCAGTTTTGGTCAAAGGACAGTTCATTAGCAGAATGTAATTCTGATGCTCTTAACTGTTTTCTGGCTGCTCTCTCAGATTTATTCTAACAGCTCAGTAGTACTCTGAGTGATTTCAGTAACCGTCTGCTGAAACACTTGGTTCCATATATAATTCATTAATTCTGTGTAAAGGTGTATATACCCCCGCCCCACTCACAAATTCTAACGCCAAGTTACCCGTCTCTGGAAGCGCCCAGGCCACCCGAGTTCTCAAAGGTTGTGGATTTCGCAGCAGAAAGATTCGAGTGCCCAGACCCCGTGTGTACATACGCGTTCCCCGGGCGGCGGCGGGGCCGGGCGCGGTGTCCGGCGGCCGCGGAGCCCCCGGGAGGAGCGCGGCTGGCGGCCCCGATAACGGGGGGCGCGCCAAGAGCCGCCCGCCGCCGCCGTGCCCACTTCCACCTGGGACCCGGCCAAGCAGAAGTCAATAATTGACTTCCCCGCCGGCTCTCGCCCCGTACCAAAGGGGCCGGGCGCGGGCTGGGCGCTGCGGGCACCGCGGGGCTCCCCGGGCCGCGCACCGCGCAGGGGGCCGGCACACAGCCTCCCCCGCCCCCACTCCCCCCGCCGGCTTTGCTTTGCTTTTAAATGCAACCAGAAAAACACAAAAAGCCCCGCTCCCCCCGCCGCCGAGCTGGCACCGGCACGGGCGCGCCGGGGGATGCAGAGCCCGGTCCGGCTCCGCGGCGCCGTGCCCCCGGGACCGGGCAGCCGCGGGCAGCGACCAGCCCTCCTGGTTCCCTCAATTGCGACGTCGAGCACCTCGGCAACAATATTGCCAGCCTGGACGTGCAATTTAATTTTTTTTTTTTTTTTTTAACCGGGTGGACAGCTCTACGCTAGCTAGCGCGGCCGAGGAACGTGCATTTCCTGCGGGGCACAAAGCCGGCGGGCAGGGTCCGGGGAGCCCCTGGCCGCAGGAGGGTGCGCGATCCTGCTCCGTCCATTGCGTCCGAGATGGGGCCGTAACAAAAGCCAGAGACCCGCAGCGACGGGCAGAGCGAGCGGAGCCGGCGGGTCCTTCTCTCCGCGATCCCGAGCGGCCGAGGGGGGCGGCGGGGAAGGGGCGAACCAGGGCAAAAGTTCACCGCGGTCCCGGTAGGGCAGGGGGTGCTCGGTGGGGCTGGGGCCGGCGCTGGGGTTGGGGGATGCCGGCCTGGCTCGTCGCCTCGCAGCCCGGCGGATGGACCGCGGGGGGCGGGAAGGAGGCGATGCAAGTCCCGGGAGCCCCTTTCCTGCCCTCTTCTCCACAATGCGGCCAGATCCCCAGCACAAACACGCCCCCCGGCACACCGGGGCTCCGCTCCCTCCTTTCGGGGAAAAAATCAAATCAAATCAAATACAATACGGCTCACTTGCAGGGACGAGTGGCGATGGGGAGCAGGCGGCTGCTCCGGGGCTGCCTGCGCGCCCCGCCGGTCAGTCCCATGCCTGCCGGCCCCGGCGGGCAGCAGCTGCGGCCCCCCGCCCCGACCCCACCGCCGCCGGGGAAGGGGCAGCACACACCCGTGCGCGCACACACACATACACAAATGGCACGGGAGGAGGGGGAAAGTTTCCAGCCGCTTCAACCAAATAACCAACATTTGCAAGCTCCAGACAGGCACGGTGGCCAGCACACCGATGCACGCCCCGGCCCCCGAAGCAACGGGGCAGCGCGCCCGGAGAGCGAGGGGAGGGGGCCCGGGGCACGGAGAGAGGGGGGCAAGAGCAGAGAAACCATCTCGGGTTTTTTTCAATGGAAGTACCGCCGGTGCCGGGCACGGCTGATGCAGGGCAGGGAAAAAGGGGACATCCCCGCCACCCCGGCGACTCTCCCGAGCGAACCCGTGCAGATGGGCAAATCACTGGGGCTGCAAATAAAGAGCGGGGGAGCGGGGCTGGGCTGCACCGCAGAGCCCGGCAGCGCCCGGCCGCCCCGCGGGACCCGCGCCCCCGCCCGCGCCCCGCGCTGCGTTACCTTCTTATTGCATCTGGAGCAGCAGCTTTTCTTCCCCTTCCCCTCTCCTCCTCTCCCTCTCCTGTCCTCTCGGTTTATACCAGCCTGTTCCTCATCTCACAGCCTTCCTCCCAGCGCCATCTTGCAAGCTTGTGACGTTGGGAGCCGCTCACCCCTGACCCACATTTGAATAGAAGCCAAAATGAAAAAAAGGAGAGGAGAGAACGAGGGAGAGAGGAAAGAAAGAGAGGGAAGAAGAAGAAGAAAGAGCGGAACAAGGAGAGGCAGGGAAAGCAGCAGCTAAGCAAGTGCTGTGCCAGTGTGGAACAGCATCGGCTCCGCTCCCTTGCCAGCTAGTTTAGTAATAAGCAATTTCCTGCTTTTGCAATAAATGTTGCTGCGGCGGGGCTGGGAAAGGGACGGGGATCTGAATAATTGCGACCGAGGGACCAGGGCTTCCCCCCCCCCCCCGAGCCGCCCCCCCTTCCCTGCCACCCACACCCCGAAACCCAGCCCGGAGCCCGACCACTTGGAGCCTCGCGGCATCCCAAATACTGCTGCTCCCTCCCAGGTTTTGAGCAATGAAAAAAGGCATTTATTAAGATTATTTCTCCCATCACTGATGAGCCCTCAAGTGTGTGTTAAGAGAAATTATATAGATTATAGCTTGTACATGTATTGGAATCTGAAATTAGTTTTATACACAAATTTAGGAAACATCATGTATAGCACTATTTGCATACTAGCTTTTTTTGTCACTCATGTCTATGTGTTAAGGACTGTCACTGCATTTTGCATCATTCAGAGCACAGATGCAGACGTGGCCTTTGCACCCATAGAATCTAAAGTTTGTTTTGTGCATTTCTTTTTTAGTTATTTACCTACTGGAAATATATCGGGGGGGAAAGTTGTGTTTTGCGTCCCCGGTCCTGCAAGATTTCCACGCATGCTTAACTTAAAGCGTATCAGTAATCACACTGAGTAAGAAGGGCTACTCAGATGCTTCCACTAAGCCTGTGCCCAGCCTGCAAACTCAACCTATTACTTTGTAGAATGTTAAGTGAACTTAACATTTTACATCTTAATCTTACTGTCCATTGCCACAAAGCACATCTGTGCAGAAATCTGAATTATCCCTTTGTAGCACTCTCTCCCTTCCATAGCTAATTAATCCATAATAACAGGAGCAATGCACACAAACATTTTTATTGTAATTGTGCACAGGAATACTTCCACTATCCTATATAGAAATCACTGTGTTAGCTCCAAGTATGACATGACATTTCCTTTCCTTCTCTGCCCTCACAGCCACCCATAACCAAAATTCTCTGTAGCCTCAGCAAGGCGATTCATTAGTGAAGCTAAGCCTACGTTTAACATATGTCTAATAATTCCCTAATAGCCACAATGCCAGTGACTCTCTCAGCCACTTCCTGTGCAGATCCCTGCAGTCCACATGCCCTTCAGCTGGATCCCAGCTGCAGACTAAGCTCTCCATCCCTGATAATAAAGATATTTTCTAGTTGTTCATCCAGAGTTCAAAGTTTTTGCAGGACATGGTTTCTTCAGCTTTACCAAAGTGGCTTGAGGAGCAAATAAAGATAAGGCAAATCACAACAGCCATATCAGAAGGGTCTGGACTGGTGGTTTGTTCACAGTACACCCAATAAAGAGCAGAACACTTTAACAGTGGCGAGAACAGCAAACCTGACTGTCAGCACAAGACCCAGTGAAGTAGATAAGGATCAATTCAAGACTCTTCCCCCACCAGGAAAGTTAATTTAAGATTGCTGGTGCTGCTCTGAGCTGTATTTTAAAGCTAAGTGGCCTTGCAAATAGCCAGGGAGGTGTACGTAGCCATTTGTTTCACGCTGTGCCAGAGCCATTGGTAAGCAAATACACAGAAGTCCTTGCACTATGTAAACAAGGGCAAAATGCATCATAATTTTTTTTTCACGTAAGTTTAGACATTTGGGTTTAGAAAAACCCACTTTTGTGAATCTTTGTGTGGCATCTCAAGACCTCAACAATGCCACCATCTGCCCTCATCTTCCTTCCTTCCGCTGAAGCTTTCCACCCCAGCACAATCTGTGTGTTCTGCCAGTTCACAAACCAACATCTTTGTTCAAACCCGCTTTCATCAGACATTTGAACAAAGGTGCCAGGTTTTTCACAGGAATGGCTTGAGGCACAAACATTTCAGCCTGTCTGCCAACTTTGCTAGGCAGGTGTTAACTTTTGAGAGTGAAGGGGAGGAAGAAGTTTGGGAAGTTGGACAGAAACATCCTAAAATGTGACCACAAGGTTTAATCTAAAAAGCTTTACTTGTATTTGAATCTTCTCTAGGTTTGACAACAATCAGTTTGCAGCATCCCTCAGGAAATGGAGAGATGGACACACTTGCAGTAGAGAGGAGACAAAAAAAAAAGATAGAAATTAGGTGTCTGGCACCTAGAAATGATATGGTATGATACAGCACTGCACTCAGCTTCATATATAGGTGATAATTATAAGGTTGAAAAGAACTAATGAGAAAGTTAGACCTGGCACTGTCACTAGAACCATGAACATCTGTGGAGAATCTGATGAGCCAAGTTGAAGTATGGCCACACCTACCTGGAAAACATCTACAGGCACGCAAGGCAGATACCATGATACCTGTAATGTCTCCAAGCAACCACAGCCAGGGAATTTGCCATCCAAACAGAGGGTACACCCTCAAATTCTGAGAAATCACACCCACTGTGAGCACATCTGGCACTGGTGAAATGTGCCCTTGTGTGTGAAAAGCAAACTCATTGCTTGGGTGCAGAGAGCAGCATGCTCAGATGAAAGGCTGGATTAGAAGGGTAATGGCACTCTGCTTGCAGATACTGTGGCACAGTGGGCATGTTCAGAAGGATGGTTTGGGCTTGTGAATATTTTGAAGAAAGAGGCTCTTCTACTTCCAGCTGGACACATGTCATTAACTTCATTTTCTAGTTTTGTTTGACTGTGAGTTTTCTAGCACTTATACTGAAAAGAGCACGGAGAGGATGGCAGCAGTGAATTGTGCTGGGAGCTCTGTAGATACAGCTGAAAGCTTCGACTTCCTCCTCGGTGTGTTGTTGAGTACATTGAATGCAACACATCCAAGGTAGTTATGACAAACAGAATTTAGAACAGAATCCAAAGAACCAGCAGATTTCACCATCTTTGTATCCTTAGTATCTATTCACAAATAGCTCTGTAATGCTGCTTTCAAGCAGACAAGTTAAATTAATTGTATCCCCCCACAAAATAAGTTGTTTGCAAAATACTTAGACTCAAGTCAGTGACTGAAACCCAGACGACTTTCAGGGCTTCAGCTCGTTTTCAGTTTTCAAGAAACTGATGGGTTCAGAAGCATCTCCAGCAGTGCTAACAGCAAGTTTATACTCATCGTAGAACAGGAAGAGGACATGGGTAGAATTATTATAGTGGCAAGCGAGTGCTGTGGGTGAGGAGTGAAGTAATCTGAGCAAAGAAAATGCCATTGCAGAAAGTAAACAGAATAACGACCAAAGGGTGACCATGTGCCCTTACGGCTCTTCAGTGCCACCTGCCTTCAGTCCCAGCGCTGGTGGATGGCCAGTGCCATCTAGCAGGCAAAACAGTTGTTTACAGTAGCGAACCGATGGGTAAAGCTGGGCAGAAAAGCTGACGTGAAAAGCGAAAAACTGCAATTCAAGGAACTAAGCAAAATATACAGGGCAGAGAATGCCAGTTTTGGGCTTTTGTCTGAAAGCAAGGTTAAAGCAAGGGGTAACCAGCCTGCTCCTCAAGAATAAATAATGATTTGGCTCTAAAAATAAATTTAAACAGTTTCTTAGCAGAGGTTTGCACTCATTGTCTCAGCAGTGGGGTAGTCCTGACAGCTCCATGAAAAATCCTGAGGGCCAGAATGTCAGTCTGGAACTGAAAGAGGCATCAAGCGAGGCATTGCAATGACCCAGGAAACTGCTTGAATAGTATCAGAACACCTGGTGATAGCTCATGAAATGAAAAAGTTATTTCACTGTCCCCTCCATAGAAATATTCCTCTACAATCTGATGTATGTATCTGGAAGGTCTTTTCAAACAAACTCAGAAGTGTCCATGGAGGAAATTCCAATTTTATGTTAAGATGGGTTTGGAAAATCTTTTCTCTCTTAGCTGCAAATGTGCTGTTCTTGAGTGTACGTCCTCAGTAAAGCTCCTTCATCATTCACTGGATTAGTTGGTTCCCCCACTCTGCTACTTCTGGTCTTTTGACTGCAGTTAGTAGATGAGGCACAGAGCATTACATTTTGACCTTTGTGTAATGATACCTTAATTTCTCATATCTGTTCCTGTTTTACTAATTCAAAACTTGATAGAAAACAAATTCACCAAGTAATTTTTCCACATTTGAAAAGGGAAAGAAAATATTTTTGGAAATACATTTGTAGTGAAGGAAAATCAGAAACTGTAAATGTAACCTGAATCCTTAGTATCAAAAATTGCCACAAAGGTCCCCACTTCAGAGCTAGTTTTATGCTGTGGCTGGTCACAGGTTCCCTCAGCGCAGCACTGTTTTGCCTTGTGAGGGTTCTGCTCAAAATCATGAGCTTAGAACACAATTTGAAAAAAAAAACCAAACACAACAGAAGGTAGCAGTTTGAAAAATTAGGTTAGTGGTTTAGTGCTTGTACAAGGTACTATTTTGTCCACTTCTACCTCTGTTTGTTCTGATAGAAAGTTCTCATTTCCTGGGAAGAGAAGAAACTTGCACTGTTTTTGTTGCTAGAAGCTGAAGCGCTTTGTGAGACATTCTGGCATAGGCAGGGCTGAGGCAAGGGGTTCTGCAACTCTAATCAGATAAAAACATTGCTTCCATTATGACAAGATCTTTGATTTCTGTTGGCCTGTGAATTTCATTGCAAATATGTTCACTCTGTACCTATCTACAAAACATCTGTATTAGACTATGTCTACCCTGTTAGTTAATACAGTCTGTACAACAGCATCACTGCACTGGACTGTGGGAGAATAATAAGAGTAAGGGAAACAAGCAATGAACAAACCCACTACCTGTGTGTGTTCAGAATAAAGAGAGATTTGCTGAAAATAAGTCTCAAATAGTTGTCAAAGGAGATGAAAACAAAAACGAAACATTACTTCAGCCATGTATAAACAGGGAACAAGAAAAGAACTGGTGCTACTTTGAAGAGTGGACAAGGAAAAGATTAAAAATACTTTTGTACCCAAAATCTAAATGAGGCTTTTCCATAGCTTTTAAGAGGAACAGTGGAGTTGAAGAAGGGCGCAAAACCAACGTCATTAGTTGGAATGAGGGGAAGAAAATGGAAGTTATCACAATAAAGATGAAAGCAAACCTAAAATACCTTAACATTTTCAAGTGAGGGAGACTAGTTATTTTCATTCCAGAACTCCAAAGGAACTAGTACCAGATTGGCAGCAACCATTTGAAATAAATTTCTGAGTTGCAGGTTGCTCTTGCATGATTCGAAAATAGTAGATATAATACTTTTATTATAAAAATTATTAGAAAGGTATCTAAGAAGCCACTGAGTTCATTGGTTTTGAGACCATCTCAGACTTTCAGAAGAGTTTTGAAGAAAAATATATTTAACATATTTAATATATTTTTTTTTTAAAAGACAGAGCGCAAGAGAAGATAAACAGGATAAAATGCAACCACAATGCTGATTTTGTCCTGGACACTTTATCTTTACAGAGATAACCAATTGTCTAAGCAAGGGGAAATGTAGTAGATCTAATCTATATGGATTTTAGTCAAGCATTTGATATGATGCCACATGGGAAGTTATTCATTAAGACGGAGAAGATGGGGATTAGTACAAGAGCAGTAAAATGCATAAGAAGTTGTCTGATGGAGAGATGCCAATTGATTGCTATTGGGATAGAGATTTCTAGTAATTCAAGACTGAACTTGTTTAATATTCACTCTAATGATCTATTGTCATTTAAGATGGAGAATGGTAAAGAAATGTTCTGATAAACGAGTCAAGAGGCACCATTATTAACAGCATCAGAGTATTGTGGCTGGAAGGCGGTGAAAAGGGATGGAAAAGGGATGCAATTCCATACAAAAACAAAAATACATTTGGGATGCACTTCACCATTAACACTTGAAAACTAAGCATCTTCTTCAAGCTAGTCTAATCCAGGGCTTCTTCTGCAGGCACCAAAAAGGGGAAGATTCCCTGAGAGTGGAGCTCTATCCTGCCTCTTTTGGATTCTTGATTTAGGATAAGAGGAACTGTTGTGTGGATATATCAGTCTCTCTATTAGCTATACAGAGCTTTATGAAGAAAAGTAGATTCTCTTTAAGAAAGAAAACTGACTACACTATCAAAAAAAAGAAAACAGATCTCTGTATTAGTTTGCCAGTGGATGACTGTGAACCATCAGTGCATGAGGCAGTGAGAGAAATGACAAATGTGATCCTAGACAAGATTCTTCCAGCAGCAATGGGAAGGCACTGCTGGCATTGCACAGGACACTGCTGGACCATCATGTCTGTTGTAGGATCTTGTCACAGGTGTTAGGACAGGTATCAGTCTGTCAGGATACTCCATGTAATCACAAGAGACTTGAACTTTCCAACAAGAGGAGAGAGCTGAAAACTACGCTCTACAGACAGATACTGACCCATGGGTGTAAGGGATGTATAGTGCCTTGCTGGTAGTGGCTGGGAATTTCTGAGCTGCCAGGATGTCTTCCAGTCTTGTGTTTCTGATGTTACAGATAGGAAAGTGTTAATCATCAAGAACATGCGTATATTTTTGACCAGCTTTTTCTTGGTCCCATTTTTTGTTTGTTTGTTTACATATAAGTACATATATGTGTGTGTACACATGTCCATCCATAAATACATATTTAAGTGAGGTTTTGCTTCTATTGTTTATTGGGCAGCATAGAAACACAGAAGTATATTTTGCGTTTTCTGTAATTACCCACAGAGCCAACCAGTATTTGTTGATATGCTGCGTTTCTGAGTATTTCTGGTGATGACTTTCAAGTTATAGATAACCTAGAAATCTCTTCTTTTCCTCACATTAGGTAAAAATAATTGGAAAAACACCACCAAATTCATCTGTACATGAAATCTTTTTGCTTTCTTCGTGTGCATGTACTTAGAGAGGCAGTGTGTATAGTATGCGTAAGTAATTAATGTTGCAAGCTGGAAGAATGAATTATTGTCAGACGGAGGTAAAGCATGCAATATGGTCAAGTAAGCAGTTCCAATAATAGCTGTGCTTATAGAAGCAAAACGTAATAGAGGGCAAACCCTACAGGTTGCCAGATTGGTGTCAATGTGGAGCTTTGTTGCCAGTTGGTGACCAAGGACAGCAGAAGGATTGGTTTTAGCTGAATGCTTTTAAGCTTATGTGTCACATGTAATGAGATTGCTTCTCAGGCAGTGGCACTTAAGCAAAGGGCCTATGTAATTTTAGCTTGATTTAGTTGGTGGAGGTCTAACTAAAACCACCTTTTCCTCCGTCCCTAGCTTGGCATTTTCTCAGTCAGTGAGAACACGTTCTAGGTGAACGTGAGCCATGTCCTGTTGTTGCTGGGACGGCTGGATCAGGGTGACATGTGCCTCTGCACCTGGGAACTTAGCTGAAAAAATGGAACTGTGCTAGAGCAACCAGGCTGCACAAACTCCCCAAAAACTGGCACTGCCCAGAGTAAAGTACAAACCCAGGGAGCACTCTGGTTTTGGACAGGTCACAGCAGTGTTTTTAATTAATGTGGTAGAGAATATAATCACAAGAACTACGAAAAGGCTCTTTTTCCATCCAAAGTGGGCACCAGAATACTGGATATGTTGTAGCCCAGCTGCAGGCTGCCCTTTATAGCCAATGGCCGTGCAAGTACCGCTCTTTATATTGTATGAGAGAAAGAAACTACAGGGCCCTTGAGTATGTGCACACAGACACAGGTGTGTACTAGCTGAGTATCGGGGCCTCAGAATCAGTGTCACACACACAGGCACACACAGAACATTCAGGTACACACTGACAGGGCAGAGTCCCCAGAGGGTTGGCTCCCTCCCCTGCCCACCTCTTCACAAACAGGCAGAGCTCAATTCCAGACTGTCCAGCATACAAAGGAGATAAAGACTGGCATGGGAGAGCCCATGGGTAGCTTGGCAGCCTCAGCAGTTACTGGTATCAAAGGTCACTGAATGCTAAAAAATAAATATGTTACAGTGCCAGCAGGGCACTGGTGACCCAAGATAAAAGTTTCTCTACCGCCAGAGATATGTTTTCATGTTTGATAACTATATGAACTGTATTTACTGTGATTTTTCAAGTGTTCATGAAAATATAGAGTGGTGAAACACGTTTTTCTTATTGCTGGCAAGGGGATCTGCTTCAGAGGCCAGACCCTCTCACTCTAGTATACACTGTGCTGTTTTCATGGGTACACCTGAGCTGCAAAGAAAAGAAATTCACTGTTTCTCATACTTCTGACTCATGGTTCTGATACTTCTCATTCTTTTTACTTTTCAAAAGTGTGTTTGGATTTTTCTGTCCTAAAAGCACCTTTCTGTTTGAGTCTCACTTCACCGGTGCTGGTGTAAGTCTGAAATTACTGCACTGGAGCCACTGGAATGAAAGGGAGAGAGACTCCAGCCCAGTGCCTGACATTGTTAAACAAGGTTATAAACACCATTGGTCAGTTCATATTCATCTTCTGTGATTAGTGCCAGCGGCAATGGAAAGCCTGGCCAGTCATTTCCTACCGTGTAATGCAAGGTGACTATAGTTCAGAGGACAAAGAACATGGGATTGGGGTTTTTTCAGGGACGGACAGAGGACTGGTTATGAATGTTTGGGGCACTTTAGTTTCATTGTTGTCTGTATCAGCACCGAGGGCTGAGTGACGCTTTCTTGCAGATCTCCAGTACCAGTTCAGAGGTTATGCATGGAAATGGGGACTCTCTGCTGCTCCCTCTTTTTAGTATTTGCATTGTTTTTTTCTTTCTGTTTCTCTTGGAGGCACAAATCTCCAGCAGTATTCTTGTTTTAGCTTAAGGACAATGCAAGTAAAAAAGCAACATACTAGAAACCCAGTTAAAGCTGGAATTCCTGGTGCTCTTCTATTGCCCCTGGGCCAGTGCATCATTTACAGCAGCTTTTAGCCTGCTCTAACCAGTGATGGGTGACAGGATGGTGCAAGGACAGGCAACTGCAGATATCATTGACTGGGAACACAAAAGATGTCACAGTGGCCACCTTGTACCACCTATATGGTGTTCACAGGCTAAGAGTGCCCCTAGCAGGACTCTGGGCTGAATCAGAGGAAAATATTTTCAACTTTTTCTTAACTTCTGGTGACAAATTCAATGTTCTAAACCTTAATGCTGGCCCCACTCCTTGGTATAACATTCTCCAGATAACAGTCTACTTATCCAAAATGTGCACTGAAGATCAAACTTGACATAGAGAGTAAAACAATAGACATCATCAACACTATTTGCTGAAAAATACCTTTAGCTTGTCAGTAAAAATGTAGCATTTTTCAGTGGCTTTACAAACACTGGAGAAGGATGCAGAGCAAGAAATGTTACACTCGTAATTTTACAAAGAAAGAAAGCAAGGGGTAAATATTTGTTCCAAGTGCTCAGACAGACAAGGGCTGAAAGAAGATTCTGGAGTGATGAAGGACCAGAATTATGTGGTTGTGAAACCAATGAACAACAACAACACTGCCCTTTGCATCCTGCACAACAGATCCACTGCGCCGGCTCTCCCAGAGGCTCCTGAAGGACATCACCGCATCTTCGTGCATACCAAATACTCGCTCGCTCTTAGGGGCTAAATTAGGGGAGAGCTGGATACACAGGAGGAAAGGCACTGGAACAGCTGGGTCCTTCTGCAAGCTTCCATTCTCCTGGAACCTTTAACAGCACGTCTAGAAAGGCTTGGGCTTTACTTTGAGATTTGGGAACTTGCACAGAGGTTGAAAAACAACCTGACGTGCCTTGGGCCGCAGGATTCCACATCGGAAACTGGTTAGAGCACAAGCATTTCTGCATCGCACTCCTCTGCTTAGATGAGCAACCCACGCCTCTATAAATCATCCAGGAGGCACTCAAGTTACTCCAGCTTTGTTTGCGTGCAGTAAATCACAGAGCTGTGCTGAGTGGAGACCCATCTGCCTGCTGGCTGCCAGGGCATTGAGCAGGGCTGATGCTGCTGGTGGTGACTGAGCTGTCACCATGCCCTTACTTGCTGGTTTTGAACAGGGCTTGAGTCTTCTGGTACAAAACAGCGTTGCTTTTTCCTTGTCTATTCTTAAACATGCATTCCAGCTATCGTTCTATCTGTTATGAAACACTCAGGATAAGATCACTGAGGAACCTGTGGCAACCCTGACAATTTCTGGATGCTGCAGATCTTTCGGCACTCATCTCTTTGATTACAGTCTTGAATATGCAACAGAAATTACATTTTCCCACTCCTCTACAGTTACTACACTTTCCTAGGTGGGCGTTCCCAGCCTCTGAAACTCCTGTCTCCTTCACTATCAAACACTCTGATGTGCTGCTGACTGCTCTGTTCTTTATTCTCTCTGTCCTTTTTGACCCCTTGCTTCTCTGTGGGGCAGCCAGGTGGTGGCTTCAGTAAGGAGTAAGCCCCTGTTTCCAACAGTAATGCTGCTTGTGCAAATCAAGTGAAGCAGCTTTCAAGAAATTGATCTCACTAAGTGTCTTCCACTTGCATTGGAACTGAGAATATTGTTTTGCTCTCTGTAACCACAAATGCTTTGAGACTTGCCTAATTGAGATGCTATAGCTCCTCTTCTGCAGGGATTTCAGCAACAGAAATCACCAGAGGCAATCTTGACTTAAGGCAGGCATGTTTTCTCTCCTCTTTGGAAATTACTTTGTCCAAAAGGGCCCAGATTTTTGGCTTTCAGGAAGTGAAATTGTGAGCAGTGAGAGAGATCTCAATGACAGAGTGAGGAATTTGCTTGTTTTGTTACTGTGATTGCATGGTTGGATTTTTATTAGTTGCAATGTCTTGCCTGGCTCTGCATAGAACAAAGTATGAGTAGTATGGGACAAAAGTGCTTCCAGGGGCCCTGGAGAGCCATTTTTATGGTCATCTTATAATAAATATAGTTCATCTATTACTTTTATTTTTCTGCTAAAAATGCAAGAATGAAATAAAATATTAGAGCAGGAAAATGTACTTTTTTAAGATGAGCTGATAAACTGCTAAAAATGTGTGTATATATATTGATGTTGCTGCTCTTCCTGCTTTAAACAACTGGCTACATTTTGTTCTTAATTATGAATTAAAGAGGTTTGTATGCACATGTCTACATTGGAGACCCCCAAGTGATTCTGAGATGAGGGTGAACTGCGGGTTTTTCAGCCAGTTGGATTGAAATTACTTACCACTTGAACAGCATCTGCAACAGCGTAAGGCACGGAAGCAATTTTTCTTTTGTAAGAAGATGAAAAAGAAATAAAAAAGGAGTCAAAGAGTAAGCGGGCTGAATGGGCCATTAGCACCAAACTCTAAAGATGTAGAAGTCAAATAGGATAGAAAAGCCCCATAAATTTTTACAACTCCTCAGAGAAAAACACTGTGATTATTAAAACATGAAACCTTGCTTTTCTAAAATGCTTAAAAGATTAATATAGAAATGTCATACTGTGGCTGCTGGAGGGATTATCCTTAATGGGAATGTTAGAAGTTATTTTAATGTAAAGCAAACATAGCCACCAAAGAAAGATCAAAAGTGGAACAAATTCAAGGCTCTTAGTTTCAGGAAAATGAAGTTTGTCAAAAAACTATTTCTACTCTGTTAATTAGAATGAGTAAATTCTCCATAAGTACTATATATACATGACATAGCAAGTGATGACCTCATCTAATTAGTCATTACCTAATCCAATCACTAGCACAAGAGCAAGTCTTAGGTTTGGGGGGTTTTTAAATTTTGTTCCCTTTTTGGCTTGAGAAAAAGTATATTTTTGCTAGTGCACATTTTTGTGAGGTCATGTGCATATGCCCAAATAGCTTTGATGATAATCCACCATCTACGGGCAGGGGAAGGTCGGTCACATGGCACAGTGGCAAATGCTGCCAGAGTTTGTGGTCTTTTCCATGCAAGAGCAAATTCAGTGACTTTTTGTTTTCTTTTCAATCTAGCATTGTTACTTTTTTTTAATGTAAACTGACCACAGAGCAACACACTGCTTTGGTCTCTATGTAAGCCTTTGAAGTCCAAATAAAAACTTCAGTGTTGCTAATTTAGAGCAAAAAAAAAGTCATATTTTCTTTGCTGTTCAGGACAGCACTTAATTTGCTGTCTGTCCTAGTTTGGGCAGTGCTGCCATCAAACACCTGATTCCGTTAGACCCCAGTTAGCAGCGCCAGACTATCAATTCCAGGAGCAGTAATTGCTTTACAAATTGTGCCACCATCGACTTGTTTTTTCCGCCAACGTGAGACACAAAACCACACTACAGCATGCAGCAGTGCTCACACATTGCTGTCCTTGTTCCCCTGTAAAAGGGTTGGACTTGCAGAACACAGTTTCTTTTAACAGTTATTTCTAAAAAGATCCATCATGCCAGTACTCAGCCCCAGCCTGCTGGCTTTGCTAAAAAACTTTCCCAAAAAGTAAGAAAGTGCTAAATCCTTCTAAGCAGTGTGAAAATTCACTTGTTCAAAGGTTTAGTGTCATATATGACAGCAAGGTTTTACCGGGTAATAAGAATTTTTTTTTAATAATTGCCAATATTTATAGGGACCTTTTTTTCAGATCTGCAGTTCCTTTCCCTTGTCTTATCCTGGACATAGAAATAAATATCACAGAAATTAATGTTATTTTTTATTTTCTTGCAGCCCTGCAAGCAGCCAGCCCTCAATTCCCATTCAGACAAGGTACCACCACCATGTGCTGGGGACAAGTTACCGGTCACCAGAAATTTTGCTTCAAGCTGGAATCCATTTTTTTAGAGCTCTGCAAGTGCCAGAGAGCCCTGACAGGAAGGTACTGCAGTGCCTGAGGTGTGCCAAGGACTCAGTGCATGGGAGGAAGGACTTAGCTGAAATACAAGAATTTAGTTAATTGTCAGGATTTACCAAACTCCAAGCAGTTTTTGGTTTTGGAAGATTCTAAAATGTGTCCCAGAATATCAGTTGTAGACATGTTGAAACAGGGGTCAAAATTTACAGAACCAAACACTTCATTTATAACAGAAGACAAATTTCCATTAGTTATGCACCAGATTTGTACCTAGCAACTCTTCTTAGCATTATTTTTACTTTTTTGCAATTCTTTTTAAAATACAAGAGTGTAGTTGGTGTCGAGCAGCTTTTCTCCAGATAGTCTCAGGAAATGTGCTGTTAAGATAAAACAAAAATGCCATCATTTTCTGATGTACACTCACTTTAAGCTACCAAATCCATTAGTATTTTCCTCACCAGTCTGGTGCAACAGTGACAAAAGCAATCCATCTATTTTTTTGTTATGAGCCGTAGGATACGAAGCACATCATACAGATGAAGTGGCTATGACAAAGCACTCAAGCTGTGTATCGAGCAAGTGTGCACCATCCTAAAACACAGGGCTGTAATTCTTGCTTCCCTGGTGTCCCTTTATTTGCAGCTATATAGAATAGCAGAAGAAAAACAATTAGCGTGTTCTACTCCCTCATTAAAATATGATTACTTGATGATGATATCAAATACAGGATGAGAGCCATTGCACAGAAGCTCAGGATTTGCAGCCTTGTCCTGCAGAGCTTGTGCTCATTCTTACACATCAGTGCTCAACTCCAAATGCCCAGTTACAGGTTGGACAGAGAACTTGATTTACGGGGTTGTGGGATCCTACCTGTAAACATCTTCCTTCCTCAATTGCATTCAGTGTTCACTGCTCATTAACTTCCTGCCTCCTCTCATCCCCACACCATGTTTCCAAAAGAACTCGTTTTCATGACTGCCTTGCTAGTTGGGCGCTGGGCTGACAGAGCAGAATAAAGAAAGTTTCTCATTACAAGGCGCCAAATGCAGAGTGACAATGCAGGGATCCCGCACTGCTCCACTAATGAGCTGCAGGCCTGACAGAGAGAGCGGGCATGGAGGGGACAGGACAGGGCTGGGGTTTGTTCACAAAGAATCATAATTCTGTTGAAGTCAATGCTAGCAGGGGAGCTCTACGAGTGGCAGCCACAGAGCCTGTGTTCCACTCACCTGCTTAATCCTTGTCCAACCTGCTGACACTGCCAGAAAGACAAGGTGCCATCTGTCCGTGGGGTTTTTTATGTGAACATGAGCTTGGTGGGTTTCCTGTCATTTCATACAGCAACTCCAAATCTGTGGAACGAAAACTTCCAGTCACTTCCAAACTGAATATTTCAATGTTTAATGTGTACGAACACCCTGTATGATGGTACCTGTGTTCTGCATTCCAGTATCTGACACCCATTTCTGCATTCCACCTCAACACCCATGGCAATGAATCTTCTTGAGACTGGAACATGATGTACTGAGGGGTGTGTTGTATTTCTTGATGTTGCTCTGGCAAATGAGCTATCACCCTAATAATATTGATATTATTCTTTTTTCTTTTTTTTTTTTTTCTGGTGTCTTCTGCTTTTCTTCTTTTACTTAGATCTTAGCATGACACCAAAGACCTGGGTGTGCAAATGCCACTTAATATCAAAAGTGAGGCTATACTGTATCCATTTAGTATCCAGAAACTCAGGAACGTGGATACAGAAGCAAAATAAGGTGCTGGACAGGATGGGATTCCTACTAGACCACAGCTGAGTGTAGCAGTGAGGAGACTCAGAAAGCTATTTTTCATATATTAATAACAGTACAGGACAATTGCAGAGTTTTTTAAATGCTCTTTTCCCAACTCCTTGAAAATGTAACCCAAGGAGAATTAGTTGTATGGCACAGGTGATGCAGTGCTGAAGAAACAATGAATCCCTTGCTGCACAGACTCCTGAGCAGAACACCAGGTTTCATAAGGATGGCCAGATGCAGCACATTCAGCTTCACAGCAGTTTCCAGGCTCTCAGTGGCCATGATTCATCCTCTCATGGCACCGCTGGTGCTGTCATGCAATGTAGGTTAGCAGGGCTCACCAAAGTCGATGGAGATAGGCTGGTGGGGAGTGGCACAACTATTTGGGAAATCAGGCATAACATATACTAGAAAGTGTTTTAAACTTGGAGTTGTCTAAAGCCATTGAGCTTTTGCAGCACTTTCTCTGTAGGGCACTACAGTTTCTAGAGTGGAAAAATAAGGGATTGACTCTTCCCTTATTATATGAGTAAGTGACTCATGTTCCTGTTTACACCTTCACACAGAGAGTGATCAGAATTACCAGTTCAGGTGGCTGATACCTTACAGCCAAAGCAAGGGTATAAAAAGAATAATAAAGAACAAGGCCCTGAAATTGCCACTTTACCTTGTCAATTGTGCAGATTTGGCCACACATATCGTCTGTGTATGGCAGCTTTGCACTTGGAAAAATTGCTTCTCCATAAAAGAGTTTCACTCTGCAAGTATAGGCAAGTAAGTGGCAGTGTGTTGGTGTGAGAGGGAGAGGGATGCAGCAGGACACCATTTTGGGGTTGATCTGACAGTGGCAACAAAATGGGAGTCACTTGTACAGTGCTCTATCAATCCATGAGATAGATATTCACTAGGAACAAGATTGGACCTGAAGGAATATTTTAAAGAAATGAAATTAGATGAAATTTCCCAGCAATTGTATACACCCCAAATACCACCTGCTGGAACTGGACCTCGTGGATTTATCATTGCTGCTTTAGAAACATACATGGCTGTGCTCCAGCTGCTTGACATGCAAAAACTGGCACAGGGGTGTACTGTAAGTGTGGGAAGAGGATTTATTTCACCAGCAGGTTCCTGCAGGATTTGTGCACAACACACAGTTAGTGTCTGCTGATCAGAGCATTCACTAGCAGAGTGCATGCAGCGAGAATGAAACGCATCTTACAGCCATCCCTTTATATTAAAGTTGTAACACACTGTGTTTGGATGCAAGCCCAGGCACGGTTCTGTGTAAGATCTTGTTTACCCTTTCATTGTGAGCATTCCTGAAAACTGCTGCTTTCTCGCTTACCACTCGTTTTCAGTTTTACATGAGGATGGTGAGGCAGGTTTCTGAAAACATGGTGGTCAATCAGTGACCTCACAGTGTGCTGTAATGGCCAAGAGCCCTGTGGAGAATACAAACACAATTAACCGTATAAAGTGACATATAAAAGAGGAACCTGCATGTAGGTATACAGCAAGGGAGTTGGCAAGCTGTAAAATAGGGACTTGGGAAAAGTCATGAAAAGGGACAAATTCCTTATTTTCTTGCTCACATCTTTTTATCAAGAAGCAGAGTGGTGTGGTAAGGATGCAGGATAGCACGGGGGCCTGAAAAATGATGGCAGGAGCTTCCAGGCTGCTCCCAGGCCCCAATGCAGAATGCCTTGCCAGGGTAGGTAGCAGTGCAACAGTGCAACAGGGCAGCTCAGCACAGCAAAGCACAGCAGTAGCACAGCACGGCACAGCTCAGCGTTAGCACGGCACAGCATTAGCACAGCACAGCCCAGCCCAGCTCAGCGTTAGCCCGGCACAGCACAGCCCAGCACAGCACAGCGTTAGCCCGGCACAGCACAGCCCGGCACAGCGTTAGCCCAGCCCAGCTCAGCGTTAGCCCAGCCCAGCCCAGCACAGCGTTAGCCCAGCACAGCCCAGCATTAGCATTAGCATTAGCACAGCCCAGCACAGCTCAGCGTTAGCCCAGCCCGGCACAGCACAGCCCAGCACAGCGTCAGCCCAGCACAGCGTCAGCCCAGCCCAGCGTCAGCCCAGCCCAGCGTTAGCCCAGCACAGCCCAGCTCAGCGTTAGCCCAGCCCAGCACAGCGTTAGCCCAGCCCAGCCCAGCACAGCACAGCGTTAGCCCAGCACAGCCCAGCATTAGCATTAGCATTAGCACAGCCCAGCATAGCACAGCACAGCTCAGCGTTAGCCCAGCCCGGCACAGCACAGCCCAGCACAGCGTTAGCCCAGCCCAGCATAGCGTTAGCCCGGCACAGCGTTAGCCCAGCACAGCCCAGCATTAGCATTAGCACAGCCCAGCATAGCACAGCACAGCTCAGCGTTAGCCCAGCACGGCCCAGCTCAGCGTTAACCCAGCACAGCACAGCAATCTTCTGACATCTTGTGGCTTGGCCGCAGAGCACAGTCATCCCTTCCCCCACATCCCCAGGCACGGGTGTCAGCTGGAGCTGACCTTGGCATTAACTGCAGCCACTGGAGATCCTTATATATCCCTGCATTCCTCTCACAAATACAGGGCCACTGCTTTTCCCTCCTGGGCAAGAATGAAGGCATTCAGGTGAGCCTGTTTTCCCCAGCGCTTGTGCACGAGGTTTACCCAGATTTACACCAAAGAGGCACCTAAATTGGCACTGAACACAGATGAAGTCTGCTTAAACTGGATCCCAGATTCTGCATCTGTCATTAACTGATGGAACAAAACCCAGATCCAAACATCCCGAATTTGCTATAATCTCCCCCAGCCCCACCAGCTCATTGATGCGATCAGGGAGTGCTGATCAGAAATGCTCCATTCTTTTGGTAGCAATGACCCAGCTTCAATGCTAGTCATGCATGGTCTCTAGAGGGAAGGATAGGAATTTTAAGTATTTAATAAGGTGTGTTTATTTTTAGACACTGATTTCATCTTTTAAAAAGCGTGGATATCGAGAATGTTAGATTTATACACATGCCAAAATCCACACAATGCAGTCCTAGCCTCTATCATCTAAAAATAGAGCTGGCACTGGAAATATTAATGGTAAAGTCTTTTGTCTCCTCTAAGGAGCTGAGACTGACTCTGGTATTTGCCAAAGTTACTCAGTTTCAGAACTGGCAAAATGATGAATACACTGAATTCTGTAAGCAGAGAAATCAAGTAATTTTCCTGATGAATCTCCCCATGGTTACTCATTGCACCAGGCTCTTGCTCTGGGCTTGATTTCCAGTGGGAGGGCAGAGGACAGCCAGAGCTGGGGCTGGAGCTTTTGAACACCATGGCTGGGACAGGTGAGAGCTCAGGCTGAAGTTGTAGACGTGCTGAGTGATGAGGAAGGAGGAGGAAATGAGCTTCTCAGCTGTTTTTTGCAAGTGTATTTCACACATTTTATTCTACAGATTGGCAAAATATGGTGCCAAGGAAAAGACACACAGCCAGTATTGACCATTCGTTGTCTGGCAGCCCTGTGTGGAGGAGTTACTTCCCCACCCTGCTCCCGTCCCTCGTCTAGGATGTATGGTTCAAAGAGGGAAGGAAATTACATGGAAAAAGGAAAGAGGGCTCACACTGATGTGGAGCCCTGGAGGGAAACCTGTGGCCAACATTAGGACTAGAGAAAAATTATCAGCACTTTCCAAGAAGCTTAGCAGGAAATGCATGGAGAAAGTCATATGGTCAGTTCATAAGAATTCATCCCCATTCCCATTCTCCTCCCATTCTTTTACAGTTTGGAAGTTAACCTCTGAAGGAGACCATAGGGCAGAGATGGCAGCAGAAGGAGACAGAGCAGTGCGGCTGGGAAGCACTTTGAGAAGCTGAAATTTCCTTTTCCTTCATGTCTGTGGGATTTCCAGCACATCTGCATCATAGGGAGGTAGGTACACTGCTTTGGATACCACTGGAACCTCCACTTCACCATTTGGATACACACATCTCCAGCAAGGGCTGTTATGGGAAGGTCAAGGAGGTAAAAAAGCTTACAGCTGGCCGGTTTGAGTTTGAAAAAGTATGGAATGAAGGAAGTGGCACTAACACATGAGAGGTTTCTCCCAATACTCACTATTTTTCAATGTACTTAAAGCTTATAATTTAAGAAAGATCTAAAGGAGTAAACTTTCACACACTTCATACAATGACTTTGAATGTGTCACAGTCTTGGCTGAAAATAGAAATGGAGCTAATGGGCAGATGCTGTGTTCTGTGATGAAACTTGCACTAAGGTTTTATAAGATAAATTGCCTCTGACTTCATGTTATCCACATGACAATTGTGGTTACAACAGCAGTGACAGCAGGACAGACAGACCATGTCCAGTTCAGCTTTATCAGGCCCTTTGTAAAAGGCTGCTGCAAGTAGACTATTGGCTATTTGTGGCTTGTGGCTCCTCTCTCAAGAGAAGTTATAAACTGGAAGTGATACTGAGTGTTATACAAGGGGGAAACAATGCACAAAAATTGAAGGAATAAAAAGAAATTTTAAAAAAACCTGCTAAAAATATGTAATTATATAAAAGTGTGTGTGTATTCACACACCCACATGCAGAGCCACACATATGTGAAAGCATGTTTCCTTGAAATTTCAAGAGAAATTACGGTTTTGAAAATATATATTCCATGTTCTGTTGCTGCAAACCAAAGTTATCTGTTTATCTTGACAACTAAAGAGGGTGAAGGCAGCTGCAATTTGAGCTTCCCTTCACTGGCCAGCTGGTAGCTTAAAGCCAGCAAACAGGAAGGGGGAGGTGACTTATCCCCACTGGTTGGTCTTAGAAGTGGTCACTGTACAGGATAGCTTTGGAATTCCAAGGGTTATGATTCTCCTAGGAACTGCTGGGCTAATACTGTTTTGTATTTTCTTAAGGCCATATGGTGTCTGGAAGCTCAGCATCAGGTGACCTCCAGCCCCATACACTGGCTCAGGGCCACCAGTACAGAAACAAATGCATCACTTAGTTTTTCCATAGTTGCCATTTGTTTCTCTCAGTTGTCTTTGAATCACTATAACTGTCAAGATGCTGTAAGTGGTATTCACTTACAAACACCAGGAGTATGGGATCATTGCTAGAAACCAGAAACATCAAGCAGGTCAGGTCCAACTCCTCAGCATCTTTAGAGGATGCTCTAGTCTTGACGTGTATCTGGGAGAGAGAAGTGTTACCTTGCTTTGGCAGCTGCCTGTGCAGAGCTGGCACAATGGCGTGGAGAAGGGGCTTATCTGAATGGGCAACAAGAAGAAAGAGAAGGAAGGAGGGGTGTGATTTATATCCATTTCATTATTTTCAGTGACAAAATGCTGCATATAAGCTGGTTACAGCTGGATTTCTTGGGTGAGCCCAAAGCCCAGTGTGTGTGAGGCTCGCGGATTACCCTGTGCGATACCTGGGGCTGGGAGTCCTCACATCAGTGCACTTTAACAGCAACACACAGCCTGTTTGTCACCACTCTGAATCGGCTGTAGTGATTTCTTTATTCATCCTTTTTCTGCACACAGGTTTTATGATTTCCGAACCACAATGTAAAAGCTGTTCAGCTCTTAACAAGCCATGTGGAAAAGCAATGTTGAATATATAAGCATGCAGCGTGTCTGGAAGGATTGCCGTATTTTCCTCTGAAGAATTTGTTTAGGTTACATAAAAGAAATAGACAGGAACCCTTGGGTTTTCATTTGGTGGTACTCCCTCTGTTCTGCTTGGCTTCTCAGCATTCAATAGATCCCAAGGTCAGGCTGTTATTTGTTGCTAGGCCAAAGTGGCAACCTCCCACCCTAACAATGCTGCTATCTTCATATCATCTGAGCTATGGGGGCCACATTGTGATGCTTTGGCAGTGTTGCTAGGGAGGTTGCTAGGTTAGACTGATGTCACTATGTGGGTTATAAATTGCCTTTACCCTGCTGGCCTTAACTTGGCCCCTAACACAATGATCTAGTAGATGGCATTGAAGTGTTCAGAAGAGACATTGGGAGCAACATCTTCGGATCCTGAACTTGGCAGCAAACACATGTTGGAGCCATTCAGTAAAGGAACCCACTTGTAATCTAGAGAAGAAAATAAACAATTTATGAAATGCATTCCTTCCTGTCCAGAAATTAAGACAACTAATGAGAAACACCCAGTTTCTACCCACATGCATGTGCTAAACCCAAGGCTTTCCCTTAATGCAGGCTGTGTGCCCTCTACATGCCCCACTGTTAAGAAGAGGAAAGAAGTTTTATGATGACAAAAGTGAGAGCTGAGGAAACGAGGTAGGTGAAGTGAGAATTTCCCAGCTTTGAGTCACAATTGCAACTCTACTAAAATGTGCCACCAATGCCTTTATTACCACAAAAGTGCCATTCCACATAGTCGGGTTATTTACATGTTCCTAGTTTGTGACCTCAAGGGATGTTTTAATCTCGCTTGTTACAGAAAATAACAATAGCTGAAGAATAATTTTAATTGAGTTTTCAACATATTAGCATATCAAATTAAAAAATTCTATGTTCTGCAGAATATGGGGGGGGGTGTGTGCGCACATGTGTGCTTATGTGTGCGTTTCATTTGTTTTGAAAAGGAATAAATAAAATTAGATAAACATGCATGCCATTCAGAGCTGTTCTGGTTTAATAAGTAAATACATAATTAGACAGGCTTTTCTTTATGCATGATGTCTTGATATGCAGGGCTTTAGCTGCACACCTCTCATCAGCCTTAATGAAATTTATGTGGCTAAATCCCCATGCATTGTGTTGAACGTACACCTTAGTATATTTGTAATTAATTTTTAAAGACTGCAGACCAGAAGACAGCTCCTACAGTGCCGTGTGAATCCATAGGGTGTATACATATTTATAAATGTTTTAAAAATGCATATTATATTTCACCCACAGAGCATAACATCTCTGCTGGCTGGAAACATGTATTAAAGAAGGTAACAAAAATCCAGAGGAAATGTCTTTGAAAAATAGTTAATACACATGGGCTACAGCTGCCTTTTAAAGATTAATTCCTTGGCCATTTACAATGTGTTTTTTATTATCAAAAGCCAATGGACCATATTACAGAAAATCTTGCTTTGTAAATTCCTTTTGCGCTTCTTGGGCCTGTTCTGTTCCACAGAATTTGGTCCTTTCCTTGGCAGACTGACACTGTTGTTCACTCTGAACTGGGCCTGGGGTGTCCCAGGTTAGTGCATGTTCTGCTTGGTGTCACCAGAGGAAGCAGCACTCCTTGTGCGTGTACTGGAACTGTTAAAGGGAGGGAAAAGATGCAGATCTGAGTCTTTGTTTAAAATGTGGTTTGCAAGGCTGCAAACATAACTTTGCAGAGTCATACACATGAGTGTAGATATTTGCATGCATTAAATATGTGGAAGAGTTTAGAGAGCTGGAATCATACTTTTAAAAATGTGGTCTTATTGAAGCTGCACTAGTTCTAACTGGATTATTATAATTTCTTTCAGTTGTTGATTTCCTATAGCATTTGAAAATGAACTAAAGGCTGTATTAAAAACACTTACTGCTTATTCTCTGTCTTCTTTTTCCTTCTCCTAGCCTTCCCCTTTCTTTCTCTCAAGACTTCCAGAGTTTAGCTTCGTGCCATGTACTCCTCCTTTTCAATATGAGACTGGACAGAATGTAAAAGCACACACCTCTGTGTATGCAGCAAATCCTGGCCTGTCTCTGTTTCAGCCTCTAAGCAGCAACATTTCCAATACACAAAGAATTCAGGCTCTACGCTTCCTCAGATCCAAAATCAGACCTTTTCAGGTTCCTCTTAGACCCGTAAAAAACAAGGGTGGCAGTGGGGGTTGAGAATGAAGCCAGTAACTGTTCAATCCTGCCAAGTACTGGCCCAGGGAAGAGAAAAGGAACGGCAGGCTCACAGCTGTACTAAGGACGAGGAATTGCTCTTACTCCTTAGCAAGCCATGAGAGGATGGACAATCTGCTGGGGTGGATCACAGACATGGGCAAGTGCCTTTCCCAGAGCAGAGACTTGTCTTCTGTGACCTTGGACAAATCATTTAACCTCTCTCCATATCACTGTTCTGTTTCTGAAATGAAAATAAACGGCAGTAATGCACTAGGAAAGCTAAATGTGCTGGTGGTTATGAGGTGCTCAGATGAGGATGAAGGTGAGATAAATACTTTAGACAGATTTAAAAAACCCTTCCTCAACTTCTGTGAAACTTTCAAACATTAAACTCAACTTCTTGGTATGACAGACAGGATGTATCCCTTGCTAAACAGGATGGCTTGCATTTTATCATTGCAATGTAAGTAGATGAGGTTTTTCCAGGGCACTTTTGTTCTTACTCATCTGGTAGCACTTAGAGTGACATTTCCATATTTGCAGCACTGGTGTGCAGGGCACCCCAAGGTGCCTATTTCAGTAGAGGATTCCCTCCCTGACTGGACCCATTCGTTTAGGTCTTTGTCTGGTCATACAGTGTCTGCATTATCATTGAAGTATTCATTTCTTGGAAAGTGTTAAAATCTGCTATGTAAATGTTGATTTTTTTTTTTTTTTAAATGTGCTCCTGGGGCTTCTTCATCTCTGCCAGAATTAAGTGCAAAGAGAATTTTTACAGCCGACTTGTAAATTCCTGACAAGAGGAGTTTATAATAGAAGTGTTGACATAACCTTACCTACAGTGACAACTGAAACTAGTTTGTTAGGGAAGAAGCAAATAATTTTCTTGCAGGAAGGCAGGAGATGGGCATAGAAGGTGAGGCAGCTAAATTTTTTTTCCCTGAGGATCCCCAGAGGCTATTGTGTGAGACAGCATGTGAAATGAAGCTGAAGCAAGTCGCATAGCAGGCAGAAGAAACATTCTGGAATTTGCTCATTTTCATGAAGGAGAAGGTGCAGTTATCCTCTTATAATTTTTTTTACAAGCTATGTTTCTCCCCTCAGAGATAATCATGAAGGTCTTATAGCAAGTCAGTGCTTGCTTTTAGCCTTACAGCTCTCTCTTACTTCTTTCTTTCTCCCTGAACACCTAAGGCAGTCAGGAATGAACTTTGGTACCTCAACTCCATGCCTTCAACAGGAGCAGGAACCAGCCCTTTGTTTGCAATCTGTCTGTCTCTTACAAGTAATAATTTTTTTTAAAGCCTCTAAATCTTATTTCCTTGAATCACCTGCAAGAATTCAAAACTTGAGAACTTAACCACCCAGCAATAGATGGACAAGCCTTTGTGCAGCCAGGCTGAGCCACAATAAACATTGCTGTAACTTAAATGAGAACCAAACCTACTGATAGAAAGAAGTGATTTTAACTTAAACCTGAAGCCAAAGGAACGTATGTAGAGTTGATTCTTAGTGCCTTTGTTTCCCCAAAGTCAGCTGAGGTTTTTTTAATACCTGTCACTTCTCTCCTGTGGATGAGGGGAAGAGAAGTTTTTCAATTCTTCTTGCAGATATAAAATCTGGCTGGATTCAGAAATAAAAGTGCCTCTCATACACTTTCCCACACTCTTCTGCTGGCTCCAACTCTCCCTGAATCTTTGGGATTAACTTCTAAATGGCATCCTATTTCCCAAAAGGTTTAACAAAGCCTTTCTTACACCTTTGCTGTGATGTTTATGTGTGCCCATTGGCAAGTGGCAGCAAGATTTACTGTGAGCTAGCACACTTCAGAGCCTGCGTGCTGGGAAGAAAAGGCAAGGCCTGACTTCCTCCCGGCTCAGCCTCTGCCCTACCCTGGCATGTTTGGCAAAATCCTGAAGAAACTTTCCTGGAAAGGTGAAAGGTCAAGGGACAGAGTATTCAGCATAGAGTAAATAAAATAAGCAGTTGAAAGCAGAGAAAAGGACAGCTCCAAAATAGGAAAGCCAGAACTAAACCCTCTCAGTACTTCCTAATTATCCTGGCACAGTTGTGGCCCACGTAATGTGCAAAGTGCAGGAGCTATTGATGAGGGCAGGGGGGACTGAGCAGCACTGCTGAATGCATTCTGTGAGTGCTGATGGATTTTTAAACCTCCTTTTCACTGCAGTGTGGTTGGAAGGGCAACATGAGCTGATCTGGCAGGATGGCAGCCACAGGGGAAGATTAACCAGTAAGAGACCAGTTTGCACAAAATGTAAAGAAAAGCAAAGACTGCAGATCCCGTATTTGCCTTCTCCCTTCCCATTAAAACAAGATTTTTGCCCCTCCCTGTATTCTTTCTTTTTAATACATGTTGAAATACAACCCCTAGCTCTTAGGCACTGCCAGAAAACCTGGCGGAAATACTGCATTCGGAGCCATAGCCATGCGTTGGAGGATGTGGAAAACTATCACTTTTTCCCCTGGCAAACCAAACACTCATCGGGGGAGCAAAGCGCCAGCGAATGTCTCTGCTTTTTTCCCCTAAAGTTCAGGATTTTCTGTCAGGATTTCCGCTCTGGATGCCCCTGTGTGTGTGAAAGGCGAGCTGGCCAGTCCTTGAACCACGCTGGAGCGAGATCTTTGCCCCGGGAGAGCTTCTCCTGGCGCTTGTTTAGGAGTGCCCTCTGCTGGGTTCCGCAGGGGCCGGGCCGCGCTGGGGCCGTGGCACTCGGTGGCCACAGGGCGAGCTCGGTGTGCGGCCCCGGTGCCCCTGAGCGCTCAGCACCGCTGTGCCCTGGGCAGGGCTGGAACGGAGATGGCGTTTGGCATTTCAAACTGCAGTGATGCTTCCCGGCCTGCATTCAAGGCTAAGGGCTGCGTCTGGGTGATATTCATATACATTTAGCCCCCGGTCCCTGGCTCTCACAAAAGGATATGGCGTGTAGTGTAGATTTATACCAAAAATGAAACGAACAAGGGGCAGAGGCTATTGGAGATAAGTAGGTATTAGGACTGTGTTTTCCATCTCATGTTCCTAAATGAGGGTAGTGACACAAAGCATTGTCAGCAACGAATTGGCAACATCCAGCACTGCTGTGTTTTGATCTGTGCTTATGGGACTATTGGGACTGATTTCTCCAAACAGTCTTTTAAATTTTGAAAGGATCTGCCTCTATAGACAGCTGCTGTGCTGTCTGTATCAGGATACAGAGCTGATATTGTCATTGTTACCCAGAAGTATTTTCCTTTTTCTATTTTCCTTATTTTTTTACATTTCCCTAAAACTGTGTTCCATACCAAGCTGATGTGACAGCAGGGTGTGGAGGAAAAGCTTAGGTGGCAGTTCTGTGTTGGTCAGGAGGTAATGAGGCATCCCCTTGCTAGAGGCTTTCCAGAATAGACTCAGACTCAAAAATTGTTCACTGAGGAAAATGTAGATATTTGAGCCTAACTCAGAGCAGGATGGGCAACCACGCATCCTCTTCCAGATCTTTGTTAAGAGGCATAAGAACTTTTTATGGCAAAGGCTTTCATCTTCTGTCCAGACACTCACTTTCATGAAACATGTGGGATCTTAATAGCTTTGAAACATTTTCCTAGAAACTGGCCATCCAGTTGAAATATTACTGGGACAAGGAACAGACAGACAAAAATGACTGTACCGTCCTCATTTTTCTTGGAAGCCAAATACTGAGGGCTTGTTGCAGGTTTGATTTAAATAAGGACAGGAACTCTGCAGTCTTGTGGCTGTGAGCGTGTCATATGCATCGGCATGTTGTACCTGTTGGTGACAGGGAGGAGGGAGTCTGAAACGTTCCTGGCATTTCCTGGTAATTCTGTGTTAAATTCTTTCATGGGAGTTTTCATAAGCTTCAGTTTATGGTAAGACCAGCACAGTCTGAGTCTTCTTCTTCAGCCTTTTTTCCTTTCCCACAAATCAAAGCCATTGGGAAGGAAGTGATGGGAATACTGACCTGGAGAACAGAGTGGCAATGGAGGCCTGGGAAGGCATGCAGGTGATGTCATGGGTGCGTGAAGAGGTGGAATTAGGAAAAAGATGGGAAGGAAGAAGGAGGATGAAGGACTGCTAAAGAAATTAATAGAAATAATTGTTTGTGGAATGGGCATTTGACTGGAAGGATCAGGCACCAAGGTCTGTAGATAAGGTAGCTCCGACAACTGAGCAGTTCTGTCAGAGGCCGTGCTCGTTGGTTATCCAGAGGAAAAGACAAAGCCTGAGTTCTGCCCTGATTTGATCACTGATCCCCTTTTGGTTCTTGGCAAGCTACTTCAGCCTCTCCACATCACTTCTTTGTGTAAAATGAAGACAGTGCAGCTACACAGATAGGAATGAGAGCAGAGACCTTTCCAGAGTGATGACAAATCATGGAACCATAAGGCTGGCAGAGACTCTAAGAGATTATCTAGTCAGACAGTCATCATTTTTTTTAATCAAAGGACTGCCTTGGAATTTTTTAAAAAAAGCTGTTCCATTGCACAGTGCCAGCAATGGTTTGAATATTAATAGTAACCAAAAATTGTATTTTACTCTCTAAATTGAAGGAAGGCTCACGTTGAGCAAAAGTTTTCAAAAAAGCAATTAAAACCAGATCCACTTATACTTTAAAATAGGCACAAGTCCCTTTGTTCTGATTAGTTTTATCCTGACATCACTCATTTTCATAGATGCTTATAAATGTTTTCTTTGCTAGTTAGTCCAGCTTTGTTGAAGTGTAGCGGAACCAGTGCACAAACTGCAAGTGTCCCACTCAGTGTTGCTCTCAGGCTGCAGGAACTCTGCTGCAGTGAGGTTACTTGGAGATCTCCCAGCAGCACTGCCAACTCCATCCTGATTCCAAGCATTGCTCCCCTTATTAATCACCAAAAATATCCTGATGTTAGCATAATTTTTTTTTCTCCATTTATTTGTAAGGTCATAAAAGTTCCTCCATCTGACCAAACTTGAAGTGCAAATATCAATAGCAATTATCACTCTGTACTTGAAATCATGCTGTTACTGGGAGGAACAGTCAGAACAAAGCCATGTTAAGTCAGGAATGTCATTACACAAGAAAATACCAATCAAAAATCACACCTTTTCATAATTAACTCCTGTGTGCCTAAGGAGAGGATTGCATCCATCTCCATCCCTTTGCTCAGTCTGTTGAAATGTGCAGAGTAACACACCAGCACAGCTGCTCTGCAGGCAGCAGAGCGTTAATCCAGCTCAGTAATGAGGATGCTATGTGGTCATCTTCTTCACATTATGTGATTCATATCCTGTACATCCAGGAAGCACTGAGCACTTTATTAGAGCTGATGAATGTACTTTAACCGCTCAAACACAGTATATTCACAAGTGCGTGTGGTACTGTGGTTTCACTGTGCTGGAGAGAACTGAGCAAGATAAAGGAGTAAATAGACACTATCATTGCAAATAAACAGTTTGTGCAATCCTAGGTGCTGGTAAAAGGTCTGTCTTTAAAACAAGAAATGACCACAACTTTCTTTTGAATAGGGAAAGACTGGATCCTCCTGTGGGAAAATAAAAAGTTCTGTGAATATCAGTTTGTCAAGTAAGCAAGTAGTTAACCAAGTTACCAAGTCGTTGGTAGTGTTCAAGGTTCTAATCTGTATTTTAGTCCTCCTGAAATTTTAACTTGGTAGTCTGGGAATGACCAAAAGAAGACTGAAAAAAGTGTCACTTTCTGAGTTCCAGAGCATAAAAAAAACCTGAACTGTTAGTTCATTTTCATCCTGAGCTTCTTCCTGACATGCTTCTGTCTTTCACAGCTGGAAGGACCATACTTCTTCTGAAACATGACTCCTAAGGATGTTCAATTTATGACGCAAAGGGAGAGTATTCCCTGTGGCAGTTTATATCACAAATGTAAGATACTCCTCCTCTGGAAACATAGAACAAGAGTCCTTGTGCTTTCAGCGTTACAGGATTGGGTCTTATTGACCAGTAGGATACTGCAGTTCCTGGAATAACTGCAGTGATTTAAGTTTGCTGTAGCAAAAGGGAACAACAAGTCTTAAGTGACAAATAAGTTCCTGTAATTCAGAAAATGTGGTTTTATCAGAGAGTAATAGAAATTGAGAGAAGTTACTGAAACTGTGGCACACGTATGTATGTATATGCTCTATCTGAACATTTCCCCCATGAGCACAGTGGAATACACATCCTCTGTGGAAACCACTCATTCTTTCACCTGGGCATGTCCCCATGTAAACTGTAAGATCCAAAACCCTGAAGAAGGAAATGAGATGCGAATTGTCTCTCATTTCTATGCTGCACATGAAAATTGGGGGTGATTTTTCCTCTTCACAAGCCAGCTGCCAGGAGGGAGGGCTGGCTGGACAGGAAAATCCTGAGTTAGTGGGAAGCTGAGTGATCCTTATGTCCTACATGCCAGAATTCTGAACCCCATCAGGTTACACAGAAAAATCACCTTCTGACTATACTTTCATGATCAGTGTGCTTTTCTCCTTGAAATGTACACTTGATCCCCCACCCTCCCCTCTAATTTTATATCACAGAGAGGAAAGCAATAATGTTTTGTCCATACAAACCAGCAACCAATTCCTTCTTGAAAGCTTCAATTAAGGATCGAGTGTCCTAAGTGCTTCTTAAATCCACTGCCCTAGCTCAAAAAAAAAAATATTTACACCAAGATTCATGGATATAATTTATCTGTAAAAAAAGTATTGAAAACCTAAACATGCCAAATGCGCATGTAAGCCAAGCCTCCCTTTGTGTGCTCCCAGAGGGTTCCCCCCCACCACACGTGCACACTCACCCCCCTGCCGTAAGAGATCCATTTTATAGATTCAAGGACAGCTCTCTCCAAGAAAAGAAGGGACGTTGCCAAGATACCAGATGCGGTTCCATTCAAGACCACTCATAGGAGCAATTCAAGATGAAATCAAATTAGATGTGTTGGTTATACATAGCGCAGCCTGCTTGGGATACTAAATGATGGAGTTTGCCAATAATTAAGTGAAATCTCAGAGATGATGAGTCCCCAGAGCTCTCTAGGTTATGTCGGTCTAATTCTAAGTGTCATCATTATAGCAGCAGAGCAAAATACTCTGCATAGTCTACGGAGCTGGAATTTTGCTGTGGATATTAGCTTTTCATAGCCAGTGCTACGGGGCAGTGCTGAGCTTCATTACATGTCTTCTGCTATTACACTTCCTTAACCTTTCCCTGATATAAAGCTCCTGAAACCTGGCTCCCACTTAATAATTGATAGTTAGCACTTACTATCCACAGCAGTATTCATATTCAAAGCACTTTACAAAGAGTTCATTAATTTCTCTGCACCCCCTCCCCCTTGAGGTGTCCACCACAATTACCCTAATTTTGCAGACAGGGAAACTGAGGCAGGAAGGTTGTGCCTTATCCTGGGGCTGGAGGACAGTGTGACAGCCAGCACTAGGGCTCAGGATCTTCCCTATGAGAGAGCTGGCTGAACTTCTGATGGTAGGAAGGAGGTTGTTCTCAAATTTGATGTGGGAACGGAGGTGCAAGGAGGCTTCCTCCAGCCCTGGAGAACCTCCACAGGGAACTGCTGAGCATTCCCATTGCCTGCAGGCAGTGAGGAGCCAGAGTAGCCTGCTGCTGGGTGCTGTAGCCTTCAAGAAATCCTCTGCAGGTCTGCCTGGGTGGATCCTGCCCTGAGAGGAAGCTGGAAGTCTATGGACAGGTGAAAAAATTGCCACCTCTGAGTATTGTGGCAAGGAGGCTTGAGCTTCCTTGGCAGGCCTCACTGGAGGAACTCCATCCTTACAGCTGGGCTGAACAGGCCTGCCTAGGGACCACGGGGAACACGCTTTGTATAAAGATTCAGAACATGAGACAGGCCAGGATCAGACCCAAGTGTTTCCAAAACATGCTCCCAAGATGACCATCTTCCACAGCCCTCTCACAGCAGCACTGAGCCCTGATAGAATCAGTTTACCAGGACTTTTAGTGTCTTAATGGTGCCCATTTCATTGTTAGCCTCTGCTCTGCTTCCAGAAAACTGAACATCACAGGCATGTTCAGAAGAGGAATGACTATTTCCAGCTTTGCAAGCATTCACTTCCAATCACTGGATTTGAAATCATGTGGCACTGAATTTGTGATTCAGGAAGGTCACTGGCTGAACAGAAACCCTCCTGAAGAACAGGACCTGATTTAAAAAGAAATGACCTAAATATTAAACATAAAGAAGGTAATGGAGGGCAGATATGAAAAAGTCAGTCTGAAGCTAAGACTTTCAGGAAGGGCTTGCTTCAAATTTAACACTTGCTATGTACAAAGGAAGGCAAAAGTCCTGGGGACTGTGGCATCAATGTTGCTATAGCCACTAGCAGCACACAGGAAGACAAAATCTGCACCCTGTTAGCCCCTGGCTATAGTAACAAACGTGGCAGGGGTAGCACAGCGATTCCCAGTGCTGTGGCACCTCCCTTGGCCCCACTCAGCCCCAGCTGCAGGCACTTCTCTGCTGTCCCTGCTGCCTGCTGCCTGCTGCCCTGGCCACCCTCCCACTGGCAGCTCACTGCTGCCCCAGGAGCTCTGCAGAGCTCAGCCTGCCCTCGGCTCTGTGCCCTGCTCCAGACAGAGGGACATTGCAAGGGGACCTGGGTTCATCCACAGTGGAAAACAGTATCCTCAAGATGATTAGGAGAAAGTTATAAAATTTATAGAAGGTTCTGATAAAGATCTTGGATAAATATGTTCATATTGCTAAAAGATTCAAACCTAAGAGGTTTTTAATTAAAGACTCGGGCACTCAGAGCTATCTTACCAAAGAGGTAATAAAATTATTGACTAAATCACTAGCAAAGGCAACTGAAGCAAGGAGTTTAAATGATTTCCAGAGACTGTTGTCCAAGTGAAGGTTACAGTGAGAGAGCCAGCAGTGCAATTAAACCAAATGAGGTCAAGTATGTAGGGCCTTAAGGCCTCTGCCTGCTCCTCAGATTTCTTTTGTTCTTGTAATTCAATTATAAAGACCCCCCCTCAAGAATCATTTAACTGTCTCATAAACCAGTTTGTAAACTTTTTTATTTTTCTGTAAATTGTCTCCTAAAAAGTGGCTTTCAGTATTTCAGGCAGCATGGAGTGTACACGGGTTTCACAGTGCCTTTTGTTCTCATTTGAGTATCACATGCCCCTGGTTCTTCATACAGGCCAGGGCTCTCCCAAAGCATCCTCAGCCCATGCAAAGCATCTGTCGCTGGAGGTGGTCATGGATAAAAACAATGTGATGAGGAGCTGGAACAACTGTGATCATTCTGTCTCTCATTCCCTCTTGCTCCATCCTCTTCCCCTCCACCACAAGCTTTTCTTTATCCTGTTTCTGTGTGAATCAGAAAGAAGATAAGTTGTGTGTGTGCCTAATTTCCTGCCCACTAGGTCACGTATCCCAACCCTTAACATCATAAATGAGCAGGGAATTCTTCTGGCCAGCAGATGCCTATATAGATCCATTATCATAGAATTAAACACCTTTAAGGTATAGGGACTTTTCTTTTTACACTTTTTTTCAATTATTTTTTGTTAGAAATATAATTGTAGAATAGGGTTACATGGAAGTTGGGGAGCATCCAAATGCAAAACTTTTGCAGACTGCAATTCTGCTGTTGACAGTGTCAGTGTCCCCTGACCAGAAGGGAAGCTCACATAGCTTGGAGATCTCATGGGACTGTGTCTCATAGTGCAATTTTTCCTGTTTAAAGAGGCAAAACTCAGTTATTTACTCCTTTCAAGTAAGAAAGCATTTGAAGTATGAAACCATTCCTGATTCACCTATAGGAAGAGGATAGAAGTCCTAAAGTGATTACAAATTCTTCTAAGCAATTTAAGCACAAAACTTCTGTTCAGATCATGGCTTTAGAGGGTCAAGAGTCTTGGGTTTCTGTTTGCATCATGAGGGGCTTTCATGCCTTTGTAAATCAAGCCCAGGGTAGCTGTCTTTACATGAGCCACAAGTGAGAGCCTAAACTTCATACTTGCAAGTGTTTCCTTGTAAAAATTCATATCCACAAGTGGCAGCATTCTTTCTCTCCTGTGAAATTCCAAGTGGCAGATCTCTATTTGGAGATTAATTGAATGCTAGAAGTGACTGTTGTGGCAGGGAGAGAAATATTTATTCCTCCTTTCTATTTCTATTTAATTACAGCTAAAACAGTTTGGTTGAGACATTGGAAGTACTGGTCAAAGGACTGACAGGTCTGCTTTCTCAGGAGGGTCCTGCAGAGGTGGAGTGATCTGTTCCCTCACTGCACCTCAGCAGGAGTTGGGCAGCTCAGTGGTCTGAAATCCGTCAGGCTTTGCTCCATGAGTCCTCACAGATTGGCCAGCCTCTGTTCCCAAAACTGTACCAAAGTGGGGTTTAGTGGGGTGACTGCTCATCTCCTGGAGAGAGGAATACTGGCCCTGTTAGCAGCAATATTCAAATGACCACTGGTGTTAGAGATGAACTCAGAACTCACTCTGTGACTGATCCCTCTTACAAGGTTAACATCTTCTTTCTCAGTTCATTAAAATCTTATGCCTCCTTCCCCAAAGGAAAGAAATGTCAATATATGAGAGAGGAAGATAAGTTAATGCTACATTCAGGTTGCAGAGCTAGAGATTTTGGAAGTGCTGAGGTAAGATGCCTGTGCCAGTGCTAACTCAGCCACATTGCACACAGAATGTACAGCAGCCTTGTTCCACTGGTCACGTGCATAGATTAATGCAATTACCTTTATCAAAATATATCCCAAAGTATTGCTTATTGCTAACCTGTCAAATTATAGGTGGGGTCAATGACTGTACCATGGTGGCATCTGTATGTGGTCAGGTAGCTCAATGCCCAGGACAACAGTTCCCTTCAGTCATGGGACATAGATTTACTGAGTAGGAGTCTGGAGTAGCTGCAAACCCAGTGGCACTTCCTGGATGGCAAAGGAGATTTTAGCTGAGAAAACGCTTTTATTACTGTAAAAAATTAATGCAAAATGTCAAATATTTCACACCCAAGCCGATACTGGCAAAATGCCAGAAATATTCAGGTTTCGCTTGGGGTGTGAATATAGTTGATCATCTGTAATTCAAAGCCTTTTATTTCAAAGGAAAGAGACAGTGTGTTGCAATAGATTTTGTAGTGATAAATATCAACTGTGCCACTTCTCTCCCAAAAGGGATTTCCCACAGTTCTATAATAATATACAGTTCAAAAGGCTATACTGAGATTTATAGAGCTATACATTCAAAAATTGGCATCCAAGGCGCTTTGCTCAGCTAAAGTAGATTTGACTTGCAGCCTTCACAGTTCTGTACAACTCAGAAAGCAGCCACAGGTCCAAGGTGCCAGCAAGCCTGCATGATTGGTGAGTGTGTGGTGGTTGGGTCACTCAAACCTGTACAGGCACTTAATCTAGAGAGTCCTCAATTGTGTGACCAGATACTCTGGAAGCTTTTAAATGTACTTGGCCAGCACGTCTGGTCAGGTTGGAGTAAATGGACAGAAATTAATTCAAATCAAGAGAGTTAGAGCAACTGATGCCAGCAGTGAATTTAGCCCTCTCCATGCATGTATTATTATTATAAACTGCTCTATTTTTCTTCTTTTCTACTCTATTCCTGTTTATTCTATCATCTATTCTATTCTATTTAAAGCCTCACCCACATTCTAATCCACTTGCATAGCAATAGTTTTTGCTTGTGAATGCCCACTGAATTCCCCAAAACACTTTCTCTAAAGACATAGGAAAAATAGAGAAAATTACAAAGAAAAACAACTTTATAGGCTTTCCTGAATTCTCAGCTTCATATAACAAATATACATTGACCCATTAATTTTCTGCGTATCTTCCATTGTTTAAAGATTTACTCTCACAGATAAATGCAGTATCTGTCTACACCATTTTCAGACTTCCCATCTAATTTTAGCTGTGTGCCCTGAAGGACCTTGAGGTGCGGGAATGTGGGAGCCATGTGGAAATGTTAGATTTGTTAAATGGATGGGCAATAACTTTCAATAGCAAATATGTGAATTCAAGCATCTGTAAACAAAAGCACCTAGATTTTCAGCCTGTAGATTTTCAGACATTGGAAGAACACATAGAAGAGCAACTGAAATTTTGTTATTGAAGAACTTCACAAGAATTTTATACTTAAAAGTCAAGATATAAAAGTGGACTGCATAACATCTGACCCAAGAGCTTGTGTTGCCTGCCAAGAACTTTCTTTGACCCATCATGATGCTTTAGCAAACAAACCTCTCTGGGCTGCCTTCTTAACATAGCCCACAGCTGGAATGGCGCCGAGCCTGCTCAGCACTGGCACACATGGAGATTTGGTAACTCTCAGCCATTTAATCAGCTGAAAATCAAGAATGATTTTTCCTCTTGGTCAGTAGCTGCATGGCATAAAGAGTTGTCATCGATCCCAGACTGAATGTGTCTGCAAAAGGCACATACGGAAATAGGGGGTGGCTGCTCTGCTCAACTGAGCACTTGTGAGACTCGGGCCAGATTGCTGGATCTCATCTGGACTCTGCAGTCTGAAAAGAGCAAAAGGGGGAGGCAGAGAGAGAGAGGGAGACCTAAGTGCTAAGAAACTGAGAAAACATGACCTGCAAGGAAAGGCTGAAAGAACAGTCTTCATTAAATTTAGAAAAGTAGTGAGGGAAGCTGCAAGACTCCAAAAATGTAAATGGTGTTTCTATTTTATATTTGTATTTTAAAATCCTCACTCCTTAGGTACACTAACACAGGATAAGATATAGTGGGCTAATTTATAGCAAAGGGTACTACATTAAATAGCAGGGCTTCATTTCTGAATGTGTGGATATTTCCTGAGGATAAACACAATCTCCTGTTTCCAAATATATATCCTTATCTCCTGAAACTGGTAAGGTCTTGGTTTCTAACATTATGAATTAAGCCTTTCATGAAAACTCCAAAGCAATGAGACAATTGATGTTCAAAGTTGTGATTATAAAAAGACATTTTAGAAACACGTGTCACCCTCAAACCCACAGGAAGCAATGCTTTATCTGCAGTTGGCAGAAAAATGAGATTATCTGATTATTTAATGAGAGTGTCAGTGTTGTGCCATTCTACCTCTCACATATCTATTGGCTGATCTGTGCCCCATGAGAATCACAATGATACCTGTTTACAAAACACAAATGGCACCACTTGAAAGATACACACTGATATTGGGAATAATGTGTAAAATGGTTATTGCCATAAAATCTAGCTTATCCCCACTACTCAGCAGCAAACTTTGTAAAAATACTTTCAAAAGTCTGTCATTCTGCTCTACTTTCACAGTGACTCTGAACATTTGAAGTTGGTAATTGAAATAAAAATGAAATTTCTTACAAAATTTACTTTACAAAAAAAGTTTGGGACTTTTATTCAATCTTTATTAAAAGCCATCCAGACAAATACCAAGAACCTAGCATTGCAGGATAAATCATATTGGGCACAGATGAGAAATGTGCAAAGATTAAAACTAATTTGCCACTGTTCCAGGCACTGAGGATGAATCCTGGTCTGACTGAACTTGCAAGTAACAGGCCCCTGGATTTCAATGAGATAATAATTTGATCCATGCGATTGCCTCTGTCTCATTCTTTGATATTGCTGTAATTGCCTCTTCTTCTTTAATCCAAAACAACTGAGATAGAAAGGAAAAGCCACATATGTTTTTATAAGAAAAGGGCAATACATAACATTAAAAAAATGTTTCATCAAAGGTGCAACCATTTTAAATGCAAAACAGAGGCTACAGAGGTGACAAATTCAAGTTCTTAGTGTTTTTGTTTAAGATCTTTCAAGTATTCCTTTGCCAGGGATACTTGTTTAATTTTTTTAATGTATTCAGTTAGTCATATTCAGTTCTCTTTTATGTCCACTTCTCATGAATCACTTGATAGATGGACTTCTACAAGCACATCCCTTTGGGGAAAGTAAATTTTCAATGATAATAGGAACTTAAGACATGCCATCCTGGATCAGAGCAAAGGTCTATCTAGTCCATACTCCGGATCTGTCAGTAGCCAAGAGCAGTATATTTAACAGCAATAACTTTGATCTTTCAGTGAGTATTAAGTTGGTGACTAAGCAGAAAAGGAAAAGAGCAGAACATTCCAAAATTCAGGAGAAAGAGCAAGTGAGCCCATTTCTGGCTGTGCCTTGAAGGCCTGTGTCTCACAGGGAGCAGGCCCCAGGCTGGCCAGGCACAGCACAGGGCAAATGTGGGGTTGTGTCCCAGTGGGATCCACTTGTTTTGTTCTCCTGCCCAGCCAGGGACAATGGCTTGGGGAGCTGGCCAGTTGTTCTGCAAAATGGAAATGTGTCATTAAACTCTAGCAACAGGAATGAAACGTGGAGGGGAAAGAAATGGCTGGAGGGGGAACAATGCAGGGTGGACACCAGGAGGCCAGGGCAGAAGCAGTTTAGTGCTGGCATGGGGAGTAGTTCTACCAAAAGGAATGGTTTAGGTTTAGGAACTTGAACTTGCACACAGTACCAATATTTGCAATGTCTAAAACCTGTTCTCTCATTTCCAGAGTCAGAGCTCCACTTGTTCCAGTGAGACTGTAGTTAAAAGTTCTCAAGATTTAGCTCATCTTTAATTGTTGCTGTCTCAATTAAACTGCATCTGTGATAATAACAGCCCCCCTGGAGTCCCAACAGAAACTTAAACACACTGTAAATTAAATAATTGTGTAAATTATGAAGTTTATACCTACTGGTTATTGCATTAAAAACTATATATAGAGCACATGCTTTTTATAAACTTTCTACTTTAGGAAATCTTATAAAAAAGGTTTTTAGCCTGCCAAAAATCTGCAAGGATCACTGATAATTTGTTGATCAGCATAAGGTTCATTAAATCTATGCACTTCATTATCTGATTAATTCAGAGGCAGGTTTGTAATCAGTGATGAAATGTTTAAGATTCTACAGCTCTGGCCTCCACAACCTCCTGCAGCTCATTAGAAAAGCTAATCAGATAGAATTTTCCACCATGCTGTTTACTGTAGCCGTAATGGAAGACAATCACTTTAAAATTACACACTTAGCAGGTAATTTCTAAAAGCCATAAGCCATGGAAACTCTGTTCTCCCTGGGCTCTTTGTCTTTCTTTAGTAGGGTAAGGTAAGCAATGGAGAATTCTGTTAAGAGTTTGGAGAGCTATTTTGCAATATCAAATACAATGTAAATGCTGCTGAAAAATTATTTTGGTCTTCGCCATGTTTCTTGTCACCTGGGAGCCCTTTCAGAGATCATGTTTGATGAGCTTGATTTAAAACTTAGATGGTTTCCTACTTTGTCATTTGATTATTTGAAGCATTAAGAACTTTCTTCATATCTTCTTACTTTGAGATGGATACCATTAATAAAAAAATAACAACTTCTTGATCCTGGGGTTTCACAGATCAGTTATAGACACTGTTGTGCTGGAGCTTTCTGAAGTCGCTAGTATGATCTGAAGGAAAATGATAACAATGTATAGTGATAAAGAACTAGAAATTAAGGTGACTTAAAACATAAAGTATTCTTAAATTTTTAATAATTGAATCTCTGGGAATTATGAGAAGAGACAGCAGAAGTTGACAGTCATCTCTTGCTCTGGCAATACTTCTGCCACTGCTCTGTTTTTCTGAAGGGGCGTTGGGGAATGCAGATGGAACAGTCAACACCTGAGAAACACTGCTATTCCTCCTTTTATAGAAAAGATCCTTTAAATAAAGCAAGTGTGAAAAATCATGGACTGGGAGCCAGATCCAAGGTGGCAGAACAATTCCTCTGACTCACTCCACTGCTTTCTTCATCATGTGGACAGAAGTCCACTTGTGGTTTGACTGTTGTATGTGTTACTCTCTTGTTTTAACACGTGAAAGGATGGGCTCCCTGTGACTGGACAGGCACCCATGGAGACAGGGGCTGGAGGTATTTGTCCCTTTGCACATAGCCAGAATTGAACCCATTACAGAATGGGAAATGCCATTTGGACCGGGCACGTGCTTTTGGTCATGTGGGGGAAATACGTGACATAAGGATTTATTTTCTTTAGTGATTTTTTGTAAGAAGATCCAATCTAAACTTTCCCTGCCAAACGATGTTTATCACATCTCTTCCTCCAGGCAATAAGGAGTAAAGGCATATCCACTGAACACCATGAAGAAGACAAATAACTAATACAAATTAATCCCTTTGCTAACCAGCATGCTCTAAATTTGCCAGCTCGAAGGGCTGGATCCTTACTTTGGGGATCTGTCTTCTTGTCACTGTCCTGACTCTATGAATAAGCAGCAAGTTGCTAATGCCAGCTCTAAGTCCCGCTTCTGCATGGATGTGACAGCTTAACAGTTGTGCCTGGGTCACAGGAATGAAATGTGCTGTGTGGGAAAGGTCAGGGGTAAAAGTCATAGCAAAGTATATCCCCTTCAGTGGATGACACTGCTGCTTTTTCTTGGTTAGAACAATATTGGAGGTTTGAAATACTGGAATTATAAAACTAGACTTGGGTTAATGTTATTTTATTCCACAGGGTCTGCTCCATCAAACTGAGCTAAGAGTAGAGGAGAGCACCCATCGTGCATCCAACCTGTGTCAGCTTTGCTGTGAAAGAGCATTTCTTGCAGTGGGGCAAGCACGAGTGTGTGGGCTCCAGTTCCTGGGATTACCTTGTGACCACCCTGTGGATTGTTGTGTGTGTGTCTGGCAGAGCCACTCAGCCTGGTCATTTTGCAGACCTGTGTTCTCAAGGGGCTAAACATATTAGTAGAAACAGGGGGAAGTATCAAAGTATTTGAAGGACTGGAAGCTCTCTAGAGTTTATATGCTGTAAGAAGAGCTGCAATGTATCACATTGATGAAGAGCATGTGTTTTGCTTTAAAAGTTTCTTTTTAAAATTCCCTGAAGGCGACGCTGGGGCCGTGGAGGAGAGAAGGGACATTCGGGGCACGGCCGGACTCGAGGGACGCGGGGGGCTCGTTCCCCGGGCTCTGCTGCCACCTAATGGTGTCCCCACAGCCCCGAGTCAGCCTCGGAAACTGCTCCCTGCGTGTGCTCTGGGAGCGACTGTTCCTTTTCCCCTTCTTGATAAACAGGGACTATCTCTGACACAACCTCAGGGAATACCAAGGAGCAGTTTTATGCCAGTAGTAAGGTGAAGTTTCCTGTATTCTGTACCTCGCTGTAAAACCACCTAAGGCTCACAAATTGAAAACATTTTAAAAGCACCTTCTAAATTACTGATAGGTCTTTGGGTACTCGTACAGGCAGGCCAGAAGCCAAACCAGTGCACAATGACACTGGCTCACAAGTGTCCCCACATCTGGGAGGGACAGACTGGCTTCTCCCCACAAATTAGTAGAACCCACACTAGACCTTATCACTTTATATCTGCAAAATCCCCTTCTCATCAAAGAGATTAATTCATGAGTTAACTGTGAAACTAAACACAGTGCAAGGGCAAGATAACTCTAGTAAGGTTTTATTAGTTTATCCTTCACTAAATAGTGGGTTTAAAAGTAAATTATGAAAAAATACAAGAAATATGTTGCTTTAAGTAAGCCTGTATCACAAGAAAGCCATCTCCAACATCCATGTTTACAAGAACCAAACACTAAACACATTTGTATCTCAAAACAAACAATGAGATAGATACAAAAACCAACAATGCTTTAAAAACCAGTAAACCTTCCACTGGTCTAAACAAATAGTCATATTAAATAATGTTATTTAATTCAAATATTTGAATGTTCACTTATTTTAAAATACTCCACATATAATTTAGCTGTGAGCCACCCTTTACCCCAGTCCTTTGGAAGATCTTCCGGCATTAACTGTCCTTGTTATCAGCTGATATACAAAACGTTCACTGATGATGTAACTGATGGAGTAACAAATCCCACTGGTGCTGGGTTTCGCTCCTGCTGCTCTTGGTTAATGTGTCATTTCACATCTTGAGGTCACACTTCCACTTTTGCTCATTGCTGAGGGTTGGATTGCAAGCTTTAGAACACAGACCAGTAGACCTCTGCATGTACCTTTCCTTAGGGTACACAGCACATAAATAATTGCTGCTTGGCATCCAAGTGACCTCTGTTCAAACAGGGTGATGCTCCTAAGTGTTAAACATTTTGGAGCTCTTTGGAAGTCTCTCCCTACTAGGATGGTGTGTTGCCTCTAACATGAATTTCCTTTTTATACTACACTTTGAAGTAGAATTTGGTAGGTCTGACTATTTAAAATCCAAGTCTTCAATCACTGCTTGAGTCTCTGAGCTGACTCTCTGGCTATAGAAACCACATTTGGTATGTACACAGCCAGCACAAGTGGAGGCTCCCTGCCAACAACTATACTTCTTGTAAATTGTTTGACTAGAGTGAGATTTCTTGGATAAGGTACTGACACATGATTAAAAGGAATCTCTGTATCTCCTGGTCTATCAGCCAACATAGTGACACAGATTCCTCTGTCAAGACCATCCCTTTTTCCTCCATTGCTCATGCTTCTGCTGCAAAATCTCACTTCATGATCTGCATTCTGCAAGAGCTCACTTGGCTATGGAGGCTAGGTTGTTACCATGTCATCCTTTGAAACTTCTATCACATTAGAGGGATGTGCCATCTGTCAGCTCTCCCTCAAATCAACCATCCTCATCCAAGTCTCAAAATCTCTAAGCCACTTCTCCAGTGGTTAGAGGAAGCTCTGCTTCAGGGTGCTCCTTAGGTCCATCAAAAGGGTCATAGCCATGTGGAGCTAAGAACACTCTAAATTTTGTAGCCTCTTGTCTTGGAGACTCTAGAATTAAGGAACACTTGTCTCTTACTGATTCCTGTGTCTCAGTGGCCTCATCTGAAAGAAGCCAAGACCTAATTGCCTTGAAAGTGGTCTGGTGTCATTACCTGGATCTTTCTTCCAGTTGCTGGGCAGTAGAAGCAGTTTAGTGTCCTTGTGCTTGTGCTGCTTTGCCTCCTGCCATGCTTTCAGAAAGCTTCCCTCCCTCCAAGCCAGTTATTTTGAAGAACACTCCATAGTCCCTCCAGGCCCTTTAGGGCATTCTGGGGGTGATAGTCCCTGACTGTCACAGCTGCTCAGGTTTTTTTTCAGAGAGAAATGGTCTTTTTCACTGTGATATTCGGAGTTTCTAGTACCATGGGACCTGTCTCTGGTTCAGGCTGATAGAAGCTAACGAAGCATGAATAGAAAGCAGCATAAAGTTCACAGTATTATTGTTGTAATACTTTGTACATTTGACACCCTCTCTGTCTCTAGACCAGTGTCCAGAATCAAAGGGGGACTTAATGCATTTAGATTTTTATAAAGTTAGGAAACACTGCGTTCAAGGGGAAAGGCGTCTGTATAGGACAGAATCACTTTAATAACATTCATGACACACAAAATGCAGGAGGAAGACAATGAGTTTATAATTCTATAATGGATACTTACCAGACAGAACGAATGTCAGATGACAATCATCATACATAATTGATTGCTTTAAAATGCTTGTCATTAGAGATCTAAGACACTGAAGAGACAAGAAAACCTATATAAAAACTTAAAATTGTTGGCCAGAAATAAGGATGGAGGATTGTCAACAGAACAATAAATTATGTCTTTTTTTTTTTAACCATTTTAGATTTAACAACTCCAATGGAGAAGCATATAATTATTTAAGGCATTAATTATTTTTTCATCTTATCTTTTTACCTTTTACCTTGCTCCTAGAGATTAATTTTGCCCTTGTGGATTACAGGTCCCTTTGATGTATTTTCAAGGTATTGGAACCCATTTGAAATCTGAATTCTGTCTATATTCTGGAAACCATCATATCCAAGGAATCCTGAATGTCTGGAGTGTCCAGCTGGACCAGAACAGAGGTCTACCTATCCCACCCCTTTCTCCTTGTCCACGGCAGTAGAGGATGCTTTATTTAGGGACCACCATGCAAGCCAACAGTCTGTCACCTCACACTTCCAAGCATCCATAATTATGACCAGGCATCAACTGGAGATGTTAGATGGTTATCCCATGCCTATTCTCTTTTTTAATCCATGTATAGACCTGTTACCCAGTTTGACTAGTTTCTTTTTGAACCTGCTGACAGTTGCCTTTGCTACAGCCTGTGGTAGGGAGTTCCAAACATTAATTACCTGCTGTGAAAAAAGGCCCTGTCTTTGGGCTGTTTGTAATGCCTGATCAGCCTCTGTGTGTGTGTACCTTTGTTCCAGGCTGACAAATAACAGCTTCATACTCACCTTAGCCACTGCCTTTATGATTTCATAAGCCTTGATCATATTTTCTCAGCCTCCTCTCCTGCAGGTGGAAGAGCCCCAGCCACTTTAGTCTCTCTTAGTATGTCACTGTTGCACTCTCTTGATCACCACATCTGCCCTTCTCTTTACCTTCCCTAGTTCTGTTGTGCTGTTCTTGTGGTGTAGTGACCTGTTCCTCTTATAAGCACAATGGGGAGGTACCAAGTTTTCATACAGCAACCAAATTTTTCTTATTCTTTTCTCTTCCTTTCAGTTTTCATGAGGTTTTTTTGTTTTCTTTCAGATGGCCATTCCATAACAGTAAAGTAGCCAGGAGAATCTTTTCTAAAGTTTTCAATGGTTGGGCTCTTGTGGCTCACTTGTTCACAAAGTCTGTTTGCACAATTTCTTTTTTAGAAGTGGAACAGTTATGTTGCTTAAAACAGTGGAAATGTGATAGAAAGTTCTCTGTGGCAGAGGGCAGGCATAAGTATAGTGTCCAGTCTTTTGAAGATATGACAGGATAAGCACTAAAACCCACATTCTGGACACTCTTAACTGTCAAGTAAAATAATGGATACGACCTAGAAACCGCACCAAAAGGCAAGTTTAAAAATGCAGAACCATCTTCCAAGCAATGTAACGAACGGCCTGGGTTTTGCTGCTGACAGAAGAGTATGAGGTATAATTGATGAAATTCTGTCTCTGAAGAAATTCCTGCTGCTTCTCCAGGATTGTGTAACAGTGTGTCCTGACTAAGTAACTGGCATCCAGGTGAGATCTAGCACTGGGAGTACAACTGCACAGTCCTTGGTCATCCACAAGATGCACGAGTGTTGGCACCATCAGATCTGCTCTGGATCGAGCCTGACCCAGGCACTGGAAGGATCCAGGGTACTGGCAGCAGGTGTGTGAAATGTGCCCAGTTCTGTGTAAACTTCTCAAACACTCTGCTGTAATAAACCATTTCAACATTAAGTGTCAATTTGTGAGAACAGCTACACTCAACACCAATTTCTTAAGAGCTGGCTGGGCTGTTGTTAGTTATAGTGTGGGTGGTATTTTTGTCTTGTTAAAGGAAATGTGGATTATCTTATAATTATCCCAGCTAGTTCTGACACTCTCTTACAAGCTCTAAATTCATGGATTAAAACTACAGATGGTAATTTCAGAATTCCCTGTGGTGCTTCTAGTACTCTCTGGTGTTTGGTGCCTCTGTGTCTCAATGCAGTATAGATGAGGGCCCAAATACTTGTATTTTGGGGAAAAAAATCTTTAGAGAATCTGCGAAGATATGTGGTAAATATTGGAAAATTATGCAGTCAAATAAAGATGAGCTGAAGATATAAATAGAGTTTTGGCAAGTAAAGAAATCAGGATAGTATCTGAAGCAGCTTGTTTTTCATATTTGTAGACATCTGGATAATCAGTTGTAAGAATTCTTCTTCCAAGTTACCATGGTATCAGATTTAGGTATTTCTACATTTCACAATCATAGAATCTGAACTAGCTCTTTTATCAGATGTCAGCAGTTTTAAATCTTCATCACCAGCACCCCACTTCAGCAGCACATCAAGAATCCTCAGACAGTCTCTGCAGCTTCTGGTTTCACACAACCTGTGCGTGCCTGGCGCGTGTGTAACCTCTCCACCCAGTCAGCACAGGCTCGCTTCGCATCTCTCCACTGCTTCCCCAGGAGGGTCTGCCTCTTTCAGTTTCCGCTGGTTCCATTTTCCTGGAGTAAAATGAATGCAAAGATCTTTACATATCTAACAGAATAAAGTTATTGTGATCATCAAATATATTTAATACCTATTTACAAACTATTTCATAATATGCATATGAAGTAGGTGACGATAAAGGTGATTCCTGTAGGTGCTGTATAGCTTATTTCATTAACAAATGTTGATTGAGTTTTGTAGCAATAAGCACTGTATTAATGCAAATACTCATTAGCAAATAGCTTATTCAAGGACCAATTTTAAGAGTATAATCCTGTGCCTCATAATTAAAAATTACTGTTGCATTCTTACAAGTTTTTGAAAGCCTGCTGTAATAACCACAACATTTCCTTTTCAGGTTGTCTGAGTCTGTAAAGTTTATTTTAGAGCTCAGAACTTCTTTTGGTGACTTGTTCTGTAGAACAAGTGTTAGATCAAGAGAGAACATGAACTGACACAAGTGTGGGGGAAAGGGGAATTGAGGCCACACATGCAGCAGTCCTGGAGTAATATTCCTGAGTACACTGGGCCAATGGAGAAATGTTTTAGGGAGCAAGTCAGGTACCTGAACACAGACGTCTGGTGGCATTTTAGATGTGATGTAGTAACTTATGTCCCATGCCATATCTGCCAGCCCTGTGTCTTGGATACCTGAGGATTCCTGATTCTGTGGTGAGACTATGAACTGCTCCTCAGCTGGGGAGGATCAGAGCTTGGCAGCAGCTACGCTAAGAGCTCCCATTAAAGGGCTAAAAAGCACGCGGCAAATGACAATCTTGACTAGTAGTGACAGTGGATTTTCTCCTCGTCCACAGCACTTTTCTCTCGGAGATCGCGGCAGGACGCTGGAAGCAGGGGGCGAGGCTGGACTGGGCTGGTTAAGGTGAGGTAAGGCCAAGGGTGGTTTCATCAGACACCAGCGGAGCTGAGGATGGTTCTGTGGTCAGATGCCTCTTCTGAAAACGCCCTCCCCTCTCCCTTCGGAGTATTTGAAGAAACTAAGAAATAGAGGTTATGAAGGGCTCTGAAGAGGATATGGGCCTGTTTGGAAAACCTGTAACTACAAGTGGTTGTCTCTTTCCCGGCGAAGAAGATGGTACCGAATTTGGGGGATGCACAGTAAATACAAAAAGGCACAGCAATACTTATAAATCAGTGACTGGGGATTGAAAAGGCACTCGGAGAAAAGGCACCACCGAAACCTCAGGGTGGCCGGGACCCAAGTCGGGCCGAATCGAGCCGGGCCGAGCCGAGCCGGGCCGGGCCGAGCCGAGCCGAGCCGAGCCGAGCCGGGCCGGGCCGGGCCGAGCGCAAGCCCCGCCCCGCCCGCGCACCGCCCCAGGAAGCGCAGGGTTTAGCGGCCGGCCCGCGCCGCGATGCATTGTGGGGCGCAGCAGCAGAGCCAAGATGGCGGCCAGCAGGAGGCTGATGAAGGTAACAGCGCCGGGCAGGGCCGCCGGGCGGGCGGGCCTGGCTCCCGCGGCTGCCCCTCCGCCCCGGCCTCCTCCGGCAGCGCGGGGCCGCCTCCTCCGCCGCG
>NW_024581124.1:458756-491044 GCF_017639235.1 Corvus kubaryi
CCCCGCGCTCTGGCAGCGCCCCGCGGGCCCGGCTGCCGCCCGGGGCTGGGCGGGGGCGCTGGGCGGGCGCCGCGGGCCGCCCCGACCCCCTCGCTCGGGGGGCTCCAGGGTGACTAAGCAAAGAGGAAGGGACGGGGGGAAGGAAACGCCGCCGCCCGGGGCCGGGGCATCCCCGGGGCGGCGGGACGGCTCGGTGGCCCTGCCGGGGAGGGCTCGTAGGGAAAGCGCCCTCTCCTCCTTTCCTCCCTGCGGGGGGCTTCGCCGCTCCCCCGCGCTCGCCCCGGTGAGGAACCGTCCCCAGACGCCCAGGGATGAAATAATTTCGTTTTCGTTGTTTCGGAGAGTAACCTCTTCCTTGTATGAGTAAGAGGTTTATCACACAGAAACATGGACCTGGGTTCAGAAGTTTCTTCATTCGCTGCGGACGTGGTAATGTTTTTGTCTTCGCTCTTATTTGTTCTGAACCGTGGATGATACTTGGAAATGGAAACTCGGCCCCAGTTGGGCTTTAACCAAGAGCACGTATAGTTTAGGTTTAAATACTACGCGGGATTATGTTTCTCGTTATTTTTCTTGAGAAGGAAGGCACTTCTTAGAAGGAAAATGGTAACCATTGCCCCCAAAGCACACAAATGTATTTTATGTGCTGTATTTAGTTGCTAATTAACGTCACAAACTGTAAGCAGTGAGCTCTGCCTAGAACATGTGTACATAGTGACATAAAATTTATTCATTTGTAAAATGCTGTGGCAGAACCCAACAGGTTTTGCATGCAAAGTGCCTGTGAGGAGATCAATGAACTTTACAGGCCAGTCCTGGGAAATGGAGGGGAAAGACCCTGTAACTGTTGAGCAATGTTTCAGCCTTATTAAAAAACCTGCCCCTGTGGGGTGCAGAGTAACACTGCACTGGGATTTGACAGATACTTGGGTGATTCTGTTAAACTTAATCCTTTAATACCAGTTTTACAGCTGGCCTCAAGGATGTGGACCCCCAGCAGGGCTGGGATTTCACCAGGACATGTTTGTGGCACATCCTGAAGTTGCATTTCCTTAATGGTGCAGATATATAAATAACCATTATAACTTAGATATTTTGGAAGAAACAAATAGCTCAGCAGTGCTTCTATAAGGCTCATTTTGTTGGTTTAAATCTTCTATGGAGCATTTAAAAATTAAATAGTAGATACACTGTGTGCAGTGTCATTCATATCTATTAAAAATCAGTAGGCCTAAACCTTTCATTGTCCTTAAGGATCCTGGTGAGATGGAATTCATTTTTTATTTCATTTTTGATAGCTGCTGTATTTTGTCAGGGCTTTAGAATTGTAATCACTATGTCTCTTGCTTTATACTCAAATAGGTTTCCCTTAGTTTCAGATATAAAATTAAATGGCTGTTTACTATTTTTGTAAGGCAGCTTTTCTGCCTATTCTGGAAAAATGCAGTAATTGTTCAAAAGTACGTTACTACTACTCTGGTTGGAATAATATATATATTCAAAATTTTTTAAATTTAAAATAGAAAATAAAAATCTGAAAGGCAAGAAAAATTGTTCTTAATATTTTCAGTGCCTCTTGCTTTTCAGTCCCTCTCCTTATTTTCACTGTACTTCTGAAGCATTAGTTAGTACTTCAGTCTCCCACTAAAATACAATAAAAAGAAGTTTTGATAATGTAACCTTATTTTCTAGAAAATTGGTGTGGCAGTTGTTTCTGGGAGGGAGTGGTGTGGGAATGAAGGAGACATTGATAACTTACTGCTTATATTTTCACTTTTGTTTTTATTGCTTAATATCTGTGGGTTGTTCATGTTGTGTGTGGTTTTTATGCAGTTCAAGAGCTGTGGGATGCTCTGTCACATAGCTTGCAGAGGCTGTTAAATAAGCAGCTCCCTTCCTGCTCTGGGGAGTCAAGGCAGCCCAAATGGCTCTGGTTTTGCCATTCATCTCCGTAGGAACAAAGTAGAGCTCTCGTAGGGATGATGTCATCGGGATTGCTGCAGCATGATGTGAAGGTCCAAACTCACATGTGTATCAACCTGATATCACTGTTGAAGTCCCAAATTCACAGGTCCACTTTGATTTAAAGTCTTTCACTGTTGAAGTTTTGCAGTTGGGAAGAGTCTTTGGGGTGTCTTTGTCAGGGTCTTGGAATGATGAGTGATTATAACTAAAGAAAATAGGGTTTTTCACTGTGTCACTCAATTACCTTTAAAATAATTTAGGATAAGCACTAACTGTCTTTTCTTTGAGCTAAATAAGCAAGCTTGTCTTTGATAAATTAGACTAAACCTTCAACCTTTTATAGTTATATAAAATTAAGCAATTCCTGTTTCCTTAAGGTCTTGCCAACATTTTGAAGTACTGCATTTTTTCTGGACTCAAGTCATGCATCATAGTTATTCATATTAATCACCATGGCTCAAAGAGACTGGATGTAGTACATCCATAATAACACAGTCTGCCTGTAGGAAACTGGGAGTCGTTTCCACTGTCCAGGTGGGAATGGATGCCCTTTTCCAGCTGGGGAAGCCATTTGCATCTTCAGTTCACAAACCTCTGTGTGAAACAAGCATTACAAATTTTGCCATTGTACTTGTACCGTTCAATTTTAAACATGAATTCACGTTATAAAGAGATCAAGATGGGTTTGTTATCTGAGGGTGTGCTTGAACAAATCACGTTCCCTAGGCCAAAGACCTTTTTTATGGCCTCTTTCTGACGAGCTTTATCCCATCAAATAGTGCCATCTAAATGAAGCCTTCTCCACTGATTCACAGCAGCTCTGTGGAGGTGTGCCGGTCCAGGAGCACACCTAGCTTAGCAAAAATGTGAAACATGGCTAATGACTCATACTCCAGATCTGAGGTGGAGGTTTGATCTGTCAGCCACCATTACACCTCTTCAAAGAGCCCCAGTTGAATCCTGACTCCTCATGAAACGTGAGCAGTGGGAATAAAGCCCACAAGCTTTGTCAAGGATGCGGTGTTGTGGACAGTCTCTCAGGGTTAAAACAGGCAAATATGGAGTGATTAGATTTAGGAGAGGATCTAAGGCTTCTCTTTGAAGGGCAGTACTGGGCTTCATGGCCCTTTCTTGTAGAAAGGAAATTGTCTCCAGACATGTATGATGGGGAACGTGGATCTCCTGGAGTCATGCCAGAGACTTCAAGGAAAGACTTTGCACAGTTGCCACCTACTGATGTAAAAGAAGCCGTTCTTGCTGGATCCATAGCTAAATGCTGTAGGGAGTTGCAGAGGTTAGGCTGTTCTGGTGCTGGACACTCAGAGTACTTGCAGGGGTAGTAACGTGTGGTGCTGAGCTGCACGTCCCACAGAGTGCCTGGGTGCTGTTGGAGAAGGCTGTGCTGCTGCAGGTGTGGAGCTGTGTCCTTCGATGGTGGCTGCCTGGGATGGAGCTCAGGTGTCTGTAAGATCCATGCTTTGGTTTCCTGGTTTTTAGATGTTCAAAAGTATCTCTAGCGTTAGAAATTGAAAATAGATTTAAAGAATAAATAACACCTTACATACGAAGTGAGATACGTAGACAATTATTTTAATTTTATTGTTTTTACTCTGCTTCCGTAGTTGCATAGTCAAACATTTATGCAACTGTTTAACTCCATGATAAAACACAAACATGGGACCACACCCAGGTAGGTGGCCTGCAATCTCCAGGATGCTGCGGTCCTGTAAACACTGTAGTGCTCCCAAATAAAGGGGTTTGGAACAACTCTGATACTTGAAAAATAATTCTAAATTGATCTAAACGTCAGGGAAATATGGTTTTGAGCAACGTATGATTGTCCTTAGGCAGAAGTGAGAATATCGATGCATTTTCCCTTTTTGAAACTGAGAACTGACAAAAGGATTTTTAATCAAATGAAAATACTTTGCCAAAAAGTAGAATTGCTCAGTCAATAAGACATGTGAATATATGGGCTGTAATGTTGCAGAGGAAACTTACTGCTGATTTTTATAAGAAATTCTATTTGTCTTTTTGGTTGGATTTGTGATGGAATTTTTTTTTGTGTGGTAGAATCAGATTTTAAGGTGTTTTATTAATGCTTCTCTGTACTGTAAATCCAGAAAGTGAAACTGGCCAGTTCCTGATCAGTGTTTTGGAGCTGTTTGACTTACAGGCATATTTTAGAGACTGTATTCATGAACAGGTAAATATAAGTTGTAATAATGGTTTAGAGTTATTTCAGGAGACTTTTGTTTTTATTTGTGAATTTAATAGCATTCTGGGCTTGATGAAGAACTTACTAAAGTCAGTATGAGCTCTTACACTTATTCCTGTATTCTGGGATTGCACTCTTACAAATATTTGCCTTCACTGCATTTTCCTGTCTGGCTTGGGTTTTTAGAGAAGTCCCAAAACTTGAATGATGCACAGACAAAACAGTTGCAGGGTTTTTAAAAGACTTAGCTACATTTTAAGCTGATGCTGCTTTTCTTTCTGCTTTCAAACATTTGATTTTTTTATTTGAGCAGCACAAATGATTACACAGTATTGAAAATGACAATTTTAAACCTTTAATGATTGTATATGGAAGTAGTATGTACTTTTATGACTACTTTCAGCATTATATACTTGAAGATCAGGTACCACCTCTGAAACAACGTTTTCTCCATTTGATGTGCTGTGTATAACACTTTGTCTGAACATTTCCAAATTACAAATATCATCTCTCAAGAGACCCCATGAACTAAGATATTTCAGTTTTTCAACTGGAGAAACCAATGCAGCAAGGTCACATGCAAGGTTGATAAAAGAGTGGGGAATGAAGACTGATTGAAATTCTTACTGCAGTCATCTAACCTTTAGTTATGCTCCTCCTGTGCTCCTTTAATTATGTTACTTGACAAAATTAAGGGGTGGAGGACAAGAAAAGGAATTAATCTATTTACTGTCTGCCTAGACTCGTAAGTATTACTTTGAAATAAATATCTGGAGTTTATCTTTTTACCTCATAAAGTAGTTTTTGTCCCTTTGGAGGTGCTCAAGCCCATGTTAAACGTATTGTTAGCTTTTAATCTGTGCTGCTTGAAAGTATTTAGTAGCTCATTCACTTTTTTAACAGTACTTTTATACTGCAGTTGTGTCTGTCTCCCTATAGCCCTGAGGCAGTTAGATCTTTATTATGGGTTTTGGGAGTTGCCAGAAGAAAAAACTAAAACAACCTCCCCTCACACTCTTAAATTGTGAATGGTGAAGCTCTTACCGCTCCTGAAGGCACGGCTTGTGTAGTGTTACATTGCAGTTGTGGGGACAGTAGTGGCTAAAAAGCTGTTTGTAAAGAGCTCCACCATGGAGTTGATTCATTTGGAGTGACATATGAAGTCTGAAACACTCCTCCTAGTATGAGAAAAGTAATTTCTACTATAAATTGCAATCTAAGCCCGTAGTTGAGGTGGGTGCCTGGCTAAGGTGGCTTGATTGTCCCTGACGTCTGCAGTCCTGGCTGCGTGTGAGGCGCGGAACTGCCGGGTTTATCCCTGGCTATCCCTCACTCAGCTGTCAGCTCCTCCCGCAGGAGAAGGGCAGAGTACAGGCCTGACACACTCCAGTAATTTACCACGGGTTTGATTTTGGAAGTGGTTTCCTGCAAAGGCCTCACATGTCAGTTTAAAGAGGAAGATGGCCTGAATAATTTTTGTCTAGTTTTTTAGTGCCTCTGTACTGTTTATTTCCCTCTCTCATGTGGTGGACTTGAGGAAAAGTGGGAAAAAATTTGCATATTTATTTTAAACTTTTCATTGCATAGAAAGTTTTACAATTTTATAATTGTTTCTGTATGGGATGCTTGCACTTCTTAATTCAGCATCCAGTTTTTTAACCTGAATCTAACTATTAAATGTAGGTGTTTAATTTTCCAGAAATGTGAAGCCACGCTTTTCTAATTTGTTTTATTAGCTTAATAACATACCTGAATTATGGAGTCATAGTCCTTCCTTTTTTTGCATCTGGACAATTGCTCTCTGGGCCAGCAGCAGTATAATGCTATTGTCTGAACCTGGGACAAAAGCTCCTGCATGGAAGCTGCAGTCGCACTGGGCATAATGGGGGAGATTTCTGTCATATGCATAATGTTTTTAATATAGTAATTGGCAAATAGTCTAAACCCATTTTCCTTGCCTTGTTTTAGAGTGAAGGCACTTGGGATGATGCACGTTTATTCATGCTTAAATACCCACTGCTTAATTAGCTTATTTTGTTCCCAATGTTTGATGTGTTACATCTAGTGTAGAATGGAATTTATTCCTTTTACATGCTGTGGAGTAGTGGTTTGCCAGGACTTCACAGTTCTGTATGTGATGGGAGTGAGCAGCAAAACTCAGTTCAGAGCAAGTTACTCTTCTGACCCTGTCGGGGCAGAGTCAGCCCAGGGATCCGCCTGGCTCTCCCTGAGCTGCTGCTTTGTGCAGGAGCATTCAGAGTAGGGCACTGTGGGGATTTGCACTTTGAGTGATGATAAAGCACCTTTTAGAGCTGCGATCATAAAGGTTATTTTCTTTTGAATATTTTGGTTTGCTCTCTATCCCTATAAATATGCTTCATGGGATTATTTTTGGGGGGTTTATGTTTTCCTCCTTTAAGGAAATAGTATAATCCTCTTAGCTCTTTAAAAAATACGCCCAAACTGTCTGTGACATTGCATAAATTGAGCAGCAGTGGAATTTGGGGATTAATCCATGGGTCTAGACTAAGTAGTCAGTGTTAGTGTCATGAAGATAGTGTTAGGCATCAGTTCAGTATCCAAGCCTCCAAGGTTAAACTTCCGTGTTCAGAGTATGCTCTTTAGCAGGTGCAGTGGGTAGGAATATAAACGTTCATTTTCTGATATGTGGCTCTCGTGATTTTTGTTTCATGTGCATTTGGAATTCTCATTTTCCCTTTGGGTTTGAATTTTGTCATGATGCTGAATTCATGCAAGACGTTACTGCAGGTATTAAATCTGCCAGTCAAATGCAGAAAGGTTTCATCCAAGATGAACATAGAGCTGTTGTGGAAAACAAACTGTGGACAGTAGAGCACTTATAGCAGGAAAACTGATCTTTCTTGGTTTTTCAGTGTGTAGTGCCTTTGCTTGTAATCGGTGGGTTTATCTTAATTATATCTAGCCTAATTTTGCAAGATGCTGCACCCAGTGCAGAGCTGAGTGCTGTCAGAGCACACCAGTGCTGCTGTATAAGCAACATTTTTCCTAACCTATGCAGCCACCAGGCATGTGCTGCAGTTTTGAAAGCACTGGGAAACTTTTATGTTTTGCTGTGGATGACTTTTGAATTCATATTTGGTTAAATTCTCATCTTTAAAGATAAAATGGCAGAGTTCAACAGCAAAGGACTGTAATCGTTGTGGGGGAAATAAAAGTGGAATCTTGAGGTGTTTCTTTTTAGGTCCTATGAAATACTTTAGGAAACAGTCCCTACAGTAGGGCTTAAACATCATTTTAAATATAAAAATGCTGAAATACTTATTTTGGTGATACTTGGTTCGCTAATTGATTAAAAATAGTTTGCTGGTGCAGAAAGGTAACCTTGCTCAAGACTGACACAGCTTTAAAGAGAGGAATCTTAATGTGTACTGTAAGCTTTGAGGTACTAAACAGGGAGAAAGCTGAATCTTTCCAAGTTACTGCTCTAAACAAGGCTTGTTTGGCTTAGATTGATATTTTTCTGGGTTTGGATCAATTTAAGCTGTTCATGCAGGAATTTATTAATTTTCAGTTGAAATAATTGGCCTGTTCAGTGGTTTTATCCCTGTTTAAAACTATTACGAAATAGTTCTTCCAAATCACTGTTCTCCTTCAGACAAGTCCTAAGAGGCATTTTATTTCCGCACCTCGCAGTATTATCAATACTCTGTGACTAAAGGCACTGATTTATATTTGGGATAGAAAAACATTTTTAAATGTATTTTTTTAATACTTCTGCTTCATTGTGTCTATAATGATGTTAATAACAAGACATTTTTGTGTTCTCCTCACATATCAGAAAGTGTTTCAGTACCTTATCTCAGGGAATTTTACTTTTTACAGGTGCAAAATTTTCTCTTCTATTTGTATCGGTTGCCGCCACTAATTAAAGAAACCCACATTGACCTTTAAGCATTTTGAAAAATAAGTGTGAGCATCTTTCTTAATACAGTTAATAACTTACACTTAACACTTTGCTTTGCTTTTCAGGAGCTTGAAGAAATCCGCAAATGTGGAATGAAAAACTTCCGTAATATCCAGGTTGATGAAGCTAATTTATTGACCTGGCAAGGGCTTATTGTTCCTGTGAGTACAGACTACTCCTTATGAGCTTTAAAATAAAATGAGGATCATTTGTATCTCATAAATCCACAGCTCAGTAGTGCTGCTGGTGACCATGAAATAATTCGTTATTGTAGGCCTGGGCTGACACATGGCTGGAGCTCAGTGATGGCACTGAGCTGCTGGGAGAGGTGTTGGAAGGGGGAAGCAAGTGAAGTTTGGTTTTACATTAGGCCTAGAGTACAAAATCTACATGATCGTAGAAAAAAGAAAGGAAATATGAAATACTTTTGCTCCTTAATATGTGTTTTCTTAATTTACTAGATTTATTACTAGGATAAAATTGAGTGTTGGGGAAAATTCGATGCAAGGAAAAGGTTAGGATTTTCAGAAGTGAGCTCTTTAAAAGAAAGTAGTATCTTTATTTAGGCATTAGTTAGTGCCAAAATAAACCTATTTCACTTAATGTTTTTAAAAGCACTACAATCTTCTAATAGAGTGTTTAATCAAAGTAGATAACCATTTTTATTAGTCAAATAGAGAGGGATTTGTTACTAAGGGTAGAGCAAGAAACGCGATGTGTTGGTTTCTTGGTTGAAAGTCATTTGGATTTTCACCTCTTGTATTTCCCACATGGCTGGCTTGGTTCTAAGAGCTATTTTTAATCTGCAGCAATAGGGGATGGGCCATGGGGGCAGCAGTTGTGGTTTTCTGTGAGTGCTACCAAAGAGCCTCCCCAACCAGTGTAAGTCTGTCTTTTTATTATATGAGTAAGACTATGAGGCATCTCTGTAGCAGTGCCCGTGCCTCGTTAGTCAGAGGCTGCTCTGGAGTTCACATGGCACAGGCTGAGGTAATGGCTGGGCTTTTGCACTTTGAATGCTGTGGAATACATTACGTTTACTGTTTACTTATGTGCCTGCAAGTGATTCCTTGGAGTGGCTGACACCTCTCCTGCAAACAAAGCAAGCGGGATCTGACACTGAAATTTGACAGAGCTGAGGAACAGCTTGCTTTAATCAGCCACTTTGTGGTTCGTGTGTAACAGTTTAGTGCTTTGATAATACTTTGAAGCAGTATAAGGTTGGTAAATATGATTAATAAAGCAAAACACAAAAATACCTGTTTGTTCCTGTTAAGATTAGGAATGTGTGGTGTGCAGCACCTCTTTTTAAGTTTCTGTTCGACAGAGGATGAGTGTGGTGTTTGTTTTGCAAAGCTTTGCAGCATCACAAGTGTTTAAATGTTGGTGCAGTGAACTGTGCTCCAGACCTGCCTTTTGGTTTGTAATATGCCCTGTTACGGGGCAAATAGCCTCAAATTCACTGCTAGTAAAGTTAAGGGAGAATTTTGTTATGAAATTACACTTCCTATAGTAATTTAGAATGTGTTGTTTGTGTTCAAAGAGTAGTGTAAGTTTTTATTCTGAGGATATGCAAAAGGTGTTTTAGTGTTACTGTCTCTTTAGCTTTGGTACCAGAGCTGATGGCTTAAAAATGCAATACATGAGCTCATTGAAATTTTAATTTTTTTTCTCTGTGTTTCTGCTTCACATGCTGTTTCCATTTCAGCAAATGTTCTTGCTTAGGGCTTAAAGACACACACTTCAGCAGGACTAACCAGTTACTGATTATTAAATGCTATAACTAGGCATTTCTTGGTCAGCTGCTTAATGGAGTTGTGAAAGATAATGGCTACTATTTTTAATAGTGTTCATACAGAATTACTGTGAAAGATAATGTAAAGGTGAACTGTAAAGCTTTAAAAGCTCTTGTTGGTAACATATTTTGTTCTTCAGAACGAATGTTAGTTTTTAAGGGTGCTCACTCAATTGAGAAGCAAATTGAAGATATCTGGTCAACTTCTTTTCCTGTTCTAAATTGTAGAATGAAGTAGTTTGTGTCCTGTGGGTGGCCAAGGTACCCTATTTGTTTGATTTCAACATCAAAACAAATGATCTAGCCCAGGCTCCTTGTTCTCGTAAGAGGTACCATTGGTGTACTATGAATTTTGTTTCACTTAATCAAAACTGCTGTCTATGGACAAACTTTTGCAGAGCAGAAATGTTCCAGGTGAATGCAAGTTGTGTTTCAGAATTTTAAATTCTGTTTCTCTTTGTCAGTGTCAAAACAAATACAACAAATAATTGGAAATTAGTTGCTTGCATACTCTACTTACATCTTTAGCTCAATGTGTTGGTGAGGTACAGTGAAGAAAATGGATGTTTTTAAGGCAGGTGACTTCCTGTGTCAGTTCACTGAACATCCTCACAAATTACAGCACGTGATGGAGGCAAGAACAATTGAGCTGTAGGCGAAGAGGGCGGTGACTACCTAAGCTGTCACCACCACCACCACCACAAGTTATTAGTTCAACTTCCAAAGCTTTTAGGATTGCTTGGGTAAAAAGTGATTTTAAAACTGCTGTAGTTGCTTCTCCCCCTGGCAGAAACTGTGCTGTGTTTCTTACAAACACACAACCACATGGTTGAGCCTAAAATTCACCACATGGATGAGCCTAAAATTAAATGTTTTCTGTTGACAAATATTTTAATAGAACGCTCCCCACCCTCAAGTATTGGTAAATTCTGGAGTGGAATTGATTGCAGGGAATGGTCTGGTTGCTAATGAAGAATGTGTGTGATTATACTTTACACCAACTGGAAACTCTCATCCTTTGATTCATGTTCCCAGAGTGTTTGGAAAGGCTTCATTCCATAGTTAATGTTTTCAGTGCAGAACAGTATTTTCATATGCTTTAAATGTAGCAATGGTTTATTTTTGTTCTGCCTCTTTTGTGCAGTATCTGAAGCATCAGTATCAATAGTCTAACAGGGTTTTCTAAGTGAAATTCTGGGCATTGTTTTTTCTGTTTTAGCATGAAGAACTGCTTTGCTCACTTCACAGTTCTCTCATCCTGCTCCTTCAAAACTGATCTGATAAGAGTGGGTGCTAAAACTGCATACAAATTCAGAATGTTCTCATCAGCAAACACAGTGAATATCTATCTTTAGTACCAATGAATGCTCAGCAGATTTTTGTGTAGTCAGCACAAAAACGTTCTTGAAACATTTAGGGAGAACTGACAAATCAAATTGCTTTGCTGTTTGTGCCACCATATTGTGAGACACACAAAATAACTGTTCAGAAACCCATTTCTCTTGTCAGGCTTGCTGTTTGTGTCTTGGAATGGGTTTACTGTGTTTTTTGAAACACGAATCTGGGAATAAAACTACTTACTAGAGAGGGCCTTGGGTTGGAAGTAAATGGAGTTGGATGCTTTCTTACCAATAGAAATGTCAGCCAGCTGTAGGATAATGGCAGCCTGCTTTTTCCAGGGTGGATGCAAATGTGCAGGTTGCATTGCCTCTCACATAGGTTTTGATGTTTCCTGACACATAAACCTGGCAGTAGTGTTGGTGGAAAGTGCCTTTCAAAGAGGTCATTCAAGAGATCAGAGAAATCCAAGTCTGTTTTTCCCTTGAGTCCATTAGCATGTGCCACACTGACATTCTGCCTTCTTGTTGCAGGACAATCCTCCATATGATAAAGGAGCCTTCAGAATTGAAATCAACTTCCCAGCAGAATATCCATTCAAACCTCCTAAGATTACATTTAAAACAAAGATCTATCACCCTAACATTGATGAAAAGGGGCAGGTTTGTCTGCCAGTAATTAGTGCTGAAAACTGGAAGCCAGCAACCAAAACTGACCAAGGTAGGACTCCGTGTGGAAAAAGAACTGGGTACTGAGAAACTTTGTAGTGTGTTTTGAATTTAAAGCTAATAATGTTTCACTTGTCAGCTTCTCAGTGCTCTGAGGGTATATTCATTTTAAGGCTTGTGTCATGAATCACATGTGGTGAGCACAGAGTATAGCTCTTGTGGGATCTCATTTTGTTACTGGACTGTGAGGTACTGGCACTGAAGTGGCATTTCCAGCTCCAGGAAACCACAAAACTCTTCATGACTGAGGAGTTCATTAAGGAAGTGTCCTCGGCATACTTTAAAATTCTGCTGATAGTTGGTGGGGGCTTACTCTGTGTTTCTTTTTAATCAGTGACGTTAGAATCCAGAGGTGTTCAATAAATCTCTGCATGTTTGAAAGAAAGGGTGTAAAACCTCAAGGCTTTGTATATTTTAAAATCTGCCACGTGGTTCAGTGATTTGAGCATAGGGGTTGAAATATCAAGGGAGTCATAAACAAAATCTGAAATAATAACACAGATTAACTTGTAGTTCTTAAAAGGTCATTGCTCTCAGGCTTGCTGTGTAGAGTGTCTTTGATAAGAATTTAAATATAGTAAGGAAAAAAGTTTCATCAGGTTCTGTGGCAGACTTGAGTGTAATATAAGTAGGGTTTTTTCCTCTTGTTGCTTGCATTAGTTGTTGGGGTGAGAATTTTGTGTTGTCTGGCAGCTACTGAGTAGTTGGGTATTAAGCTTTTATTATTGTACATATAGAAAGCAAACTGCCTATTTTTTAAGAGTATTCATTCAAATGAGTAGCAGTTTAGGGCAGTGCTAGAGCTTCAGTGACACCAGGAGAAAATATTTCTCTCTTCCAGGCTTTTCTTTAAGGTTGTTTTCACATGATCTGTGTTCCTGATGAGAAGCAGTCCTGTACTTAAGATTTCTTTTTTCTGTGTACTCCTGCATGCTAATGAAAGTACTTCCAGTTGTGTGATCTTGCCCAAAGACAAAACAGGAAAATTCCTGTTGTTGTTTTAGAAGAGATGAAGCAGCCAAATGTTGGTGAAAATGGAGGTGGCAGCAAAATGAACCTCTGAAATAGGACGGCCAAGATCTTAAACTTGTTGTAGATTTATCCCTGATGATACAGGACAAAGATCCTTGGGAGAGAGGAGATGGAAGGAATGTGTGGAAGGTTTCTGTTAGCACCTGAGCAGCCATCTTGGCCCTATCAGCCTTTTCTAGTTAACTTAAAGGAATTCTGTGTCTACCCAGCTTGAAAAACAAGCTGTCATTAGCTGGAACTGCTGAAGCAATTGTTTGCATGCAGAAAATAGTCAGTGTCTCCCTGAGAAGTAGCAATTCCATTTTTATCCAAGAGAGTGAATAAAAGCTGTGCCAAAACCAGAATTTGGAACCAATCCTGGGTATCAGAATATTGCAAATCTCTCATGGTCTGTTCTGTTGTGGTCTTTTGTTTGTCTTAACTCTTTGTTCAATAAGTTGTTTTAGTGTCAACATCTGTTGTTACTACATGGTTCTATGAACCTGTGACAATGTTACTACAACCCTGCTTAAATGTCTATTCCTTTTTCTTCAAATTTCTTCTGCATTGAAAAATCACTCAGCTTTTCTCAATGAAATAATGTGACATTATTAGTACAGCATCAAAGTGATTGGTTTTGTTCATGCAGGTGTCAAAAAAGTGAAGAGATTAGGTTCATAATAAATCATTAACTCACCTTTCACATACTAAATGTGCATCTTTCTGCTGTACTTTTTATTAATTTATGCTTAATATTAAAAACAACTGTTATGGCAGGATAGTTTCCAAATGCTGTGGATACTGAGGCAGCTCCTGTTCTGCCAGGTCTGTTTTTTCTGGCTTGTTACTGTTATGAAGGTTATCGAACACACATTTCCTCTGTAGTGTTTTGCATGCTTTGCTCAGTGAGAAGGGATTGCCACTCCGTGTTTCTGCTGGTTTCATAAGCAGTCAGCAATGGGATGGCAGTTGTCAGGCCAGGACTGGTGAGTTACTGCGAAGGAAGCTGGTATCAATTCTACATTCCTTAGATAGTTTGTTGCAGTTTAAACTTGGATCTGTGGTAAGATATGTTCCTGTTTAGCAGTTTAGAAACGAACGTCAGGTTTGAGTGTGGCTTTGAGTATTTGTTTTGAGGTTTGTTCATGGGTGGAGAAGACTGAGATCGATGCCCCAAACAAAGCCACTCTGGTGTTCCAGCATCTGCTGGAGTGATCAGCATTGTAAGAACTTGCATTCCTGCCCAGGAACACTGACACCTGTGGGTGGCTGGGCAGTGGGACCCCGATCCCTGTGAGCTTCCAATGGCTGTGAGGCATGTGTGTGAGGAAAATGTAGCAGTAAATGGCACTGTGGGGTGTGAGGTTCGCTGTGTAAATGTCAGGTGCAGTTCCATTTCCTGAAGAATGATTTTTCTTCGGAAGGTGACATTGCTGTGAGCACCTTGCCACTCTCACCCCTTTGTTTGTCCAGTGCATCTCTACTGGTGGCTGCCTTGGGCAGTTGAGAGTAAAGGGAAGACTTGCCTGCTCTTCACAGGAGAAGTAAGAACCATAGGGAAATAAAGCTGGAAAAAAGGGTTTCCAGAAGAGGCTCAGTCACAGCTGCATCACTGTGACAGGTGTTGGGAAATGCTTCATGGTGCACATTCCATCTTTACCCAATCCCTTCAGTGAACTTGTCTGAGAACTTCAATTCTTCCTCAGCCATAGGAGAGGATTTTAGATGGGATGCCAGTTACATGGGAAATCATTTGTAGTGCACTTTGGTCTCTATTCATGTTGCTTTTGTTTACAAATACGATTTTCTGGTGTTCATTCATGGTCATTGAACTAAATCTTGGCATATCACTGCAGCTTACTCACACCCTGCACTTGAAAAGGCCCGAGATTTATGGGGATGTATTTAAATGCAGTTAAAGCTCTTTTCTTACAGGGAATTTTACTTACATTTTGATTTTGAAAAATTAACCATCTTAGTCTCTGACGGTATTTGTACTTCTTTTGACAGTAATCCAGTCCCTCATAGCACTGGTGAATGATCCACAGCCCGAGCACCCCCTCCGGGCTGACCTAGCTGAAGAATACTCTAAGGACCGTAAAAAATTCTGTAAGAACGCTGAAGAGTTTACAAAGAAATATGGTGAAAAGCGACCAGTGGACTAAAATCTGACACAAGTGCTGTCAGCAACCTATGATAGAAGATCGGAGCAGTGCATTTGAGACACCCCGTAAAGCAGGACTCTATGGAAAATTGACAAGTGCCACCTTTCGGTGTGAACTTGTGGCTGTTACTAACTTTCTACAGTTTTCTTAATCAAAAGTGGGCTAGGTAACCTGTAAAGAAAGGATTAAAATTTAAGATGTTCTAGTTCTGCTTTCTTTGTTTAAAAATCACTGCTTCAATATACTTTAAAGTATGCTGTTTTCTTTTTCTTGTCAGAATTTATCAAAAATATCTTAGACTTATATTCTGCCCTTAAATTGAAAAGGTTGTGGCTGTCATTTCTTATTTTTCCTTGCAGTTCCCACTATCTTGAGTTCATTCATTGAATTTTAACTCCCTCCTCAAAGTGATGTCTTAGGAAAAATATCCCAGTTCTGGCAGAAAATGACTGAGTGTTTGGCAGTTTCGTTTACTTTTCTTTCTAAATGTTGCACTGTGCTTTGTGGGACTTGTTGCAAGTTCCCCTGAACTTCAGTTTGTAACATAATAAACAAAACCCAACCCCACAAAACCAATCAGAAATAATGTCTGGGTCTGATGTAAATCTGGCCAATGTCTATTAAATGGGGAAACCCAAGTTTTTGTGTGCGTCATTGAATTAGAATATGGCTTATGTTCTGCTTTTGGAAAACTTTGGGAAAAAAGTCTGTAGCAAACAAGTAGTGGAATGTGATTGCAAACTTCCTTCACTTCTATCTTTAATACCTATGCAGAGTAGTGGGAAATGTGCACAGAACAACATTGCAACCAGTCCAGGAGAGTTCCAGAAATTGGGGACCAAGGGGTACCAAAGTGACAAACTGTCTTTTAAAATCATTATTTTGGAAATGTTAATTTTGAATTCAAGAATTAAATCTGGCAGCACTGCTGTCCTCTCTGAACGTTTTCCCTCAGAATGCATCAGGAGCATCACTGTTTGTGGGATGGCCCTTGAGCCGTTCCCAGCCCCGGCGCCGCTTCGAGGCCAGGCCTGAGCAATAAGGTGGGACAGAGTGTGCTTGGCTGCTGCTGCTGTGTTCCAACACACGGGCAGGGGATTTAGTGAATGTTCAGTGTCAGTCGAGCTTCATCGGGCAGAGCCGTTCTCCGGCTGCCCCGGGGCACTCCTGCGCATGCTGAAGGAAGGGAGCCCTTTCTGTTCAGAGCTGAGCATCCTTTGCCGTGTCTCTGCTGCCTCTGCTGCCTTTCCTCCCCAGCCCAGAGTGTGATCGTAGCTCCACAGACAAACTGCCACACAGTCAACCTGCTGTCTCCCCCTCTCCAGCTGGGGTCTGCTACTGAGTGAATGGATTATTTCCAGAGCTCCATCGGTATCTGGGAGCACATATCATTTTGATGTGCAGGAAGCTGAGTCAAAAAACCCCTGACACCTGGGTGGTTGCCTGTACTCCTAAATTCAGTTTTAATACAGCCTCTGCCTTTGCAACCTTTCAGAACTAGTGTGTCAAGCAGTAGGTCTCTCTTGGTTTTAATGTCTTGTGTATTTGCTATTTCCTCATTCATCCCTCTCCTCTGGCTTTCACTTCTGATTTAGTGTAAACAATGACAGCCCAGTACCTCACCTCTGTTGAAAGTAAATTTTTTTATAAGTTAGGGAGCTAAGAAATTTTATGTTTAAGTGTTCTTAGACAGATTCTTTGGCAGGTAAATAAAGTTAAACCACATTCACCTTATTTACAGAAACTTGCATTTCCTAAGTGTTTTCAGGCTTATGAGAGCACTATTACCAAATTTTCACATCTCTGTGTCTTCATTTGCAGAAAGTTGGTACTGATATTGTTTAGTTCACGCTCACTCGGATTCATAATAAAATAATGCCAAATTATCTGTCAAACTGAAGTGTGTAACTTCTGCATCACCTGAGTCACTGTACCTTTGATCATGTCTGTTGGCATGGAAACTTACCATTCTCTAAATTTTATTTGAAACAAAACTGTAGCACTAGTTTGCTGCCCTCGTTGCTACTCGATAGTTACTCTGTGGTTGTAAAGCCTCTCAGGTCAAAGACTGCGTCTGTCTGCCTTGCTGTGATCGGATGCCTGGGAAGGGACGGAAGGGCTGTGTGATTCCAGGAGCTCCGGCCGAGCCATGCAGCGCCGCACCAGCTGCTCCCATTCCAGCTGCAGAGGTCACACGGAAGACAGATCTCGCTATCAGTTCTCTTGGTGTGTTCTTCATAGTCCAATTGCTAAACTGTGAGATGTGTAAACAAAGTGCTGGCACGTGTCTGGGGCAGCCTCTGAACAAAGGGATCCAGCACCTGTGTGGCTGAAGGCTGAGGAGAAGAAATCCAAGTGCGAAGTCCTATGATAACTCAGGAAATCAAGCTCTTGTTCTCTCTGGTTCCCTAAGCCATGCTGAATTCTAAACGTGCAGTTGAACATCCACAATAAAAGCAGCGCACTGGTGAAACCACACCCAGGAGTACTGGTATAGGCTTTCTGCAGGTCCATTCTGCTACCCTAATAAAAATTGCTCTCAAAGGCTTTGTGGCATGGTTTTATTTTCACAGAGGTCTGGGAGTTAACTGGGATTGTAGTAGTGGTTTAATTTGAACTGGGTTGTCTTTAAAGCTTTCACAGAACCACTGAGGCATTTCCTTGTCTCCCCGATATTTTACACAATTGAAAGGTTCCCTGTTGAGTAGTCTTTTAGTAGTTCTTTATTCATTTCTCTGATTAAACGGAAATTTGGGGTTTAATGCTCTTCACTTAAAAATACATAATTTACAAAATCCATTGTTTGTTCATAGCACAGGACTTGGGTATGGCTGCCCTCAGGTCTTCCATGCTCAGCTGCCAGGAAATGCATCCAGAATTCCACAGGTGTGTAACGTCCTAATGGGCGCGATCAGAGCCAATTCAGGGCTTAGAACTTGGGTAATTTAAGTGTTTATAATAAGGTTTAAAAGTATCCATAAGAATGTGGTGACGATTCCGTAAGCGATGGAGCTCTGCTTTCCGGCACCGGCTGCAGAGCGGCCCGGCGGGCACGGGGTGGCGCTGGCGGGTGCGAGCGTTCCGGGCGCGGGTCTGTCCCGGTGCCCCCCGGCAGCAGCGCCGGCAGCGGCTCTGGGGCCGAGGCATCCCCAGGGGTAACGCCTTGCCCTGCTCTGACTCGGCCCCGGCTCAGACATCTAAGTCACTTTCTATAATATAGGAAAGAATCGGGAAAAATTTTCTACATCATCCTTGATGTTTTTCCTATTTGTACAGGACAAAAACTTCCTCAGACGTTATAGGAAAGGTCAGACAGTTCCTATTAATGATAGAAAGGGAGGCCTTTCCAGCAGTGTGGGAGCAGACAGGTGAGTGGGTTCAGTTCACTCACCAGATGAAACCAAACCCAAAAGCCTCCTGAAGCTTTGCAATAGAAAAGGCCTGAGTTTATTTTTCATTTAAAAGGATGATCATACTGACATTTTAATATTAAAAAACATGGTTAACAAAACTGATTATATTAAATAGATCACTCGTGCAGAGAATGAGTATAAACAATGTAAAATAATTCTTCTCCTGTGAAAGTCCTACAGGAATTACAGGGCTGTATTTAAGAATGTATCAGCATTACTGGGGCTTGTTGGAGTTCGAATGCTCCGGTGATGGGAATAAAAGGGACGAATACAGGGACCGTCTCCCCTCGCAGCCATGCTTATGGCTGGCAGAGCTTGTGCTTGTCGTGAGGGGCAGTGGGTGGTTCAGGACCAGTTGCTGCTGCTCTCATACACAGCAGTTACTGAAATAGCAGATGGGTCAACAGTTGCTGCTCCTGCAAAGTCATCCAGAAAAGTCTCTCCAACAGGGCTGTGGCTGATGTTACTTTCCTAGGGGGGCTTAATGCCAAGAGGCAACATAACCAGGCAGAGACACAATTCCTGCCAGCTGAGGCGGCTCCTGGGAGGTGGCTGCAGACCCCACTGGGCCCCGTGTGACCCGACTGCTCCAACCAGAGGAGGGCTCTGAGGGTGACATGTCCCTGCACCCCTCACCATCGGTGAGCAGGTATGAGTTGGGGGGCAGGGACTGGCTGCTTTCAGAAAACCAAATGCTGAGGGTGTCCAGGCCCCTGTGGGTGACCTAAAATGAGTAACTGCTCCAAAGCAGCACCCGCTCCCCAGCACGTTTCTTGCTTTGCCATTAGGTCTGAAAGGAGAAATGATCAGACCCTTCAGGGTGCTGTGCTGCAGTGTCTCACAGCCAAGTGTCTCCGTGCTGCTCCTTTGCTGGCAGGAGCTGAGCCCTGGGAGCATGTGCTCCACTGGGGCGGTGTGATGGGGGTGTCACAGAAGGAGTTTGGCACATTTAGAGCTGACGACATGGCCTTAAAACTGGCAGCTGGGGCTCTGGGCCACTACCTGGAGCTGCTCACAGGGTGGTGGTGTCCATTCCCAGGCTGTTCACAGCTCCTGTGAGCTGTACCAGGGCTGTGACACTGGTTAACAGTGATCTGGACATTAGCAACTGCCTGTTTTCAGTGGATTGGATGGATGGATGGATGGATGGATGGATGGATGGATGGATGGATGGATGTCTGCTCATTTATTTAAAGATCTTTGAATGAACACAGCTGAATGTTCCTGCTTTTGTAATGGCTCTGCAGCTCTGGCTTAATTAATGTCTGGAGTTCATGGAGGCGTTCCCAGGACTGTGAGAAATCATCTGGTCCTTCCCCACAGCCGCCGACGGGTGGGACACTGGGGTACCCCGGGTGCACCATCAGCTCAATTGTCACTGTCCTGCCCTGCGGTGCCTTGGCCGTGAGCTCCAGGATAGCGCTGTCGATGGCACTCCGGATGCTGCTGACAGACATGTTCCTGCCCATGGTGCTCAGGCCTATGTAAATGTCTGGCCACCTGGAGCCAGAGGGGGGAACACTGGTGTTAATGCTAAAGAGGTAGGGAGAGAATTGTGTTACATCCAGTGGATTAGGAATCAAAATTTACCTAAAATGTAAGATAGAAAAGGGGGAGGAGGTTTTTAAAACTTTTAACTATAAACAAAAGTAAAACTTTTCCTGATTGAAACCAGAATCCTGTTTCAAGCAGCAGTTCTGCAGGGACAGCAAGGCCCAGCACAGCCCCAGCACTGCTGCTGGGACAGTATTGACATGCACCATGTCACAGCACATGGGGTGTTTGGCATCTGTGAGCTTAGAGGTGCATTTCATTTTCCCAAAAGGGAAGAGCAGCACTAAACTGAGAAATGCCACACTATCAAAGCAACCAATGCCTGAATAATAACTCTCAGCTAACTAGAAACAAAAGTGACTGAAATAAAATAGCAACCACCCAGCTAAAGGAGCCTTCTGCCAGAATGTATCAAAGAGCCATAATAACTGGACAAAATGTTACTCCTAGAGCACACCACCAACACGCTGTTTCTTAGTAGCTTCACACAATTCTTTGCTCCAGTCTGGCTGCAAGTCTCAGTTCTAAGTGCCTGGATGAGTCCAGGAGAGCTGAGCCAGTGCATGTGAGGGCAGAATGAGAACATTTTTGGAAGAAATCGAGGCTGGAGCCTTTACCTGAATGATCACAGAAGAGCCCAGCTCGACTCTTCTTGAGAAGGGAGAAATGCCAGCCTGCTGCTGGTGTTCAGAAGAAGTGATACAAAAAAAAAAAAAAAAAAAAAAAATTCCCAGAAAATAATGCTTCCAGTGGACTGAGGAAGTAATGATATCTGCTCCCAAGGAGAGGTGACTGCAAGGGTCTCTAGTGAAAGGCCTTTAATCCATAAAACACTGTATAAGCTTTTAAGAGAAGGATTTTACTGGGGGAAGGGCTGAGCTTTTTGGGTTTGGCCCCTGAGATGCAGGACACTGACAAGGCTGTTTGCTTAGAGCAGGGATCACCAGCTGTGGTACTGCCAACTCTCAGAGCTCCTTGCTTCCCCTTAACACATACTTGCTTTGAGTTAATATCTTTCCTGCTACTTAAAACCCTTTCTCTACTATGACTGGAAGATGAAAATTTAGTTCTTGAAAACCTTCCCTAGAAATACTTTTAAAATTCCAGTGTTGATGCAGCATTTCTCCTGACATTCCAGATGCCAGGCTGATGCACCTTCACTAGAAAGGCTGAGAAGCATATCCTGGAAAGAACATTCCCTTTCAAGTGGAAAATGACTCATCTCCTTCAAACAAAACTTCCTAAGCCTTTGTGCCCCCTCGGCACTTTTGTGCTCCTGCTGAACCTCTCTTTAAGTCCTAAGAGGAAAGAGAAAGGTGGTGTTCCATTTTTGAAAGATATTATCAGGAACTGATACAATCTTAATGTTTTACTACAAAAAAGGATGAGTAACACCTGTCTTACCTTATTCCATGCTTTGTAAACACATCCACTGTGTTAAAAGAATCTTCTTCTACTCCCAGGTAAAAGTCCATCAGAGATGGTGGAATCCAGTCACAGTTATGCAGGCCTGGCTCTATTGGGACACGTGTGTACTTAATCCCATATTCCTCTAACACCTCTGCAAATACTTGCCTGACCTCTGTAAGTAAAACCAGAGACAGCAGTCAGGAGTTGGATAACCAGCTTCTCGTGTCCCCTGCAAGCTGTTAGCAGAGAGGCTTCTTTCTTTCCTGTGTTTAAGAAAATAAAATTCCATTTGGTTTATCTTCTGCTGAAATTCATCTGTATGGGAGTCACCTTCTGTACAGGAAACATTTCTCCCTGAACTTCTGCTGTAGGTGCCTTGTCATTCTTCCTTTCGGCACTGAGCCTTTAGTCTAGCCCCCCTTCTAAATGAGTGACTCTGGTCTTAGAGTGCACCAGAAGTGACTGCACTGTCAGGAACAAGTTCTTCATCAAGTCCCTGTACAGCCGGAGCAGTGTTATCCAGAGGCAGTTAGTATTGGAGTGGGGAAACCTGGATTCTTTTCTCACTCCATTTCCCATCTGCATACCACAATTACTTTATTTGCAAAACAACGACAAAAGATCCTTGATTGTCTCTAAAGGTGGGAACTGCAGGCAGGGACTGGGGTCGGAACACAACAGACAGGATGGGGTTCTTGTAGCATCTGAAAGAGCCACCAGCTATTGCAAGCTCCAACATTCCAGTTTAAACTGGCCAGTCTGCTGCTGGCTTTGGTCTTCCTCCTCCAGTCTGGGTGAGAACATGGAATAAGGATGCTGAGGAGAATTATTGTTCCTTGAAGGAAAAGGTGGAACCTGGGCCATTTGTGCCATTAATGCCCTGGTGTTGCTATGGGAAGACCCAGGGCTCCAAGCAGCGAGTTTGGGTCTGGGCAGGACTGTGGGGTCAGGTGGGAACATTCAAACTGCCAGCAGATGTCTCATGGTGGAGTTTATTGCCCATACATGGAGCTGTGGCAGGGGGAGTCCCCTCTGAGCCCACCCTCTCACCTGCTTGGTGCTGGGAGGATTTCCTTCTTACCTGGGAGAACATGGACGTGCTGGTGCCCATCCATGTGAGGAGGTAGGTGACCTGTCAGCTCATGGAACAGCTCCACCTGGGCCTTTAGCTCCTGCTTCACCTGTGCAGCAGAAAAGGGTCAGAGCAAGCCCTGGCAGAGGCTGAGAGCAGGGGAGTGATGGGGCTGCTGGGACCTCACTGGGCAGGAGTTGGGCCCTGGCTCTGCGAAGCACCAGGTGCTGTGGTTGTACAGGGATGTGCAGCATTGCTGGGCTGCCCAGAGCCTCCCCTGGGCACGAGGCTCTTTGTGGTACTGCTTATGGGGATGGTGCTGATACTGGGATGTTCTAGATACATAGGATATTTGAACACCCATTTCTGTTTAAAACTAATGCAGTTTTGACCACCTGGACATGTTCATCCTTGCTCATGGGGCAAAACCAGCCATCTCCCTAGAGAATCAAAACCTATCACAAGCCGATGAAAAGCCTGGTGCCTACTTAAGACTTTTCTGTAATTTGCTCTTTACTGATCTCTAGGTTCCTTGCAAATACCTGCTCCAATGCCCCTTTTGCCTCCTCAGATAAATAGTTAACAGTGTATGCAGGCACTGAATCAGTGAGGAATGTGTTCTCAAAGGCTGCAGAGCCTTTGGCAGAATGAGGCCCAGGACCTAAAAGCCAGCTCAAGCTGCACAGGCAGGATTCATCTCTAAGCCTACTCACAGCTGGGACCTGGGAAAGGTCCTCAGCTGTTCTGTGCTGGGATAAAATCAGGCTGATTTGTATCAGGAAGGCAAGTTGTACAGCCGTATGTGGCTTTCACCTACCTCTGACATATTCAGGAGACCTTTTGATAGAGCTGTTCTGAATCCCATTTTTCCATGGAAGAATCCATCTTGGTTGAGCAAAGAAGAGTTTGTCTTGAGCACCTCACATACAGGGGAGCCCTCGGAGAGGTTGGCATGCAGGCCTATTGGGATGTTGTGTCTGTAACAGAATTAAATATCTGCTAAGCTTTGCACCTCCTTTACTGTGATCAAAGAGGGGGAGATTTAAGTGTAAGAACTAGACGGATCTTAGAGGTGTTGCTGTACTCACTGGAGTACACCTTTGTATCTCTGCTTTGCTAGAAAGGATAGCAGAGTGACCCCAGCCAGAGCAGGACATCTCCAGGTAACCACCCTGTGCACTCTGCCAGGGCCAGCCTGTGAGTGCCCCCAAAACTTGCTCCCACTCTGGCTCACAGCACAAGGTGTCTTGGGCTAATTGCTGTGACTCCAGTAACTGCAGTCACTGGTAGCTAACTGAAAAATCCAGACCTTGCAGCCTTTCCTAAAGCACTTCCTTAGCCCTTGCTAGGTTTCCCCTTGAGTTGTACACCCTGTTAAAGATGATACATTTGTGAGACATTTGAGTTTTACCTGATGACTCCTAAAGCTACCCTTAAGTAGAATCCAGTCATTTATATATAAACAGTGGCCAAGGAAGCTGTTATGGCAACAGCACAGGCTATAGGTGTAAATACTGTCTGAGTTTAAGGGTTTCCTGGTCCAAGGGGCTGCAGCTGGAATTGCCTGCAGTGGCCAGGCTTCTGTCTACTGAAGCAATCACTCCGTGAGTGACAAGACTGAGCTGTACAGAGCAGCATCTCCCTGGCACAGCTGAAGGATTAGTGATTGATTAACCAGTTGCACTCTGTAACATTAAAAAAAAAAAAAAAAGGAACCATGGAGCTGGTGTGGCTGCAGAGCTCCCCTCAGCCACAGGGCTTAGCAGGGTGCTGGTGTTTCCTTCTTGGTCTGTGCTGTGGATTCCCCTGTGAGAACAGGACTTGTGCATGCTTGGATTTGTGCTGGGTTTCATTAGCATTTCTGGAAATCCTCAGAATCAGTAGCCAAAATGATGCTTTGAAACTTTTTCCAAGACAACCCGTGGCCTCTGGCTGACCCAGTCAGTGGATGACAGGACTGCAATATTCTGTCTGTGCTGCCCAGTCTGAGCCATGGTGCAGAGTGGATTTCAAGGCAACAAGTCTGTGATGCTTTAAATTCTTCTTGGAACTTTTGCAAGGAGCTCCTAGAACTAGGTGTGGTCTGTCCCTGGTACAGCCCTTGTACCACAAGGAGAAAACAAAAACAATCTCCATCTAGGCAAAGTGTGGAAAACTGAGATCTTCCCATTCCGTCTGACATCTGAGGCTGACTAGTGAAGCACCAACTCACTGGAGACAGGACTGTGGATGGATTAGACCAAGTCAGAGTCATTTAGCTCCTTCAGGTCCTAAGGCTTTGGCCCTTGCAGGACTGAAAGTCCTTTTTTCCTGGCTCTTCCATGTCTTGATCCAGGTAGATGGTGCAGACAGTTGCTAGATACTACTTCTCAAAGATATAAACATTAGGAGCCAAGTTGTATGCACAGCTCTGTGGAACAAAATGAGTCCAGTGTGTGATTAAGCAGCTCAAATGTTTAACAGAGCAAAACAGCTTTTGGAGAAAGGTCCTCTCTGGCTTTTCTGATCTGGTGATTTCTGTACAGCAGGGCCTGGTTGTTTCACTGACGTTAAATGTTCATTGTAGCTGGGGCCTGAGCACACCAACTCCTGGCTAACACAAGAAGTGGAAGGTGTGTCACTGGGAGTGACAGGCTGCAGGGCAGGGCAGGAGGCAGCTACAGTGCAGAAAGGGTACTGTGGCAGGAGGGCTTCCCCTCCATCCTGTGACCTGCTGAGCACCCTGCATGAGCCCAAAGACAGATGGGAAGCCTGTGGTTTTCTTACGGTTTTCTTTTAGAAGTCCACCCCAGAATCTTTATCCTGTCTCTGGGAAGCTCTTGACTGCATCAGCTGAAGTATTATTTGTGCCACTGCCAGTGCTGTTTGCAAGAAAAAAAGGATACATGTGTTACCATGAATCAGCAGATGGACTTTTTCTGTTGAGTACTCTCTTTCTCATGTGTTGTGGGAGGGCAAGAAATGAACAGCTGAGCCTCTCAGTGTTGTCTCCCAGAAGCATCAAATGAACTGCCTCCAATGCTGTGAGGGAAGCTATTTCCAGGAGAAGGCAAGTCCTTCTGACAGGTGTGGGACACCAAGGAGCCAAGGGCTGCACTGGGGAACATGAGAGCAGCTCCTTACCAGAGCCAAACCCAGCCCCAGAGCTGGGGAATGTGCAGAATGTGGAAGTGCAGAGAGAGCTGGCCTTGTCCTCGGGTAAGAGGAGACCCTGACTGTAACATTAGAGCATGTTTCAGAGCTCTGCCTAACACCAGCTGAATATCTTAATAGTTTTCTCGTGGAGTCAGTCCTGCCTGGACAGACTGTACATGCTGAGGCGTCTGGAGAGGAATTGCTTGTGTTTAATGGCTCTGAGATACAGCACTGAAAAAAAAATTCAAAATGCCACACATGAGAAACTTGTTTAGAAATATTCATTTGTGGGAGGTGCACCAAGGAAGGCATGAGGGGAAGGTTGTAAGGATACGGGAAGGAGGACAGTTCAGTGGGTACAGCAGAGTTCTACTGCAAGCTAGCAGGGAGAAAAGTCAAGGTGCAGGAATATCCTGAAAGGACCCATTTTTCAGAGTGTGTATGATTGTTTCTGCTACAGAAACAACAACAAAAAGAAAGCAACAACTTTGTAGTTGCCCATATCTTTCAAAAGACTGTAAAATATCCGCTAATTTATTGGCTGAAATACTGATGCTAAGACCAGCAGCTCAAGCAGCTTGTATAGCATGTGATGCTGCCCTGGGACCAGAGCTCAGCTGTTGTGGGTTTGGCCTCATCCCCGCTGCTCTACACAAGCCATTTCCAGGCGGGACAGGGTGAGCCCTGGTGGCCACTGCTGGTCATGAACTGCTAATTGTTCACACAATATGCAAAATAAAAGGATTGGCGTTGGGCTTCAGGCAACAGTTTAGTTTCTGCATACAGCTCCCATTGTCAAAACAAAACGATGTGAAGAATCTACTTGGTGTCTCTAAATCCTTTTTGGTGACTCTTTTAAGCAGCAGTGACCCTTCCAATCTGTTTGGAGAGGCCCCTATGTTTGCAAGTCTGTCCCAGTGCCACAGGGAGTGCAGAGATGTGAAGCAGGATTTAGCACAGGGGTTCAGTTCACTCCTGTTAAAGCCACAGGACAGTAGCTACAGGTGTGTGCTCCTACAGCAGGGGCATCATTAGACTGAGTTGCCTGGGAGTTTATGGAGAAGAGGTTCAGGCCACTGAGGTTAATCCACTAGTGAGCTATCTGCACTGACAGTTGGCTGTTACCTCTGTGGTTCTCTTCTCACCATTCCCTCTAGAGGTGGGAGGAAAAAAAGGAGAGGCTTGTGCAGGAGGAAATATCCTTACAACAAGTGCTACAAGGAGCAAGAAGGAATTCACCCTGGAAAGATTTCTGAGTCAGCAGGCCCAGCCCAGTTATCAAAGAGAGAGGAAATACAAGCAGTTAAACTGCTTAGACTGCTTCCTTTTCACGTAGTTGCTTGTTCTGCCACACGAGTGCTCTGAACAAATGTCTCTGCTGAGGCAATGTGCAGCTGCCATCCCTGTTCATTCACATCCTTGGCAGCAAAGGGACCCTGGAGATGGTTACTACACCGAGTCACTCTGAGTTTGGTGGATGAGTAACAGTGTCCTGGGTCCTGCCTGGCCATGCCATGGGACTCTGTGTATTCCTGGGAGTAGGAATAGCTGTGGGAATTATGAGATTTGCCAAGCACAGTCCTAATTGCCTTGCTGAAGGTTACATGCCCTGGCATAAGCATGGCACTTTACCCTTTCCCTGGACAGGTAAACAGATCCCACCTTCAACATCCTGTTTGTATCATCCAGGAAATTGCTGATCATCAGGTTTCAGCCCAAGGGTGACCCAAGTCAGAGCCTCATGTAAATATCTACATATAAACATCCAGCTTCCATGAACACCCAAGTGTCTGAAGCCAGACAAAGCAAGGCTTTGAGCAAAAACATGCACTTCTCAGTTTCCTCATGTTGGCTTCTGCATACTTCCTCACACACACTTTTACCATTCAGTAATATCTGTCTTTCATCAAATAGCATCTTTTCTTGCTCTGTGACTGCTAAGAACCTATTTCTTCTGCCAGAAATGCTCTTAAGCCTCCGCAGTGTTAAGAACTGGTGCTGTAACACAGCTTAGGGACCCGAGTTTCTGTTGTAATTACATCTTTGTATCAAGTGCAGCTCCTGTGTCTGTAGCCTTACGTCAGTAAAATGGACTATTGCCAGTAAAGTCAATATGATCTGGGATTCTAGTGTTAGGCTTCAGATTGGGTCCCACCCCTAGCCAAACAGTTCAGCAGTGGAACTGTCTGCTGTGTGATTAACAGTCAAACAAAAGGATGATGAGAAAGCATGAGAGATTTCTAAATTAGTCAGATGTTGACTGGGAGGGTCAGAATTAAGTCACTATCTACACACATATTTTGCAATTAGTGTTGATGGGAAAGGAAGTGAAAACATAGGGAGCAATTAAATGTGGCTTTTTAAAATTCTTCCATTAACTGTACCCAGATGTTGTGGGGGCTTCAGCTGATGTTCAGTATTTAAACTGCAAAAAAATACCCAGGAAGACTGAGATTGTGTTCTAAAATACGTCACTTTTCATAAGCTATCTGGACACAAACAAATGGAAAAGGGTCCTAAGGCTCAGTGATACATGAGCTGTTTGATATAAAGGGAAGGGGTGGGGGATATGGCAGAAAACTGTCTTAGGTGACTCTATTTCTATCTCCATCCTTCTCAGGAAAAATTAAGGCATCTCTTCATTTAAGGTTACAAAATAACCCTTCTAGTTTCTGGGAAAGGCTCTGGAATAATCACCAGGAAGTCTGTTTGACTTCAAGGTAGGGCCTATTAAGTAGAAAATTAAGATTATATTATATGGATAAGCAGGAAATCAGAGTCAGTGGAGACCACATAAATAGAAAAGTTTTGAGTTACTGAAAAAACCCTCAACCCACAATGGCAGTCTGTTCTCCCACCTGCTGCTCTGGTTATGTTTTGCTCTGGCAGATGCTATCAATAGGTTTGTCATTTGGTGATGGATCAGGACTCTGCTGAAATCTCTCTGTTGCCAGAAATGAGTGTGCCCCTTCTTTCAGCCCAGTTATGACAGTGAATGAGGAAAGCCCAAGATCCTGAGCCTGAATGTAAAGGAAGGTGTATCTTTTACTACCTGGTTCTGCTGTTCTGCAGTTGGCTTGTGTTAGAGCTGATACAAAGATCTGCTGACTATCATCACATGTCTGCCAAGGCTTCTAATCAAGACTCAGGGCAACAGATGGTATACTCAGAAACTACAGAATTATTGTGAAAATGAAAGGAAGAAAGACATTTCAGAGGAACTGTGCTCCTTTCTGAAGGATGCTGAGTCCTAACATTGTAGGGCAGTGTGAGGTGCTTAGGAAGGAAAAGTTGTCTGCTTATTAATTAGCTCTGCCTGTGTCCAGTTAACTGAAAACCAGGTGAGGAGTGAGAGCTTAAGACTTGCAGTGACAAGCAATCATGTCAGAGACAGTTTATCAAGCAGCCATAGCAGCAGTCCATCACTGACAATCCTGGCACCACCTGTGTGTAAGGCCAAATTCCACAGCACTGGAATGTGCCCCAGGAAAGGACAAACTACTTGCTTCAAGGCTCTTCTTTCAGCTGGGGATAGATCCACCCTTCCTGCTTATGCCAGTGGTCAAGGCTGAATAGGGGAAGAAAAACATGGGGAGGAAAAAAAAATAGGTAGACTTCCATCCCATAAAATAAAAAGCCTCAATATTTACAGTGGGATGGGAGATGACACCAAGCAGGGGAAAGAGGGAATAATAGTGGCAAGACAGTCAAGCAAGTGATACTTTCCCCTTTTTGCACCACAAGATGAGGAGAGCTCAATGACATTTCTAGTAAGTCTGACCTCTTTGTCATCTGCGTAGAAAGAGTTTGAATCAGCTTTTGTAACATGAACAAATATCTCAGGGGTGACACAGGAGTTTGTTTACACACACAGGTGCCAATTAGCAGCAGCTGAAGGGCTTGCATTGAACCTGAGTAACCCTCTTCTTCACACCTGCTAATGCTCCCCCCATGTCTGGGTAGGGCTGAACACACCTGCAGAGAGTTACACAAATGAGGAACTGTAGAACCTGGGCTGCTGATCTTCAGTGCTGACAGATGTTCCCAAAGTCGCCCTGCTTATATGCTCAGGAATAGATTTAAATGCATTTCATTCACATTGACAATTCAAAATTACATTCTGCCCCACTCCCCCCACCAAAAAAAAAAATCAAATTGTAGCAGCAGGCTGCAGCCTCTGCTGTCCCCTGCCCTCCAACCTGTCTTTTCAAACCTGTATCAGCTGCCAGCACAAGTGTCATGACCTGGATTCAAATATGCTTTTTAAACCCCTGATTACATGGCCTACTTCCTGGCTATGGAAATGAGGCCAGGTGGATTCTATTTTAAAAGCCTGCTAAAGACCGTGGCTAAAATAGCTGACAACATTACCAGATCACTGGGGTTTAAAGGGTTTCACAGTGCCTCTGTGTCTGAGAGATGTGCTGGCTTTCTCTGTGTTTTCTGTTTCATTTACTAATAGGATTTTAGGAATCTCAGTGGTGTTGTGCCCCTCTCCTTTTCATTCCCAGGCAGTTCCTCCCTCGATGTTTGTGTGGAATCTCTAGCCTTTTTACAGACCAGTTTGCCACTAACACCATACCCTGGCTTTCTTCTGCTACCCTACACCAAAGAAGCTACAAGCAATTTTCAAGTACCCTTAAAACCATAGCAAAGTGAGGAGAGATGCTCAATGAGAACAAGGACTGCAGGACTCTCATGAAGCTCTCCCCCACAGCAGCTGCATTTGAAGCTTAAGGTCTCAGTTTATTTAGTAGCAGTACAGCTCCTTTCCTTTTCTGCTTTCCTAAATTGTTTCTCAATCCTGATGTTCTCTCTTTCAGGATATACTCCTGCTTCCAAGTGCCTGCCCACAGCATTAGCTGGGTTTTATCTCCCAAATACAAATAATGCTTCCTATTAAAGGATTTGCTGGACTAGTCCATGAGACTGCCACATAGCATTTGATCTGCTGCAGAGCTAACTGTGCCAGCAGCCTCTGAAGTTGGTGAAGAAGTAAAGGTGGTAGGTACAAGGTATTATCCCTTTCTTTACGTATGCATTTTTTACAGATGTGTTTATCAAGCGTAGAATTAATAGAAATATTAATGTGCTTTTATAAAAAGGTTTATGGGGTAGAAAAAAAAAATCAGGTTTTCCACTGCCCAGATTTATAAATAAGCCTTTGCAGAATCATACCTTTCCCTGATTCTGCAAGGAGCCTGGCTGACCTTGTGTTCAGCCTGGGTAAAATGGATCAAATTAAATGAGATTTAAAGACTTGCGCTTTTATTCTCTAATAGTTTTAGGGGTAGCAGATTGGTCTGAATATATAATGTGCACTTTCATTCCGATGATGCATCCTTTAGGAGTGCGGAAGGAGAAAGTATCAAAAACCCAAATTCTACCAGTCAAATAGTGGAAGTGCCTTCCTATCCTGAGGGGGAAAAAAGACACAGTGGCTAAACTAGAGAAAGACCATTATGGGTATTGGTTGGCAGATCACTGGTTTTACTATGAAGAGTCTTACTAAGTGTGTCTGAATATAGCTTTCTTATACCAGCCTGAGCAGTGATACAGTGTTTATTCTGGGGCTACAAAATTCTAAATTTTCCAGGGTTGGTTTTTTGTGGAGGCTGTCCACAACGGAGCTAAAGAAAGTAGCTTACCTCCTTGCCAATTTGGCTGCATCTGCTGCAGCACTTCCGTTGACTAGAAGGGACACGTTAGATATCGCACCAGCCAGGAAACAGTCCACGATGCCTTGGTTTCTCCGAGGACAATAGCCAAAGTCATCTCCAGTTACTATTAGCTTCACCTGAAGCATCCTTAGATGTCATCCCTGGCAAAAAAGTAAAGGAGGTTAAATCGGAACAATCAGCAGTCTGCAGATCACAGGCAAGCAGGAAAAGACAGGCTTACCGGGGGCGAACCCAATCGTGACTCAGCCCCTGACTAACTCCTCCTGCTCCACCTCAGCCCGCCGCTGTCTCGCAGCTCGCACAGTGGCCGGATTTGCGTGTGGCCGCCGGGCTCACACCGTCCCTCCCTGCTCCTGCCTGAAAGCACCAACCTTGCCTTCCCCTGCGGGGAAAACCCTTGCGTGCAATTTGTACCTCTGGGGATGAGGAGGGTACGAAAGGTCAGGGACTTGGTGGGATGATTTAATTGACCGAGGGTGCGTCAGGGGTTCAGATTCCATTCCCGGGCACACCCTCGCCCGCGGCACCCAGTGAAATGGCACGGGTGCGGATCACCTGAGGCAACCCCGCAGCCGTGACGTCTTTGAGGCCACCGATCCCCGGCCCCATCCGGCGCGGCCGGAGCGGGTGCGGGCCGTGTCCCCGGGGAGAAGCGGGACTGGAGCGGCCTCCAGGGGCCCGGCCCTGCTCTCCCGCTGCGGCGGGGGCGCAGGGGACCCGCCAGCCTCCCTCCCGCGCCCGGGGCAGTGCGTACCTCCGCTCCGGCCCGATCCCGGTCCCAGGGCCGCCGCCAGGTGTGGGCGGCCGCGGCCGCCGCTGCCCCGGGGGGGACGCTGGCCCCGGTGGCGGAGCTGTGC
>NW_024581124.1:491444-576008 GCF_017639235.1 Corvus kubaryi
CCTGGCGGGAGCTCCCCGCGGCGAGCCGAGCACGGAGCGGCCCCGCCGCAGCGCCGGCGCCTCCGAGCGCGACGAGCACCGGGGCGGCTCCGCCGGCGGCCCCTGGCGGCGGCGGCCCGCAGCGCCGCACGGCCCGGTACGGCCCGGCCCCGGTGTGGACCCGTGCCGCTCTCTGTGGCGGTCTCTGCTCCAGACTCCCGAGGTGAGACCCGCCTTTGGCTGAGGGTGGTACAAGCAATTCAGTTCGTGCTCTGTGCTGGCTTCAGCGCAAAACTGATGATTCCAACGATGCCATGGATATGTAATCCTGCAATCAGTGACGGTCACAGTAGCCACTTGCTTGCTTTCCCCCACCTTGGCTTGCTGGCAGTGTGCACTCAGTCTGACTTCAGAGCCACAGGGCAGCAAACCCTGGCCAGGAGGTCCCATGGCTCTTGGTGTTGGGCTGGAGAGCACCAGGGAGAACAGACGAGAGTTTCACGAAGGGCAGCTTCTAATATGCTGTCATTCAGTGCTGGATGTCAGCCAGTTCTCCATCAGGCTGCATGTAAAATCTTGTTTGTCCTGGCATTGAACTGCTTTTTCTTATTGCAGAAAAGCTATTCTGGATCTACCAGAATGAAAGTGAAAGTGTCAAGTACTCAGCTGAGAACTGGAGAATGGAAGATACTGTCAGCCTGCGTTTTTTACCTGTGGAAGAGGATGACATTCTATCAAAGCAGAACAACCCCCTTCTTGGTCTGTAATGTTATCACAAAACATTCCCCTACTTCTGACATTGGAGGAGGAAAACCAAACTCATGTTTGGGTAGGGAGAGTGGCAACTCAGAAAGTGTCATGGTAACATGTCCATGGATCCAGGGTAGCTGCCTTGGTGTTTGCTGCTAATTTGTTCCAGGAAGCAGGGATCACAGTGGGACTAGGACTCCTGCATGGATGATTGCAGATGGTGATTTCCACCTCTGAACCTGTGCCAGCATGGAGGTAAGTGAAGACACAGCTGTCAAGCCAAGCACGGGCTTCTTGGAAGAGCAGCTGGAGTGAAATGGGTTGGAAAAGGCTTTAAGGGTTGTTTCTGTGGGAATTGACTGACTATCCTGCTGCTTAATTCCTGTACAAAGAATATATAAAGAAACCAAAGCCTCCAGGTGTCTCCTTTTTTCAGCAGAGTTCAATTCCTAAAAGACAGCTAGTGTGCCCATGCCCCAAAGTCAAGGACATGACTTGTAGGCACAGCCAGAGACTGACTGTCCTCAGGAAAGGAAGAACCATCACTTTGGAGACATAGAAGCACACTTCAGCAGAGGAAATGCCACTGTTCTCACACTTTGGAGCTAAAGTTTGAAACAACTATGTGGGGGAATGAACACCTGTGGAAGCAGTGGTTTTCCAGATCTGTCTCCTAACAAGGAATTTGGAATCACTGAATTGAGGTAGGTTCAGCCCTGTTATCTTTAGGCTCTCATCAGTTGCAGTCCATGTAGCAAACTGCTACAGAACTTTGTTTCTGTTAGACTGAGGGCGATTTGAGGGGCAGCTAAGTTTTGGATGATAATTTGTAAGTTTATTTGGATAATTTGAAGGAGAAAAATAAAAGCAGAATGGGTGGCAGCAATATTATTCATGGGAGAATTTGGTTCCTAGGCTGTGGTCTCCCTAAAGGCCTTGAAATGGGCAGCATTGGAAGACTGGGAGCATGGGAGACTTCTGCTGTCCATCGATAGTGGACATCAGCTGTTTGTCACTTTCTTACTCTTTCTTGCCCTTCCCTGTTCATGTAAAATGAACACTGACTACTGGAAATGATGGTGAGAGCTGGAGACAGCCTTCTGCCTCTTCAGTGACATTTTCTCTTAGAAAAAAATTATACAAAATGAAATTCAAAACAAATCATGCTAAAATGCTGTAGACAACTTGCTAAATCTTCATTGAGGCAATTCCTGTGAGCTTTTCTGTCATTTGATAGCCGTATGGCTCTGTTACAGAAAAGTTTTTGATGTTCTGTAAAGGCTTCCAGTGCCCTTGGTATTTCAGAGGGGATATTTGTGCAACTGCTACTTGCTTCCCCTTCTGGGAGATGAACGTCACAGCCTGCCCACATTCCCCAGGAGGCTTCACTTACTGATGAGTGCTGTTACTATAACAGCTGAAGTCAGCACAACTCTGAAATAATGTAATGAATCATAAAATAAGTACCTCCTGTCCTTGCCAATGCAAACTCTGGGTTTTTTTTCCTCTTTCTAGAACTGTCAGTGCTCCCTGCCTCTACACAGGTGAGAGGCACTACATAAGAATCTTAGACAAAGCTTGGCTTCTCAGCCTTCTTAACCTTAGTACGCATTTAATGCTATTAATGGTAACATCCTTCTTAAATATTTAATGCACTTCCTAGAGGCTTTTCTTTCCTGATTTCATACCTGTTTATCCAGCTGTCCTTCCTGTGACTGGAAGCAAACATTGCCCAGCAAGCAAATCTTGCCCCTGTGCCACATCCCCTTAGATAGCAGCAGTGCTCCCTCTGCAGCCTGCATACACAGCTGGCTGCCAAGACAGCCCTTGAGCTGACCCCCACAGAGCCCAGAGGGGAAAGGCCCTTACAAATTCAACCTCGAGCTGAAAGGCAAGGCAAGCTCCCTCTGGATAGTCTTTCCTCTGCATTGAAGACAGGAACACTGGCCAATATTTCTGGTGGAGCTGCATAAGCCAAGACATGGACTAAGCAGAGGCTGCATCTTCCAGCTTAACTAAAACAAAACACAGCCCTACCTCAGCTGCAAAAGCCAGTAGGGGCTCTCACCATCCTCAAGTGCTTCACTGCTTTTGAGCTTGAATTTCTTTCCCTGAACTTTGAGTTATTCAGTAGCAAATTTCGAGTTTCCTGTATTTCACAAAAGTGTTTTCCAACAATTACTGCTTCCAACAAGGCGTCTGTTTACACGTTGACATAAAAAATGTGTTTTCTTTTTCTTGTTCTCTTGGCTGCAGCTAGTTAGTTCATTTGGGATTACAATGGTAGCACAGTAGGAGTTGGTTTGTCTTTTCCTTGCATGAAATTTTGTTGAAAGTGTGAATTGTAAAAGGCATTGAAATGAGACAAAGTAAAATCCATTTTTAAAATGAAGGATGTAAACATTTTTTTCTCTGTCCCAGCCTCAAAGATTTAGTCTAAATCTTTGAAGTTCAGTGGCTTCTGTAGAAATGTTTAAACTACAGTTTTTCATCCATAGAACAGCTTTGTCCATCTTGCATCCAAAAGGGTTGAAATCCCCAAACTCTGGGATACATCTGCTAAGAGTGAAAGGCTTCCCTGCTTACCATGTGACACAGCCAGGCAGTACCTGTCACCTTCCCTCACCACTGTCTGAAATACCTGAATTAACACCAGCACAAAATAATGCCAGTACTTGGCAAGGTGTGTGGTCCTAGCAAGGTGGCTGAAAGGCAAAATCTGGCATTGTGACATTATTAACCTGACACTCAGCATTGAATTATGAAGGACTGTTAAAAGCACCAAACTCAAATCCTTCCTGCTGCACACAGCAGGTCTCTGGTCCTTGGCGGTGCTGTGCCTCATTGGCAATGAATTTTAATCCATTCTCCCTTTTTTCAGAGGGTTATTTTCTCTCTGCTGTATTTCCTTCAGTGTCTAATGTATGGCAAAAACTTATATTTGAATATGAACTATATGAACTAAGCTACAGCATCTGTGCCTTCTAACTGGGGTTGACATGATGTAAAGCCTGCACATTCCTTTTCCAGATGCCTCTTTTCCTGATGTTGAGGTCTATTAAATATACAAAGACACCTGGTCAAAAAAGAGTTGAGATGGGGGATATTTCTCCTAGACAATTAAATGATGGGTCCAAAATAGGTACTGTTTAACTGTACACATTAATAGCTTAACCTACACTATCTGATTCCATGAACTGTTTGATTGCATCAGGAATTCAGTTTGACCTCTCTGAAAGTTATTATACTATCTGGAGTTCATTTCTTGGTATTTATGATAAAGGTTCCTAGAGGAAATTATCTCTATTGAGGTGAGAAAAGGGCAGGTTATATAAAAGATGCATAAATGTTCAGTGGAATTTTCAGAATTACATTCATATTTACCTACCACTGAAACAGATGTCTAGAGGTTTTTAAAATCCCATGAAGAACTAAGTTATTTTAAAAGCTGCCTGAACTGATGTAACATACATTGTATTTTTACATTCTTATTCTAAAATAGAAGCTAGTCATCAAAACAACAATTCCAGTCCATGCCTACAAATTCTAAATAACTTCCTCAGCTTCAATTTACACTGTCTAAAAAAAAGCAGAGTTAAGTCTGAGCCTGATTTTTACAGATGTTGATAAGGAGTCATTAAAATGAATTAAAGATATCAGAGGCAGGTCCTTATGTTAAGGAAAAAAAAAAAGGAATTAATGCAAACTTCGGGAACACCTCAGCAATGTCACTACACATGCAAATTAATCTGGCAGATCACTTACAGTGATTGTTGTCACCTCTCAGCATCACTGAAAACACGTGAAAAATCTCAGTTGATTGAATGGAAAGGCAGATTAATTCCTTTGGCGTTCTGAGGGGAGATCCCCCGCTCTTGAAGGACAAGCATCAGTCAGGAGAGTGGCTGAGAGATGGAGACAATGATGGACACAGATTGCCAGGACTCTGCAGAACTTCCCAGGAAATCCCCTCTACCTCCAAGACTAGAAATAGAAGACAGCAATTAAAAAACGTCAACTTTTCTCCCCCAGATGAAAAGACCTTCAATTTAAATATGCATGTATGTATTCATTAATACTTTTTTTTGTAAATCTCTTCTGCTTATTTACTTACTTTGCTTATTCTTACATTGTTTATATTTACTGAATGCAAAAATCTAAGCAAATTATTTTGGTAATCTAGTCCTTAAACAACTTAGGCTGAGTGATAAGATGCTGGAATTCTATAAATTTTTGGCAAGCTATTTTTTGTCACCTCGATTTCTCCCCGGGTGGGAGCATTTTATCATTATTACTCCTGTTCACTGTTTGTATGAGGCTTAGGGGTCACAGTTGGAAGAGCTCTGTTGTAAGGCATGCCAGTGGAGACAAATGCTTCATCTGAAGTGAGGTTTATAACCAGCTGTTCCTCAGTGTGGAGTGAAAGAAGGAGACAGAAAAAAGCACAGAATCTTTGCAGACCTTATTGTCTACAATTACTCTCTTGAATTCAGTACAGTTCATCTTTATTGATATCAGAGAAGGGACCAGATGCAGAGAAAAGCCAGTGGAAGAGCTCATGTGGACTTGTTTCTGTATCAGGTACTAATGGTTTCAGAAGTGTCCCTGTCTGTTTTGCCTACAGTTTGTGTTGGTCTGAGAAAGAACGCAGGGTTGCTGCAGTGCTCCCCATAAACCAAGGGCTGTCTATGCCAAAAGATGCACCAGTGCTTTTTGGGGTGCAGACTACACCCAGGAGTTGCCAGCTCTGCTACCTTAGTTGTCAGTAACTGCTCTAGCCATGAAAAGCAAACAGAAAGTTTGAAGCATCTTAAACAAAGGCCAGCATAAAAACTATATCCCTTTTCTATAATCTGTTGCTTTGGGTCAGCATACACCCTCTGAAATTTTCTTGTGCCACAGATTTTTCATTCCTGCATGCTAAAAGCAGGAATCTCAATCATTTTTTCAGGGAGGGCCAGGTTGTACCTACAGCTGCACCTGAGTGGAAATGGTAGGACTTTCCAAAATGCTTGAAAATCAATTGTGCACAAGGATTGGGGAGGGGGGAGCAGATTAAGTGATTGAAGGCTTCGTAGTTACATTCTACATTCTCCCCTTTTACAGCACTGTTGAATTATTTTGTTTGTGTGTATAAACAAGAATCATAAAGAGGTTCCTATAAAAAAACCCTGATGTTCCCATGACCAATGTGAAGCCACATAATTTCTGAGGCAATTTACCTGGAGCTTACAGCAATCTACCAGAAACAATAGAGGGCCCTGTCGCAATGAGGTGATTGTTAATTGCCAGGGGTGTTTGGCATTGATGGGCTCTTTGATGGCAACCGTTCTAACCCAATTATGTTTCTAAAGTGGGACAGAAAAGCATCGTAGGGATCACCATGTAAACGGCATTAAATGCACTGAGACTGAGCGACCTCCCAGAAAGATAGACAGGTGCCAGCTAAAGCCCCATATGATTGATTTTCCACGGCTAAAATGGCAACCACAGACATCTGGTTTTTCCCCAGTTATAACAACAGAAGCAAATGTGAGCTGTTGCCTTAGTTAGAACAGCAAGGCTGCTTAGAATGACATAAAAATATGACAATTGACTATCAGTGGGGGATTTTTTGCTTTTCTGTGAGTAAACCTTTATACTTCCAGCACTAGGAAATGAGTTTTTAGTCCTGAGAAAAGCACACTCTGTGTGTGTGTGTGTGTATGTGTATAGACACATATGTATGTGACTGAGTTAAGTGCTTGAGCTTGTTTTAATGCTGACCTGGCATTTAAGTAAGAGATTTTTCTTAAATGTAGCTACAGCTACGGAAAATGGGCCAAAGCTACCACAAAAAAAACTAACCATTCAATTGAGTGGTATCACATGGGCAGGAAAAAGCCTTGCAGCTTCAGGACTGGTGGAAGAGAGAGTCAGCTGAGCATCTTATGATGTTTGCACTACCCAGCAACGCTAATGTGCTTTCTAAATCATCCTGTAATATCAAGTGCAGTGTTTCAGTTCTTTGCTGTTGCAAGGACAAAATACCATTATTACAAAGATTTAAGTCCCAAGACAGGAGCCCTCCTTCTACCTGTCTCCTTGCCACTAAGAAGATCAAAATCTTTTGCTCTTTTGAATTACATTGCATTCTTCACAGTGTTACGTGGGACTCACATAAGGCTGTGATGTGGTACATGGGTGAATCCTATGAGCAGTTTCAGAGGCAAAAGCTATTGAACTATGTAGGAGTTCAAGTGTCCTTTGTCCATGGCTGCCCCTTATTGAGATTTTCTTTTGGGGGGGTGGGGAGTATTTCTTCAATAAAGGACAATATGTATGCAATAAAGGACAGTATGTATGTTAATTTATGCAGGTGTTTTTTCTACAAACTAGAACTTAATAATCTCTTTGTTATAAGAACTTTGCAAGAGACTGAAGCACAGAAGGCAAATTTTGGGATCCAAAAGCAAAGATGTTACGTTGTTGCTACAGCTTAATGTTACAGCAACCATTGTTAGTTCTCCTTTGTGAAGTGTTTATGCCCTATAATTACAAGCTCTAATATAATCCAGAAATTACTGGAGCTGTGATGTATTATCATCCAAGTCACTTCACAAACATGAATTCCCTTTGTTTTTCAACACTGTGCTACTTATCTCCGTAAATCTCCAAAATGGGTAGATATTTACTCCATTCTAAGAGTCAGAATTGCAGGGAGGAGCAGACCTAACTGTGCCGCCTGCCAGCTCTGAGCTAGAAGTGGCCTGAATGGAACAGCAGGGGCTGATTGACCTGACAGCGCCAACTGCGGCTCCCCGAGGCTGTGTCTAAACACTGCCCCTACCTGGGCTGTGACCTCAGACCCGGTTTGTCTCTGGCACGGCTCTCGCTGTGAGGACATTTGTCCTTTCCAGGCTCTGATGATAATTGAACAGTCCTACCCACAACACGTTTTCCCCCAAGGCCTTTTAACAACCCCTCAGCCTGACTTGGCTATAACTTTTCATACAGCCCAGACTACGTTAGACGAGAGGGCAGCAGTGACACACCTGACCTCTCCTCCTACGTTCTCAGCAAGGGCAAACCGCAGAGTCGTGTCAGCGCTGCCCCGGGGGGGCCCGGCAGCCGCAGGTGCCTCCACTCCGGGCCCGAGGGCGAAGGCGCCCGGGGGCGGCGGCAGCGCAGCCCCGGCCCTGCCCCGTGAGGGAGCAGCGCCCGCAGTTCTCCTCCGCGTCCTCCCCTGGGAACAGCCACGCTCAGGACTCTGATTGGCCATTTCTCCCCGTGCCTGTTCGCCGTAGCCCAATGGGAGTGCGCGGCGGCGCGGGGGGCGGGCGGGGATTGGCTGAGTGCGGCGGTGGGCGGGGCGGTCGGCGGGCCCGCGCGGGGGAGCGGAAGCGCCGCGCTGAGGGCGGCAGTGGCGGCCGGGCTGAGGGGGGCGGCGGGGTCGGTCGGGTGCGGCGCGATGCGGGGTGGCCGCCGCCTCTTCCCGCTGCTGCTCCTAGCGCTGCTGCCCGGGCTGTGCCACGGCAGGGAGCCGGCGCCGGGCGCTGTGACTTGCGGCTCGGTGCTGAAACTGCTCAACACCCGCCACAGCGTGCGACTCCACTCGCACGAGGTCAAGTACGGCTCCGGTGAGCAGGGCCCGGCCGAGGAGCGTGGGGCACGGGCTGTGAGAGGAGCGAGGAAGCGGGGGGGGGGGGCAGGCGGGGCCTGGCAGGGAAATGGCGGGGGTGGGCAGGCAGTGAGGGTGGCGGGGAAGGAGGAGGAAGTTGGAGCTTCCCGAGGTTCGTGTCCTTGGTGCAGAGGCAAGCGGCAGGCCAGGGATGGGGTGTAGGGGTGCGCTGGAGACATGGCAGGGGCAGGAGGATGCTGAGGCCTGCGGGACTGGAAGGCGTGTCAGCTGCGCTGTGGGCCCTGGAGTCGGGATGTAACAGGGATGCTTTGCCCTTGTCCCTGAGGTAAGCCCTGTTCAGTGTCAAGGGCCTCAGCTGTACCTTCCCAGTGTCTGTTCTGGCAACGAGGGTGTTGGTCTGTTTGGGGACACAAAGACCTTGGTAGTATTTTTGATAAAGGTGGGATGGTGTGAATAGTACCTGTCGTGGATCAGGTTTTTTTGTGTGTTCACCATGAACTTTGACAGTTTGCATCTGCTAACACACACTGTTTCACTGCTTCCCTCTGAAAGATTATTTGGTACCTGCATTACCTTTGCAGTCGGTAAGTGGACTGTGAGAATTAAGCAACTTGTAAACATGAAGGCATGAGAACATTAAAGCAAATTTCTTTAGTTCTTTCATGTCTTTTTGAATTGGGGAGGTGGGATAAGTCTTGTGTCATTTAATTATATTCAAACAGGAAGTGGGCAGCAGTCAGTGACCGGAGTTGAAGCTTCAGATGATGCCAACAGCTACTGGCGGATCCGTGGGAAGAGTGACAGCAGTTGCCAGCGTGGGACACCAGTGAAATGTGGGCAAGCCATACGACTTACCCATGTTAACACGGGGAAAAATCTGCACACTCATCACTTCCCATCACCGCTCTCCAATAACCAAGTGAGTTGGTTTAAATCTTAAGCTTTTGTATAAATAGTGCATGCTGTTGACAATAGTCTCTCCAGTTACTCGTGTTTTTGGAGAATCAGACTTGGGTACCAGCTGCCAGAAGCAGTATGTCTGTGCATACCCAGATTCAAGTATATGCTTTTCTGCATCTTGAAATTGTGTATTTCAGTTCTTGACAGAGGTAAAAATTAGTATGTGCCAGTATTGGTATTTCACAGTAATTTTAACAAATCTGCATTTTGTTTTTCTGCACCATTGCTACTGGGAAGACTGTTCTGAAATGTTTGGTGTTTCAAGATGCAGGAGATTGAGTATCTCCCTCAACATTGTGAAGATTGCTCTAGAGCAAGACAAATAATCATGTCTTATAACTCTAGGCATTCCTATGTCCAAATTCCTTGGTGATCCAGTCTCTTAGTCCCAGTTATCTTCTTGCTATCTCTATTTCATTTCATTGTTCTTATTTATCTGTCCTCCTTCCACAGGAAAACCGAATCTGCTCTTGCAATCATATTTATTTATAGTTTTGTACATATCTAGAAGAGTGTAGTTTCTAACTGTAATTCAGCCCCAGTCTTCTCCTTGAACAAATACTTCTCCAAGATTGAAAATCTCTCTTCAATAATGCAATTGTTGGAAGATTTTTGTTGTTATTCATGTAAGTCTTTCATCAGGCCATGTAGATAGGTTGTTACATTCAAACTTGGAAGATCTGACTCTTTGTGGAAAAGGTTTTTCTTTCACCATGAGTAAAGTGGCTGAACCAATAAGGTCCAGCTCTGTGTAGGGTGTCTAGATAACCTGATTATTTTAAAAAGTGATGAAAAAATAACATTTCAAAAGAATTATTTAAGGAAAAGATTGACTCTAAAACTTCCCCTTGGGTTTCATTTTTCAGTGTAGACACTTCATATATTGTCATTAATGTAAGAATGTTCAACTGTCATTGTTGGGTTTTGTTTTGTTTGGGGTTTTTTTGGCACTTTTTGCTCAGATTACAGGTTGGAGTTTGTTGGCACTTTGTGTTCAGATTTTAGTGGTAGAACCTTACTGCTTCTGGCTTTGGTGACTGTTGACAAAGCAAAACAACAGCATTTCTTCTTTCCCCATCCTTGTCTTTAAACTCTATTGAGTCTGTGGTTGATATGTGTGTGTCCTGGAGGTGTTTGCTTACACTCTCACTTCAGGAAGCTTGTGTCTCTAACAGGAAGTAAGTGCCTTTGGGGATGATGGCGAAGGAGATGACCTGGATTTCTGGATTGTGCAGTGCAGTGGGACTTACTGGGAGCGGGAGGATGCCGTGCGCTTCAAGCACGTGGGGACTGAGGTGTTCCTGTCCATCACGGGGGAGCAGTACGGCCACCCCATTAGAGGTCAGCGGGAAGTTCATGGCATGCCTGCTGCCAACCACCACAACTATTGGAAAGCCATGGAGGGAGTCTTCATCAAACCCAGTCTGGACCCTGCAAAGCATGATGAGCTCTGAATTAACACGGGATCCAAAAGGCTTCGTTCGACTCCAGTGTTCGGAGATGCTAATCCTTGGTCTCTTCTAAGTCCTGCCTTGCCTGAGTGACTGATTTTCTGTATTACTGAAGGGCATTAGTTCATTCTAGGAATGCAGCACTTCTGTGAGGAATGGCTTCTGCCAGGTTCAGCCACTGACATTTATTTGGTGAAATCCTTTCTGAATTTCCAAGCTTTATTGGTGAAACTAGTTCATGTATCTGTTAGTTTTTGTTGTCATTTGTTTGGTTGTTACTTTTTCTCGAATTTGAAGGAAATGGAAAAATGAAAGTAATACTTTTCTCTAGTCTCAAGTACAATAAAACTTTGTATTTTGTAATCTTTTTCCAACTATAATTAAATATTTGGAAACCGATTTCTACTTCCTAGTCAAAGAACGTTATTGATGAGGAGATGGATTGAGTCTAGAAAGGGAAAAATTATTCTGAAACATGCTATCTTTTGAATGACTTGCAGTCAGCTATTTAGTCTTTGAGCTTAAAAAAAAGTATCCATTTGAAAATTGCATCCAATATCTTATGAGAGTTTCATTCTGTATTGTATTGGAAGACTTGAAAATATTGTGTATGTTGGAATAAGAAGACAAAATTGTAGTATCTTCCCTTCATCCAAGAAATTCAGGTGTTCTGGTTTTGGTGGTACAGCTGATTGTCCATTGGTAAGGCTGCTCTGCTCTATGAACAGGTGCAGAAAACTGCTGCTTGCTTAATTAATACTAGAATTTTATAAAGTTTCTTATGGTGCAAAGGAACAGTTGAATTTGGCTTACTTCTGTGTCACTCTGCAAGATCAGTATGACAATCCAGGTGAATAAATAGTGAGGTGTATGCCTATGTGGGGTTTTTTATGTGTGAATCTAGAAGAGCAAAAAAAATCTGAGACAATGGTTTGGTCACGGATTTCTGACAGATTGGTATGCACTGGAGTGCTAGTAAGGAATCTTCATTGAACAAGTTCAGAATTTCTGTGTTCCTCTGTGAAAAGAGAAACTAATTCTTCAGTGTGTTTTTTACATAGTGTTACTGGAAATACTGATTAAAATTCAAAATGCCATATATTTGCGATTTTGTTTCAAATGAAAAGCTTACCAAATGACTGAGAAAAGTCAGAATATTCGCGTGTTCTTGTTTCCATGTGTAAATAGTTTACTGATTATGGTGCTCATTAGTCAATCAGTTAAAGAAGCAGGAAACTGATTTATTGCTCTTACAGCTCCAGTCAGGAGCTGCAGTGTTGGTGTTGTGTTGGGAGGGTGCAGCAGGCAATTGAGTTCAGCTTTACAAATCCACTGGCTGCTGGGTGCACCTCGTGCAGGAGTGCTGTCCAGGCTGGCTCCAGGTTTTATTTAAGAGTTTCCTACTAGGGAAGATCCCCCGTACCCTGTGGAACAAAGAACCTCTGTAACAGCATTTCTGTGTACCTTGTTATTTTTCTTCAAAGAAAAAGGTAAGAATGTTTTTCTACTAATTTTAGTTGCATGTGTGTATCTAAGGATTGCAGGCATTTTAGAGATTAAGTAGACTGGCTTTTGCTGTTTTGTAGTAGAAGTAAACTTCCATATGATTAATATTTCAGGTTCACTGATACTGCTGACTAATTGGTATTGAGGTTGTAGCTATAGAGGATAACTCTTTAAAAACAAACCAAACCTGCATAAACAATCTTTTTCTTTCTTTATTAAGAAGGAGAGCTTTTCTTTTGAAGGTGGTATATACATAAACACAAAAAATGTGATAGCATTTGACAGGAGGAAGAAATAGTCTTGGCAGTGAGTTCTCTGTCACTAAGAGCTAAAATGCTTTGTGCCTACACCATATGGGCTTAGTGTTTGTGCACCTGGGATACTAAACTGGCCGAGATGGGGCTCGTCTCGGTCTGTGCGCCAGGTACTATCCCCACCCAGTGATTGTGCCTAGATGTTTCTGTCCCTAGCAAAGGTGGTTTTCAGTCTTATTTATTATGCTTAAGTGGGATCTCACGGGATCTTTGGCTTTCTGTTTTGGATTTGAGCCAAATTGATTTGGTGAGGCTGCAAAAAACTGACTTTTAGTCCTTATTTCTTACTTTCTGATATGTTCTCAGTTTTGAAAAATATTTGTAACTTTTATTTGTAAAAAAACCAAGCTGCCACACACAAATGTACCCATGAATGCCTTATTTAAAGACATGTGCTACAATATTCCTGTGAACTGAGTTTCCTTCGCTTTTGATTCTGACCAGTGTAAAAAGTCACTTAGCCTTAATATTTCTCTTGGGCATGTATTGCAATAGTTGGGGGGGCCTTTGTTTGGTTGGGGTTTTTTCCCCAATAAATGTTGTTCTGAAGGACTCTCGAGTAAGTCCAGTTGAAGTATGTCTTACTTTGGAAAGGTGTAATACAGTACTTAAAGAACTCTTCAGGCTAATGTTAATGTAGGAAGTGCAAAAATTATAGCTGTGAAAAACAGTGGCTTGTGCTCACATGCAAGTACTGAGATTTTAGAGTCTGATTCAGGTGTCTTTATTTACTTTGGCTGCTCATAATTCACCTTTTCAGTCCTTCCCCCATGGGTGAGGACTAGAGCCTTGGAGAATCTCAGTTTTTTTATTGCTGTGTGGTGGTGTTTGTTTTCTATATGATTTTATCGTCTGCCCAAAGCTGTTGGGGCTCTAGGGTAAAACATGAAATACTGAGAGTTGTAGATATAAAAGTTGGGAATGTGGTTTTGTTTCTTTATTTGCCTTTATTTTAAGGTGATAAATTTTATACCTCCTGTCAAAATCCTCTATATGCTTCAAGGTTAAGGGAAAACTGTTTGTTTTGATTTCTGATGCTAGCAGGAAATAATTCTTTCAAATAACTGACAGATGCTTTCCCATTTCTTGCTTACTACTACAAGAACTCTCTGAAAAGGTACACCAGTGTTGCTTTGTACTCTTCCTTTAATAAACCAGAAAGGCTTTTGGGGAAAGAATTAGAGGGATCTGTATTTATAGTTGTTCTCAGCGGGAATAGTTGCTAAAGACTACTCTGTCTTGAAAGCAATCTCAGTGCATTTTGCACATATGTATATATCTAGTTCAATGTGAAATGACAAAGACTTCCTTAGATGTGTTAATTTTGGAGGCAAGTGTGTGCCTACAGATATTTTTTTCTCTATTTCTGGAAGCTCTTTAAAGCTCTGTATAACTGCTCAACATATGAACACTTGCCTCACATTTTGACTCTCAGTCAGGATGAATGAGACCCGGGTTTGGTTCTTGCAATGGGCTGGAAAGGATGTGCTGCTCATTGATCCTTCATTCTGAATGTTGAGGCTAAATATAAACCAATGTTTGTATTTAAGTGGTATAACCATAATTTAATTTATTGTGATTGGGAATATTAATTGGATGTATCTGTTCTTATTAGGTTAAATTAGCATATCTTTTTAAAGAGAAAAAAATACAGTCAAAACAAGCCTGTAACAATGACTCTTACTCAGCAGTATTTTTAAGCCTGTTAGTTTTGCTGAAACTTCTGTTTTCTGCTTGCCTTCCCCAGCACTGAAGCAGTAGCTGGCACTGTAGATGCACCATGTTTCACACCTGTCCTAGACAGAGGCTGAACTGTAGCAGTATCTTCTTCCAGCAGCAGCATCCTGCTGGTGTCTGACTCTCTGCTTGGCATCCTTGCTGCCTGTTTGTTAAATTCCCTGCTGGCAGCTGGGAACTGGCTGAGAGCCTGTCTGAGATTTGTGTATGGAGGGTGTCTGATGCTAATGCCCCTCTTTCCTAGTTTTGAGTTCTCATCTGTGCCCTTTTGGTTTTGCAATTTTCTCTTCAAAAACATCTCCTGTAGTCCAGCCCTGGGCCACCAATCGATTACCTTTGATAATTAATTGCTTCATAACATGGCTGTTTCATCAGCTGCCTTTCAGGAATCCATGTTTTTGGGGTTACAAGACAGCACTTGTGATTGTGTCATTAGGCTTTTTAAGGAAGCAAAAAAAAAAGTTACCCTCAAACAGGAATGCTCAAAGCTAAGGAAGTACTCTCCTCTTCATTGTGCTTGTTTCTACCCTGTGGGGTAGGAACCGCAGGAGATGGTTTTCTTCCTCAAGGAAAACTAAAACACTCAACCTCACCAACCTGGAGTTGCATAGGAAACACAAGGCAATTCGAACTTTACCTTAGGGTTTTTTATGCATGCAGGTCACAAACAGTAATGAACTTTAAACATTTTAAAAAACCTTAGGACTCTAAAGGAATAAGTATTGTATACCTCTTCCCTTTCATTCCAGGGACATTCTAAGCATCTTAGTGCTCCCATGTTTATAAATTTTTCAGTAGGGTGTGTGGTATTTACACCTAATAATTTCTTTTTACTCTCTATGCAAAAGGTGGAAACCCAGCATTAGCTCCTTCTCATCTGTTTCCTGAATCAAACTTGCTGTAATTGCAGTAATGTGTGGGAATCAATTGAGACATGGTCAACCAATTTCTCTGAGGACAGTAATGTTTTACTTTGGGTGTGTATGAGCAAGGAAGGAATATAGTGAGCACCTTGAAAAGTAGACTTCAGCAGCTGCACCATTCAATGCTTCTTTCTCTTTAAATTGCATCAAATTGAACTGATTAAAAAAACCTTTTTACTATATTTGGTATTGTGCTAATTCTTAGCATAAAGCTCACAGAGGAATCCTGTGGTAGCTCTGATACTGATTCAAGCTGCTGATCTGAGAGGGATTCATCTGTCTTCAGTCCTTGGGGAAAATGGTGTCCTGCTTCATTAGGATAAGAAGTGTTAGAAGCTGTATGACATCTCAAGGGTACCAAACCCTTACAAAACACATTACAGATTAATCAGAATGCATGCAAGCTGCAAAGCTGCCTGATTACTTCCTATGTGCTTTTTTTTAATTGTAAAAATAATGTGCGGATGCTGGCTTTGGCTGTCTGGAGGACTGTCAAGCTTTGGCTCGGATCTATGGCTCCTTGCTTGATCTTCCTGAGGGTTATGTGTTTATTCACCTAAGCTTCATTTTCTGAGAGTACTCATTAGTAGTACAAGTGTGTGCTTGTACTTGTGAAAATTGAAGTAGGTGGGGTCAATCTAAGTGCAACTCAAACCACGGTTGAACATAAGACACAGTAGGTGCCCGATGTTGTTGTTTTTCTTCTGCTGATGCCTTCACAGCCCTATCTCTGCCTGCCTGGCCGCCGCAGCCTGGAAGGATCGGGCTGCCTGGCTTGGCCGGTGCCCGCAGAGAGCCCCTACACGAGAGTTTCTCTTCTGTGCGCTTGAATGCTGATGGCTACTCCGTCCTGCCTGGGGAACAGCCCTGTGGATGAGCTGTATAAAAACTTGCGTGGGGTAGATGCGAGCAGGGCCATTCTGAGGAGAAAGGGGCGGGCGCGTTTCTCGCTCTCTCGGCGCTGGAGCCCGGAGCGGCGGCCGCTAGTCAGCGCTGCTCCTCCGCCTTCCGCGCCGCTCCCCAGCGCTGCCGGCTGCCTGCGAGCCGTGTGCCTTTGGCAGCCCGACAGGGTTTCAGCAGCGCGGCTTTGATCGCCGCAGATTTATACTCTTCGGGGGGAAACAAATAACATCCGCTTCCCCCGCGTTACACTGCTAAGGTGATCAGCTGCTTCAAGACCGCCCGTGCGGCCGTGTCTCCTTAGGTGCGCTCTGCCAAGTCATGTACTGCTCGGTTATTAGAAAAGGAAGTTTAAAACATTAGCATAAGCTCTGAAGCTGTGCTTCAGGCGTTTCTGTTTACTATTTTTCTTTAGGATCGTTGAAGTGCGGCCAAGGATGAAGTCTGTTTGCTTACAGTATACATTTAAGGCAGTTCTCTGTATTGTAAAATTAAATACCGATTTCTGCTCGGTGGGAGAAGAAAATACACGAAAGGATCGTTAAACAGGGAGCTCTCCTTGTCCTGTCATGTACAACAAAACATATTGCATTTCGCAAGATCTCGACAGTAAAAGCTAAAAGAAAATTATCTATTCCTAGCTAGAATAGGTTGCACGTCAGTGGTAGTTACATGAACACCTCTTATCCCTAGCGTAGCTCACCTGGCTCTCCTTGGCTCTTGCTGGGCCGCTTCCCCTGGAGTAGATCCTGTGCCATCCGCCTAGGATTCCCTTTGGCATGAGGATGAAAGCCGAGCTGCCGTCTCTTACTAACACGGTATCGGTTTGCGAGCCGCTGGGAGGCTTCTGCCAGCCATCCTGCGGGGATGCAGCTCCCGCTGGCTTCATCGGTCACCCACGTCGCGCCCCACCAGCCGTCCTCAGTGGGGACAGCAAGCGGCGGGTCCAGCTCCCCTTCCTGCCAGTACAGTTATTGCCGAGGGTTTTGTTCATGTGCCAAAAGAACGTAGAATTTTTTTTTTTTCCCTGCATGTCTGCCCGGCGGTGCAATTTGAGTTTCTCAGCATCCGCAGCCTGCCGGTGTTCTTTCATGTGTAGCAGAAAAATGCTGTCGCACAGGAGCCTTCCGCGATACCGGGTACCAGTTATTTGCGTGCCAGCCGCTGCTAGCGGCGATCCTTGGGTGATGGTAGGAGACCCTCATTGTCGTAGAGAAACTGTTCTCACGGCTCACTCTGCCCCCACCCCTCTCCTCTCCTGTCTGCCGGGCACGACCGGCGTCTCTTTATTCAGCCTCGCCCGTCGCAGCGGGGCGTGGAGGGAGCGGGGAGGTCCCACGGCGTGCGCCGGCCCCGCCGGAGCCCCCGGCTGCGGGCAGAGCCCGGCCCCCGGCGGGAGTCCTGGGCGCGCACGTCTCCCATGGGCGAGCTTCTCGCCGGCTGGGCGCGGCGGTGCTTGGCCGCAGGGCCGACGCCCAGGGACGGGGCTGCGTTGGGCAGCGTCTGTGTCCGATGGGCCGGCGGAGAGGGCGATTCCTCCGCTGCCTTCACCCGACTTCCTCTGGCCAGGCGGCAGGTTTAAAGCCCAGTAGCTCAAGAGCCCGAAAGGCTGCAAAACAGAATCGTTGTGCCTCCTTGTGCCGAGAAAACACAGCAGCGACTCAGTCAGTACCTGCCCGGGAGAGGGAGTCGAGAGGCTCACGGACGCCCTGAGTGCTTGTCCCCCATCAAGGACGCCCGGAGGCCTTCGTGCTTAGGGTTGTTCTAACCGTGCTCTCATACAGCTTGTGGGAGGGCTTCCAGCCCTGTCCGGCTGCTGACACTGTGAGACAAACACGCCTTAATGCATCCCCAGCAGTTCCCATCCTAGTACAAACCCATCTAGCTCGGTAGCTGGTTTCGGTGAGCACACGGAAGGTGATGTGGTAAAATAATTGCATAGGCACGTGTTTAATCACCTGTCTACTCCGCTTGTATCCTCCCCACTTGTTCAAAATGGGAAGGGTCATGACTCGTGCCAGCAACATCCTACTCTGGGCTAGCGTTGGGTGTGCTTGTGACTCAGTTGCCAAAGGAAAAAAAAAAAAACAGAGCTCTTATAGCATTAAACCTGTGCGGGTAAAACAGACCTCGAGAAGTGCAGAATGCAAGGCTTCTCCTGAAATTGCACCCAAGGGAGCACCATCTGCTCTCTCTTGCAAATATTATACTTTTGAACGCATTACCTCTGCCTTCACTGGGTGAGGATGTGCAGATGATTACTGTCGAGCTGCAGGCAATTTTCTATAAAGCTGCACAGCAAAACACGTTTATATTGTGCTGCGTTTCCTCAGCAATACAAACCTACGGTGAGACTGGCTCTCAGTCGAGCTTAGAGACTTCAGTCTCCAGGGCAAAATAGTTTAAAATGTTAAAATATTTGTCTCTCTCTATGGGCGCTGTTTATTGTAAGCAATTAACTGAAATCTTGCTTAAGAAGTCCCAGCAGCCTCGGAGCTCCTCGGTCTCGGCTCTGGGGGAAAAAGTGCTTCGTAATGCCCCGTAGGAAAACTGCCATTCCCAGGGCTAAAGCCGGGCGCCGGAGGACAGGAGGGATGCTGCTCGGCAAGGGGCGGGGAGGGGCGATCCGACCGGCGGGAATAGATTCGCTCTTTAAGGGGTAAATTCTCAGTTGGGAGGGTACAACTTCCCTCCTCCCTACTCAAAAAGGTAGGGGTACTTGTGATTTTTGGAGGCGGCAGCTGGAGTTGAAGAGACACCGTCCTCCGGGAGAGCAGGGGTTGGGTAGCGGAGAAAAGCCTGAGAACCCTCCCAGGACTGGAAATATGACATAGCTTTTTCCGGCTTCTTGCCCAGCGACACCCGAAAGCCGAGCCAGGGAGCGAGTGAGCCCCGCAGCGCTTGTTCTGCCGGGACGGGGAGGTGGGGTCCCGAATGTGGGGAGCATCAGAACAAAGTGAATATGCGTGTCAGTGACGGAGAAGGAGGGTTTCCGAGCTCGGCGGTCCTCAGCAGGGCAGGGGCGGGGGCTGCGTGGGGCAGGGCGCAGGCGTGGAGTGGATGTACAATGGGAGCTGGCCAGGGGAGGGTGGTTCAGCATCCTCAGCACTAACCTGCCACCAGGGCAGCTGCTGCTCTGCCCATAGCACGCTCCTGGTTGGTACCCCGAGGCGGAGCTCCGGCAGCGGAGGTTGCGCCGGCTGCGTGCCAGGGCACTGGCCCCACCGAGGGGGAGATGCTGCGTGGGGCGACCCTGGGAAGGCTGGTGCTGAGTGGGATGTTACATTAAAAGGTGCTTTGAAGGGAAAATAATAATAATGCTGAATGTGGCTTTTCTTTCCAATCTGCTTTCTGTGCTCTTCTGCATAGGAAACTTGCCCAGTCTAGATCGTTCTTGTCAGAAAACCACCTTGACACTAGATCATATTTTTTTATATCTGATGCCTTAAGAAACCGAAGGAAAAATGATTGTTGTTCAGTCTGAGACACTATGGTTTATATGGAAAGAATTCCTTAATACCTAATCTAAAATAAAATTCAATCTGCATAAAGTGTTAACTAAAGTCCAGGGATCTTTTGGAATGAATAGGTAGAGCTATGCTTAAGGTACTGGGCTGGGACTGATGAGCGGCACACAGTTTGTAGCTGCAGAACTGAGTGACCCCAAAAACGTGTCGGTACTTCTTCGTCCCATCTGGAAGAGAATATTATAGGTTTTCGTTGCCTTGTCTGTGAGCAGTGCTCTGGGTACCGGGGCAGGTGTCCAAGAAGCCAGCAGGAAGACTGGGTGACGTGCCCAGGGCTGCCCAGGTGAATCCTTGCCCTCCCCAATATCCTTCTTCCGCAGCCCCGCGGAAGATCACCCGCTGCCTCTCTGCTGTGGGCCTGCTCGGAGCAGGTTAAAATGGCGGCGGCCACCCTGTCCCTCGAGGGCAGGGGCTTCTGCGTCCGGCTGTCCAGGGGCTGCGGGGTGACCGGGGGCGGGTGGGAGCCTGGGCACGGCCGCTACCGCCCGAGTGAGGGAGGCTGGGTGTCCTGCCGGGAGCCAATGCCTCTTTGGCCCGGGGTGCTGTAGCCCCTGCTCGAAACTGCGGGGTGACAGGGGTTCCTCACGCCTGGCAGCCCTTCTCTGCTCTGTGCTTTCCACCGCCGGGACTGACCGGCTGTAGGTGGGAGACTCTCACTCGCTTCTTTGCGGGAAATGCGATGAAACGCAGTGCAGCAGCGGGGTCACCCCCCAGCCTCCCGGGGGGCCCGGGAGCAGCTTTCTCGACGGCACGGTCGGATCAGCAGCGAGCTCTCTCCAGGCTGGTCTCCGGGGTATTTATGTGCATCGGTGGGTTTAAATTGAATAGAGAACAGCCAGGGAAGGATGTTCTTGGATTTTGGGCAGAGATAATCGGAAATGTGTGACTGAATAGCCTGAGCAATACTTACTCCTGACGTGTCTCCCCTCCGCCCAAATCTATGTTACTGTGTGCCCCCAAGTTAATAAAAAATTTCGAGATGTATATGTCGAGAAGTGGTTTTAGCCGGTGTCCCCTTTGACCCTCCCCCCCTAAGCCTGTCCTCCCCGTCTCTGCTGGGACTGGCGGACGTGACTTTTTGCCTCAGCCTTTCACGGAGGGGAAGGCAGTGGCTTCAAGCACACCTTCCCCGACGGAAGGGGGGCCGCCCTCTGCATCCCTGTGTCACCGAGGGGGAAGATCCTCAGTCTTTAAGCTTTCCTTTTGGTCAGAGCCTGAGAGCAAAGCGGCGGTACCGACTGTCAGCGGCGTCCTCTCAAGAGCCACGAGCCAGAGACCCTCGGAACCCCCAAACAATCCGTTTGCGGGAGCCGGTTTCACCCGGCAGCAGCTGTCGGGCTCAGCCGACTGCGGTGCACTGGCCTTTCCTGAGCACCGAAAATGAGTCCCCGGCACCGAAACCCTTTCTTCCTGCCGGCGGTAGCGCGGCTGAGGCTGCCCGTGCCGCTCGGCGGCCGCACGGGTGCTCGCCGCGCCGTCGAGGTAGCGGGGGCGGAGCGGAGCCCGGGCGAGCCTCCCCCGGTCCGGGGAGCCGCTCCGCCGCCGGAGAGGGGAGGAGAGGCAGGCTGGGGCTTTACCCCACCCGCTGTGGTGCCAAGAGCCATTCATTCAGCTAGTCCAGGATTTAAAGAAGACCCCTTACCCCACCGGCTCCCGTAATAAAGGGTGCAAGTGGAAAACTATTTTTTCTTTTTTTCTTTTTTTTTTTTTTTTTTTTTTTGTGTATGTGTGAGATTTCGGGGGAGGAGATTGGTGGTTGTTAGTTTGTTATGTTGTCTTCCTGTAAAAGTTTACCTTTCAGTAAGGTTGTCTGCGCATGAACAGGGAAACAAGGGGAAGAAGGGATCTGATCAGAGAATTCAGACAGAGATTCAACCGGGGAACACCAAAACTACCCTTTCACTTGTTCCAAACACTGCTATAAATGTCCTAAGTGAATCACTTTGTGTTTGGGGATAGGCAGCGAGAAATCCTTAGCTTTGCTCGTTCTTGGTGTCTGAAACATCTTGCGTGTGAAGGTGACCTCCATACTTCTCTAGGGCTGGTGAGACAGCCCCTTTTCCTTCAGAACAGGAAGGTTTTAATTTTCTCCTCTCAGAGCATAGCCTCCCTTTTGTTTGAATTTTTCAAAATAATTTAGAGATGTGTTAAAGGTGTATCTGCTGTGAATAGAAAACCAAGTAACAGAATTTTGTGCTGGAGGGCTGTGTAAACCCAGATGGCCATCACCCCAAACTTGTTCTGAGATACGATGGGAATTCACAGTGGTGGAACAAGCCAGTTTGTTTCTAGCACTGTGTGATAGTGGCTTTTGTACTTTTGTAAATCGCTATAGATTTTAATTGGGCAAAATGCTCACAAAGATGTAGCAACTCCTGGCAAAGGTGTTACTTCTTAGCATATCAGTGTTTGAGGAAGGCAGGGCTCTGCTATTTGTTGAAGTAGTAGCAGGGTGATTCTTTAAAACATTTGACTTATTACATTCTTGCAAAATGATACATACATTCGAGTTTGCACCATGACAGTGGCTTATCCCTGTCATCTGATTACTCTCTGTGTCTCAAGATGTGTGAAAGGCTCACCTACCTCCCAGGTGAAGTGAGTAAGCAGGAGTTTCACAGTCGGTGTCTGATGCTGAGCCCAGGCACCGTACCTAGTTTCATGCAGTGCCACAAAGACTATTTTGGTTTGCCCTAAGGAACTTCCATTCTCAATTAGCCACCCACCCGCTGTTCTGCTAGTTCCTTATGGCAGAGATCCCTGCCCATGGAGCTTCTGGTGACAATACACTAAAGAGAAGAGCACTGTTTTAAAGCTCTGATGCTTTGAGACTTTTCTCCCCATCTGTTCACTTCTGAGCAGAGGGATGTGTCCTTTGCAAGAATGCAGGGCTGCTAGATCCAGGCTTTGCCTGGGGAAGCTTTCCATTCCCAGGAAGGGTTTAGCTGGAGTCTCAGAAGTTGTGTACAGATTTAGCCAGGCTTCAGCTGAAAAGCTGGATAGATAATGCCATTGTCAAGCCTCCAGTGGAGCAGTTTGGCCACCTGCTACACCCTTTGGATGGAAACAGGATGTTTATTGGAGGGCTTTCCAGGAAGGGAATGTACTTTCAGGTACCCCATCTGAACAGGGCTCTCAAGGAGTTAACAGTGTATACCTTTTTCCTGATCAGCTGCAGCTAGGATTTAGATTTTTTTTTTAATGTGTTTCATCCTCTTTCTTAGCACTTAGTTTGTTGTAATGGCCAGAACATGTCCTATCCAGTCTGTGCTGAGATGAATTCTGAGGACTGGATGTGGAGCAGTGGCAGGATATAGCCCTAAAACCCAGCAGCTTGTGCTTCCTGCAGGGAAGCGGCTGTCTATGGCAGCCCTTCTAGAGGCAATGTACACCCTCTGCTGCAGTGGAGCGAGCGCAGTGATGATCAGCAGGTCTAGGGAAAAAATTCTATTGTGCCTTGGTTTTTAGTAAATATGCTATGAGCTACCAGTGGTATTAGGTCTAATCATAGCCTCAAAGCTGTGGCTGGATTTATGTTGATCACTTTAAAACAAATCTCACAGATATATTTAGTGGAAGAATGTGTAAAACCCCAACCCCCAAATGGTATTATGTAACCAATACAGTATTTAAGTGCCCCCTGTGTAAACTAAGTGAAAAGCCTGCTGTTTGCTTTCTTTGCCTCTGTTGTGTATTGGTCAGCCGAAGTCGGGTGCTCTGTTTGCTGTTCTGATTACTATTTTAAAAGGAAAGATCTGTAGGATCATGTTATCCAGAAATTGAAAAAGACTTAAACCCCTCTCACTGAGCTTAAGAGAGGGATCTGGGGCTGAGTGAGAGCCCTCTCGTGGGCTGCCCAGGGGTGTCTATTGCCAGGGGAGCTTGTGCCATTTGAAAGCACATGCACATCAAGGATACAGCCCCACACAATGTACTTTGACTCTTTATTTTGGCATGTGTAGTGTAGCCGTTCGCAGCGGCCTCTGCAATCTCAGCCACAGGGTTCAGCTGAGCTCAGCAAAGATGAAGATGTGTTAGTGTAGGGTCAAGGAGATGGTGGGAGCTATTGGGCCAACTGGGAACGTTGCTGCTGCTCTATCTAGAGCTGATATCTGGTGAAAACGAGAGGTGGATTTCCTCTTGCTTTGAACCAAAAGGAGTTTGTAGGCTTCCCCCCTAATTTAAAGGAGTTTGTAGGCTTTCCCCCTAATTTACTGTTATTGATCTGCCATCAGCTCCTTGCCCAGTTAAATCCTTTATTCAAGGTGTTGGATCTTAGGAGCACAGTGGTTTCCCATTATTGCTATAATCTTTTGCCAGAGAGATTCCCCCTTCTCAGTAATGCACCAAAGTGGAAGTAATCGCTCTTTTTTCTTCTTGCATTTGTCCTTTCCTGTTTCATTCACCGATTGAAAAATGGCTAAAGAGCAGCCCCCATTTCACCTCCCCTTTTCCCTGATTGACTCAGCAGCTCCTGGGACAGAGAGAGGAAAGGGGCCTCGAGGTCACAACCTTCACAGTCTTCAAAGCCCCTGCCGCTTCCAGCAGCTGTCACAGCTCTCACTGACCATATCCCCAGAAGGTCAGCAAAAAAATAAACACTGGGGCCCGACAGGTCCCCTTCTCATGCAAACTGGCCATTTCCCTCCCCAGCTCCCATTCCATGCATAGATTACACATTGGAGACCCCCTTGGATTTGCACAGAGCTATGCAAGAGCAAAATGCCACAGAAAATAAAAGCAGAAGGGCTTCCTGGGCAGGCAGGGTGGGAAAAAGAAAAGCAGCTTCCTGAGCTCTCCATGCCCACCCACAGGCTGCTGCAGCCATTTTGTGTGCGCAAAGCCTGAAGGTGAAGCTGGGGAGGGGGCTGACTTTTCCCTGGGAGAAAGACTGCAGGGAAGGATTCAGCTTTTGTATCTGCTTGTGCATGTGAGGGATGGAAGATAGAGAGAACTCAAAATAGGAAATGAAGCATAGACTGTAAAAGCCTTTTCATCAGGATTAGATTGCATCCCTCTCCGACAGCCAGCCTGCTTTCTGCACTCACCTTCCTCTGCAAAAAGTCATGATGAAGCAGAAATAGTGCCAGGGAGAAGCACAGGTTCAAAAGGCCAGAGCGGAAAGGTCCTTTGCTAAAGGAAATACGCCTCCCCAGCCCTCTTTTATAGAAGTATCCATTTCACCATGGCCACTAATAATCAAAGGGCTATTTCCTGGCCTTCACAGCACAGCTCCCAGATGCAAAGCACTGTTCTCATCTCCATTATTGCAAACCCTTCCCCTCCCGCCCCACACTCACTTCTCTACCCGTGCTCCCCCATGGCTGAACCCAGCACTAGGGCACGACTCGAGTTTTTCAGGCTCGTTTCCTATTCGCATTTTCGGCTTCTCCCCACAAGACCAAACGGGTGAGCAGCACACCGGATCGCAGGGCAAAAACTCGTCGAGGGGATTTTTATCTGCGAGGGGCTGCCAGAGAGGCAGGAGGGGCTGCTGACCTGCAAGAAAACCCCCAGGAATAAAAAGCAGGGACAGGGGACTCAGGGCTCACTTTATTTATTTGGTGTTGGCCGGGTACAGCAGAGGGGCTGCGCCAGGCTCCGGCCGGGGCCGGCGGGGCGGGGAGCGGCGGCGGACCCGGGGCAAGCGGTGCGCGGAGGCGCTCACCTTGCCCTGCCCCTGCGCGCACGCTCTCCGCCGCTGCGTGTTTAAACAAAGAAAGTTGCACAACCAAAGTCCGTCCATCAGTGTCGTGTGTATCCCCTCCGCCCCGTTAAGGTGGCTCTCGGGGGGCGGCGGGACATCCCGTCCCCGCACGCTGTCACCGGCTCGTCCCCGGCTCTCGCCGCTCCCCGGCGCACTGACGCCCTTTCATTATTGCACTGCTCGCTGCGACCGTGACAGTAGTGCAACAGGGAAAGAGGGGCAGCCCGGCCGGTGGTCCCAGCGCTGGCAGAGCAGCTGCGGCGGCTGCCGGGCTGGGGGCACGGAGGGAGAGCCCGAGTGGGGTGGAAAGATCCTGGCTTTGTCCCCGAGCTGGCCGCCTCCCATTAGAATGATGCTGGGGGGCAGCTCGGGGGGGGGGGGGGGGGCGGGGGGGGTTAAACCGAGGGCAGCGGCAGCGGTACAACGGAGAGGCAGCGGGCACGGCCCCCGTCGTATGGCTCCGGGCCCTGCCCCGCACCCCGCCGGGCCGGCGAGGCGAGCCCGGCCGCCCCGGGGAGACGCGCGGCAGCGGCCCCGCGGCGCCCGAGGACCGGCACGGAAAACCCCGCGGCAGCGGCTGCTCCGCCGCGCCCTGATCCGGCCCTCAGTCCCCTCCCACCACCCCTTTCCCTGGGCCCCTGAGGTCCCGAAAGGGACCGCGGGGACCACCTGAAATGGAAGGCAGGGCCACCCACTCGGCCATCCCGGCTGCTGTCAGCCCCCAGCTGATCCTCACAAAGCGGAGAGGAGATTTAACACCCCCATCCCTGCTCCGTTCCCACGTACCTCAGAGAGCAGCTCTCGGGAAGGGCCGGAGGCAGCGCCCGGCCCCGCTGCGCCGCCCGACCCTGGAACAGCCGCGGGTGCGGGGCACGGTCGAGGAGCCCGGCGGGCCGCGCTCGTCGGGCAGAGGCATGAGCTTTGTTTCGCGGAGGTTATTGGGATTAGAGCCTCGGCCCCTTTGTGCTGTGCTTTGCTTCGTACCACACTGGTTTTCGGGGTAGGATCAGGCACAGAAGCAGCAAGTACTGCTATGTATCTCCTCCCATCCTTTGGTGGGTGTTTACATCAGTATGTAATATAGACACCCTTCAAACGTCTCAGAACTCATACCATTTTAAAAAAGAGCCATGATGGGTTTCTCTGGTTTCAATCATTGCTTGTGTTTTAAACGCGAGGCCGTTTTGAATCCTGTGTGATAGCATCAAAAATATGCCCATTACTCACAACCTGAGTCACCAGAATAGCACGATTATTTGACACAAATAACATCTCTGTACAATTACTAGCTTATCTAATAACGCTCAGCATTTCACAACTTTTCCCTTAACTTGGTGGGCACATGGGATTATTTTTTCCTGCTGTGGCTTTCTTCTCTCCATGAAGAATAACCCTCAAAAGAAAAGACCCTATAAGCAATATTGCACTACTACCCTGATCACAAAAGCAGAGGCAATATTGATAGGGTCTCATCCTTAAGGTTAGGAAGCTGGATAATGTGTCTTGCAGCAGGTGACTGGAGGGAGCTTCATTCCATGCCTGCAAATGGGGAAGGGGTAAAAAGTTAGAAAGCAGTGCACTGCCCCTATGGATCACAGCACTATGTGCTCCTGGGAGAGTGGGGATGCAGGAATAGAGTAAATCTCTGACCCACAGAATCCATGCATGGGCGCTACACCTTTCTCCCAGGACACATTTAACTCCAGTATGGATTTTTTCCAAGTTTCTATACCTCCATCCCCAGTTCTCACTTTCTTCTGTGTAAAATTCTCTCCTTTATTAATAGCCTCAGTCAATTAGCTGCCTAGCTGTCAGAGGCTGGGAAGTGCTATTTATTTGATTAACTGATAGATGTATTTTGAGCCTCTTAGTAACAGGCATCAAGCCCTCAGAGAACTTCCTTTCCAGGACTGTCCTACTTGGAGAGCCCAGTGTTTTAAATATCCCTCCCTTCATTGGAAATCACGGGATTAAGTACACACCAAAAATTAGAAAGCAAAACAGGATCTCCAGGGCTGGCTCTCCAGCACTAACTTCACATTTATGCACACAGGTTAAACAGTGTTTGGAGACGCACGAGTGTTTTGCCCTAGCTTGTTTTGTTTGGCTTTTTCTTCTCTTCCCCCTCCCCAGCACCTTTTCTGTCCAAGGCTGGAAGGCACAATCTTCAGCTGGGGCTGGCTTAGTGTTGAACACACTAACAGCCACAGAAATTATTCCCAGGGAAGGGCTGAGACACCTCCAGCTTCAGGGCTGCTTTGCCAACTAGACTCTTCCTCTGCACTCTGGCTCCCAATTAACCTGCCCCAGCGCATTTGTCACGTAGGAACACTTGAGAGTCCAGAGGAAGGGGAAGGAAATTTCATTCCCAGGCCATCCCAAAGCAGGTCATGATTTTGACACATTAAGCTTCTCTTTTCTCACTCTGCTTTCCAGTGCATTAAATAGGAGTGTAATGAAGGGACAATCCCCTAATTCATGGATTCCTGGCTAATTTATCCATGCCACATTGATCTGGTCTTTGCCATTAGAGGTCCCTGGCTTTTGGCATGCTGGTGTGAGGCAGCCCTGCATCCTCTTTGATGCTGCCTGACTTGCCAAAGAAAAAGGAACTGGGCAAGCTCCATTCAGTGTTTGGTTTTTTCCTAATGCCCAATAAAAAAAATCTCTAATCTGTCCCAATCCCTCCTTCTTCCCATCCTTTGTGATGCTTGTGGAAGAAAGCAGGGATCTTTTTTCTGCATTATTTATTTATATTAAATCTTTGCTCACTCAAATTAAAAGGCTATATTCACAGAGATTGCTGAAAGCAGCTCAGAATTGAGTTTTATCAAACTTCTATATTCTCGTTACCTTGGTAAAACCTCAGGTTTAATCCTGCCACTGCTTCTCAACAATCCCTGCAACCTAGACATCCAGTTGGACTGAGAACATAAAAAATGATGCAGCTAGGCTCAGCCTTACCTTTCCATCTATTCTCGTCCAGTCTATTTTGTTTATTGTTTACCATGTCTTTTCCACTCTTCAGCCTCGATGTTATCTCAAACAAGACTTAGACATAATACACACAATTTAACTTCTCCAGTGGCCCAAGAGGCAAACCCACTGGCAAGTTTACAGTGGAAACACACAATCTGCACATGAAGTGATGTTACTGATGCATGGAGAGTGTGGGGGAAAGCACAATTTGACGACTTCCTTACAACTTAAATACTTCAGTAGTTGCAGAAGCTACAACTGGCAGGGGAGGGTAAGGGATGTAATTAGAAACATCAGCCACAAGTTCCAAGCAAAGGCAATTAAGTTACTTTATGTTTCTGGATCTGTGCTGAGAGCCTAGATGTGTCTCAAAAACGTCCTTATCTCTAAGTGGTATATTGGCACAGGCCTCCCCACACATTGCCTTTTTTGGTTGGTTGGTTTTTGTTTGGTTTTTTTTAACAAAACAGGAAAAATAAAGACTGAATCAGCCTCCAGTAGTATTCCAATAGTATTCCACCTAGTTTGCAAATGATATGCAAAGCCTGGGTTGCACTATGTCCTATAGCAGGGAGACTCTGGAATGTATATGGGGGTTATTTTAAAATAAACGTTTAAACACGAGATTATGAAATGCATGCTATTTATACACTGTGAGGCTCAGCATCTCTAGATATGTTTAGAAACCTCTCTTGCCTTTAATCACAGTTATAGAAACTAAATGGAAATGTCACCCAGACTAGTATGGAAATAACACTTTATATGCTGCTCAATAATGGAAGCTCTTTTTTTTGGCAGTGCGTGTGAGGGAATCCACAGTAGTGGAGCCTTTGCTATGTGTTTAAGTCCCCTTTTTCTGGTGTTAGGAGACAAATAGACTGAAGTGTCCTCACGATGAAGCCTTGGGATAAATAAAGTAGTGAGCTGAGTCTCTGAAGCTGAGAGGCCTGTGCTCTTCATGAGATCAGACCTTGCCTTCCCTGGTTTAGCTTAGGGAGCCATTTCTCCTTCCCTTTGTTGCTATTTTGCTTGTTTGTTTCTCTTGTGGTTAAAGATGCCACTCAGGGCAAGCGGTTTTTTTAAATTTTCATCTCAGTTACAATCTCACAAAACATAGAACGGCACAGTCCAGCCTTGTTTTACCAGTCACAGCAGCGAGTCCTCTAGCCAGACGAAAGGAGACCATTTAAAAGCCATCTTGCAATTAAATACCTTCTATAGTCTACAATATTTTCTGCAGCGGAATTGACACTATTACCAAAGGTCAAAGCAAACACTTTGGAAACAGCTGTAGGCTGAAAGTTGATTTAGAGTTTTCCATCCTATTTAATAATTTTATCATTGTTTTAAAACTGGGAAGTGTTGCCTTTTTAATTCTTTTTTTTTTTTTTTTTTTTTTTTTTTAAGAGAGAGAAAATTCTTAGCATTCCAGTCCTGGCTCCTTAAGTCTATCTAGCAAGTTTGTACAAATCTGTCCAGAGAAAAAGGGGATTCTTGCTTCCATGCAAGAGTCAACTTGTCCAGGTGTGAGACTCCAGAGAGTAAGGGTTGATAATCCTCTCTGAAAACATCACCTTCCCAAGTGTGTTTCACCCACCAAGCTCAGGGATTCTGTCACCCACAGACACTTACCAATATGTTCCCCTTCTCCTGAAATCAGGAGGGATTACACTCCAGAATGTCCTGCCATTTGATTCTTGCTTATAATATTTAGTTTGTGGGTTTCAATAACCCTTTTCTCAGCAGCAATATTTCCTCGGCTGGCAGAACCCAGATCTGCGTCAGTGAGCTCCATTAAAAGGAATGACAGAGCTCCTTAAACAGCCCAGACTTTGTAACCCCACAATACAGCTTTTCTGCATGGTGTTTACCAGCGCTCTGCTGTCTGATGGAAAAAAAAAAAAAAAAAAAAAAAAAAAAAAAAAAAAAAAAAAAAAAAGACGACTTATGGTACTAAATGCAGGAGGAAAATAGGGCTAAATACTATCACCCTGGAAGTGCCGATCCCACCGCTGGCCCTGCATGTACAGGGCAAGTGAAAGGCCTTGGCTTGGGGAACAGAACATGTGGGGCTGATCCTGAGGTCCCCCAAATAACTCTTTCCCCCACGGCAAGGGCCAGACTCCACTCACCACACACCCGGCTGCCCCCAACCCGCCCATGCCTGCAGGGTCAGGGTGTGGTTTCTCCCCGGGGCCCCAAGCCCGAGTCTCCGCAGCCGGGGCCAGTGGCACGGCACGAGGGGAAGCGGCACCTCCTGCCCCCGCCCGGCCTCCTCTCTTCCCCAAACCACCCAAGAGCGGCCAGAGCAGGAGCGACCTTAACACAGATCTAGCACTCAATGCAATGACTCAAAAAGTCCCCCTGAAAAAAAAAAAAATCCCTCTGAAAACTTAAACCATCTGATTTCACTTTCCGCTCCAATTGGTTGTGTAGCCAGGGCGCAGGTCTGGCCTCCTCCACCACACTAATACCCTATGTGTGCTGCCTCCACAGAGGAGGGGTTCTTTTAACAAGTTTATGCAACAACAGGATGGAGGCTCTGCCGGAGCCCTTCCCCCCGCAGCCCGACCTGATTCCCCGCATTCCTCCCGCGCCCTCCCCCTCCGACCCAACTGGAGACAAACTCTGGCATCTCCACACACATGCAAATGGTTTCCCTTGCACAAATACAGACTCCTGAAGGGGCCTTTGCTTCCGAATCCCCCCTCTCTTTTTTTTTTTTTTCTTTCCTCCAGTGCTTTTTTTTTTTTTTTCGCTGTTACATTCCTCAGCCAGGCAGGGTTAAAAAAAAAAAAAGAAAAAGTGGGGAAGGGAGGGTTTGGAATGTGTAACCTCCATCCCAGGCCCAAATCTGCAGGGAACCTCGTCCTCTGCCCCCACACCCCTGGGGCCTGCCTTCCAGAGAGCTGGCGCTCAGCAAAGGGCGTTTGCGGGCTCCATTGCCCCAGCCAGAGCCAGGAGCCCTCAGAAAGTTGTCCCTCTCCCTCTGCGAATGGGATATGGTCCTTGTCATCACACAGGCCTTTCCCTGTATCACAGGCCTCAAATTCCCCCCACACCCAGGGGAGGTTTTGAAGTGTAATGACCATATTATTTTTAAAGACATAAGTTCATACAGAAAAACAACCATGCATCTATTCCCCCTGTGATTTCTCCACCTCCAAACAAGGCAAGCTCACATGTCTGAGGCCATCTTACAGCCCAGCATCAGCCCCACCAAGGCTTTCACTAGCACTTATTTCCACTTGCTGATGGGCTCCACGAGCGCACACACACACAGAGAACAAAGCATTGCCCTCCTCCACGGTGGCTTCCAGCTCCTCGCTGGTCCACCCTTCTTCCCTTCCTCCTTGGCCAGGGGCACCAAAAGGCCCTTCGCACTCCCATCCTGGTCACTCTTGTGCTTCTATTGATGGCATGGGGGGAAGACACCCCCCTAGCAAAGCCCTTAGAGATTTCACTCTCTCCTACCTCTTCATTAACCAAGAATTAGAAGGAAGAAGAGGGGAAAGTCCCAAAGCTAAATAGGCCTCTCCGTTCCTTAGCACACACAAAAATAGCAACCATGCTACAATGCAGAGATGGATGAAAAGAAAATCTCCAGAGAAAGGGAGCCATGCCGGCTCGGGTTACCTCCACTGAGGCCTGGGTGTGCACCGCATGGGCCACCAGCACCGTGCCCCTCCGGTTCAGGCATGGAGGCTTAGCCTTCTGTTCTGGGCATGAAAGGGACACAGCCTTCAGCTCACCCCAGAAACAGAAGGGCTGAAAAGGTGTCTTTTGTCTGCTCCCTCGTTCATTGGAGAACTGGAGTGAGTTATTGAGGATTCAGCTTCTCCTCGACCCTCTAAAATGGGACACGCTCCCCCCCTTAGGATGTGGTCCTCCATTTTCTGCCTCCCCATGGCTAACTCACCAGCACATCCTGGCCTGGCTTGGGATGTGCTGTGCAATCTGAAAGCACTCGTTTACCTAGATTTGATTTCCAATATGACGGCTCTCCCCACCCCCACCCTTTGCTCCCAAGGTAACAGCTCAAGGCTTCAGGAAAAAAAAAGAGAGAGAGAGAGAGAGGAAGGTCCCATCCCCCAGCCCTCCAAACCCCTTTCTTAGCAGCTGCAAGCGAAAATACCACATCTGCCTCCAACTACACCACGAGTGACAGTCACCAACATATTGTTATTTAAAGATCAATTCTGAATGCAGTGTTCCTGTTCCTAGGCCTACATCATCCTTGCATCTCTCAGCCTCGCTCCACGTTGCTGTTGGGAAGGGCAGGGACAGATTGTCTTTCAAATCCTATTGATTATTGTTTAGGTATCTTGCACTATTTTTTTTTAAATGAAAATGAAGGTACCAATATTCCTTTAATCTTAACAGTAATTTCTCTAAAAGTGAAATACGATGGAACTTGAAAAATACATCAATAGGAAGCAAAAATTAAATTGTCTGTAAATACACGTGTATATATTCAAGTCACTGAATTCTATATACAACAGTAACACCCTTACGTTCATAAACCCCTAATTTTTAGAGCAAAGGAAGAAAATATTCAAAGCTGGTCACGATATTTTTAAAGGTGGTGATTGCTCTGAAGGAGGACAAGAGGGCTTTAAAATGTGAATAGGCCAGCTTTTTATTTTACAACTTGGACACACAAACCCAAGCTAGTGGCAGAAAGGGCAATCCATTTTGTACACTGAAGCAGTCAAAACGGGGAACAAAACCCAAGGAACTTCCATACAGACCACTCAACCCAAACACAAAATAAACAAACAAACACAAGGGTAGGGATTTTTTTTAAAGCAATTTCTACATGATCTTGGTATTTTAATGCTCATTTGAGCCTTTGTGGTGGAGGGAAGAAATCAGAGTAGGGGGCTGGTTCCCTACTAAAATGCATTAAATAACTACAGAATGCCATAATGTCAGGGGCTGGGTGTGCAACAGTAACTGATCATAAAGGATGTATTAGGACTGGAACCAAATGCTTTGACAATATTATTGCACTGCTTTATTTGTGCAGACAGTAGTGCAACATTGTCAGAGCCAGCGATACCAGCAGCCACTGTCACGTTCTGCACAGCTGTCCCTGCATCCTTTTGTAAGGGACTGTTACACTACAGTGTTAACCACAATAACGTTTTTATGTTTAGCCCCAATAAAACTCTGCATGACAAAGTTTATTTGCAATCGTAATTAGACAAAGTAAAAGAAAAAAAAAAGAAAACAACAAAAAGTTAGTTTAAAAAATGACAGAAAGAGAGGAAAAAAGGGGAGAGGGATAGAAAAAGACCACTGTTAGTATGGCTTGTTAAACAAACCATTCCAGTCTTCTGCTACATGCCCAGTATATCTAGGCACGGTACGTTATAAAGGTTTTATACAACAAAATATTTTTCTACAGTAATGGAGAATAAAACAAGAGGGGGCATAATTCAGCATCCCCAAACGTATGTGTTTCCATAAAACCCAAATTGGTCAGTCAATGAATCTGAACTAGACAATTTAAATAAATCACAGAAAGTGCCAACCCTTTCCTGTGCCTTCAGAAGTTTTCTTAATTGTGCTGTGATTTTATCATGGTTGACCAGTACAGATGAAAAAGCCTGGGGGGTGTGGTGTATATATAGAATGGTATAAATACACAGTGCTTTGATTTGCTATGGAAAATGTTACAGAAATGATGAGACCTGTGTACAAAAATACCTAGTGCCTGTGCTCCAATCTCACACGTATCTGTGTGTGTGACCACTCAAAAATTACAGCATAAACACCACAGATTCTTAGAAACAAATCAACAGCATTAAATCCCTATATAGACATTAATAGGGACCACCTTAAATACATAGGATAAAATTTCTCTAAGGGGAGAAAGTATAAAGAAATCATCAAAAATTTCAGTGTAGATATTCTATGGAAGAGTGTAGAAATTAGTAATTAATTACTCACAAGCTATTGGTAAACAAAGCAGGTAATGGGACACCTTGAAAGCTCCCAGAAATGTTTGGAGCTTACGTCTGAAATAGGATGTGTTTAAATTATTCCAACCCATTTCTATAGACAGACACATAAGAATGTATAACCCAGAATCTCACTCCTTATTTAAAACCACTCCCACATGTATAAAACCTTATTTCACACACGTGCATAAATACACTGGAGGAGGCATCTATTTTAGGGTTGTTTGCCCACTCTGAAGAGGGTGGGCTGCTAAAGGGGGTCATGTTTCTGCCAGCCAATGCCCTTTTAATATTGCACTGCTCATCATAATTGCCAGTAGTACAACAGAAAAAGGGCTCTGGACAACAGCATACTTCAGAGACTTTCCAAAATAAATGATAAATCAGTTAGAAACTTCTCCAAGTGATGGCTTCTGTGCATGTTTTAGTCTAAAACAGATTTGTTACATTAAAAAAAAAGGAGTTTCTTCAACAACCACATTGAATCAATGTCATTCTTTAAAATTAGATTTTAATATTTCACAACTGCTTCTTCAATTAACTTCAGCAAGAATTTAGATGAGCTTGCTTTAGGGACTTTTTTTTCCTTATCAATAGTAAATGTACTGCATTAGAGCATGTGAAAGCAAATACCGGAACTGGGATTGTCCTGTTTGCATTTCAGCACCCTAGTATTTTACAAAAGTAAGTGTAGTGAACTAAGTCTTAAAGACACAATGGAGGATGAGTTAATAGCCTTTCTCTTGCTTTCATCTGAATCAGCTGTTAAAATAATTGGTATTTATTACATACATGCTTCTAGTACCTTAAATTATTCACTTCCAATTGCTAAGGAAGTCTTGCTATTTTAGAGGCATCTAAACAAGCTTTCAAAACAACTGCCATCCACCAGTGAGAGGTCTTTAAAAATCACCTGCTTGCTTCATGAAAACATTACTATTGTAATTTTTCCCTTTTCAAAAAGAATATATGGGTAGTAAGGAAAAAACATCAGTTAATCATTACAAATCAGACATTTGAAATAATTCTAGCAATAAGTAACATTTAAAAGTCAACTTGTTAGTCTTTAGGCTCAAACTGTTTACCATTTGTTTCTCTAGACAATTTCAAACTTAAAGCTGGAAAATGTAACTATTTGTTAAATAAGAATCACTTGAGAAATTATAAAATTCTTTTATTTCAAACAATGCAAAGAAATTCTATGCAAAGAAATCCAAACTTGAAAACAACTTTCCATGAATTGTATAGACAAGTAAGAATCGTACCAAGTGCTAAAATGAATTAAACTGATTCGGTTCTGGGGGGGGTTTGGGCTGAGTGAGAAAATGCACTACATGAATTCTAGTTGTCACTTTATCATAGTGGTATTAACAAAAAGCCAATTGATTTGGAAACATCCCAACCCAATTAGAATCTTAAATTGTATCATTTTTGTTTTCTCACTTCATTTTAATTTTTCCTCCTTCTTTTTTATTTTTTTTTTCTTAACAATAATTTACCCCTAATCCAGAAATCTAGGCTGGTTTGGAGATGTTTAAAAAAAAAAAGGAAAAAAGAAAGAGAGAGAAAGAAGGAAAGAAAAGGAAAACTAAAAGAATGTGCGTTAAACCTTAGGAAGTTTTCTTAATTCCAGAGCCCCAGGTCTGTGTTCGAGGGTACGAGCTTTCCTTACACAACTCAAAGACCACACACTGGAGGGAAACGGAGTGGAATTGGGGCAAAGTGCAAGAATGCCAAAGAAACACTTTGGGCTGCGCACCCTGGTTTATTGCAAAAACTCTGGACTATTTAAGCAAAGCATTACTTTTACGAGATTTAAATATTAAGCCAATATAAATACTGGCTGGAGATAGCATGTGACTTATTGCCTCGCTCTTTGGGGGTTTTAGCAAAAAAAAAAAAAAAAAAAAAAAAAAAAGCGCGAGCTTCTAAACCGGGATCTTTTAGCAAAGCAATTCTACGTGGTATCTAGAGAGACAGCAGTTTTGCTACGTTTAAAAATGGCAATAGTATTTTGCAGGAGGAGCGCTGTGGCACAATGAGAGCGGGCAGCAACCGCGAACCCTCCCGTGAAACAGCCCTCGGCGCGGGCTGGGGGTGGGGAGGCAGAGCTCGGCTCCGGCGACAAGAATTTCATTCGTGGGATCCCAGTCAGTTTCTCAGGAGTGTTTGCATAGGTGAAATGTTTGAGAGAAGGAAGGGGGGAAAAAAAAGCTCGCCACTATCTAGAGATTTCCAGCCCAGCCCGCCGGCACTCGTCTCTCTCCCGGCGCTGCTCGAAGCACGGGCGATGCGCTCCGTGCCGTCCCCGCTCCGCTCCCGGCGGGAACAGGCGCCCATTCCCCACTCCTGCCGCTCGCAAGTTTTATCCCCAACCCCGCTGCCGCCCTCGGCGGCTCCGGCCGCCCGCTGCTTTCAGCACCTCATATCGATCGCACGCCAGAACGCAAACCGACCAGCCAAACTTCACTCGGGGAATCGCCACACTTACAATGCGGGAGGAAAGGGCTCCCGCACTGCTCGCTCCGCGCGGAAACCTCTCTGGGAAGCGCACGGCCCCGCCGGGGAGCCTCCGCATGGGAGGTGGGCGAGGGGCGCCGCCGTCAAGCGGCTCCCCCTCCCCCGCCTGGCCCCACGGTCCCCGCCGGGTCCCCCCGCCCCGCGCCCTCGCAGCCAAGGGCGGGGGGCGCCGCTCGGCCCCCGTCCCGCCGCCGCTCGCCCCGCGGGCCATTGTCAGCGCCGCGCCCCCCGGCACCCCGCGCCCCCCCGGGCCCGCGCTCCCGCCATTTCCGCCCGGGCGGGCGGATGCGGCCGCGGGCGGCGGCAGGGCCGGCGGGCCCCGGGCCCCGCGCGGTACCTGGCGGCGAGAGGGACGACGGACGGGTCCCCGCGCCGCGGGGGGGAAAGTTGCCAAAAGAGGCGCAAAAGAGGCGGCGAGAGCGGCGCGGCTCCGCAACCCCCCGCCCGCCTCCCGCCGCCGCCGCCCCGGGCGCGCCTCGGCGCGGGTCCCTGATCGATCCGAACGTGGGCAAATCCTCCGGTACCAACCTCATGGCCTCCCCGCTCCAGCCTCCATCTTTGACTAGTTGACATTCAGCTCCTGCCTGACCAACTCCTCATTAGCATACCTCCCCCGCCATTGGCCCGGCCCTGCGCTAGTCTTTGCCACCGCCTCCGCCATTGGCTCCCGGGGAGGATGTTTAAAAATATTACCCCGGCGCCCATTGGCGGCCCGGTGCTTACGTCACGGCACGCTCTTTATTTTAACAATGAATGCACAAACACATTCTTCCATTCACAAATTTTTTTTTTTTTCAGTAGTTTGCCCGCCTTTTCTCCAACTACATTTTCATTGATTTTTTGTTTCAACTGAGGGGGTCCCGGTTGTAAACAGATAAATCAAAGGCGAACAGAGGGGGGACCTGAGCAAATATTATTTTCTCTCTCTTTCTCTCTTTTGTTCGGCAGTGCTGGTGTTGGGGGAACAAAACTGATCCCCAGGCGTCCCGGATCGGAGAGATGTGGTCGGGGGGGGGGGGCGGGAAATCTGCTCTTCCCGAGAGGTTGCAACTATTTTGTGTCTATTTCGGTTTCAAAGCTGGACCTCTTTCCCGCAATTAGGAAAAGCAACCTCTGCTCGGGCCAAACAAACTGCTAAATTAGTCAAATTTAGAATAGTAATTATTGCTGTGGGTGGGGAGCGTTTGCGGGGGGGGCTCGGTGGGTGCGTGCCCGCGGGGGAGGCTGCTCCGCTCCCTCCCGGTGCGGCGGGCAGCGCCCTGGACGGCCACGCTCCCCTCCCGCTCCTCCCGCAGCCGCGGGCTGAGCCAGGCAGGGGATTTAATTGTGACCGACTGAAACACACCAGGTCACTTCAGTGCACTTTCATGACAAGAGCTTTTCCTTTTGTATGCGCGGTTGAGCTGAAATCAGGGGATATCAAAGTTTAAGGGCTAGGGAGGGAAGATCTGTAGCATTTCTCTTGCCCTGCAAATTGTAAAACATAGGAATCGTTGCAACATTAATCAAAAAAGACTGAGAGAGTCATTGACTGTGAGAGTCTCTCTCACAGGGAAAGGTCTTGGTGAGTCTCTTTTTTGGAAAGGTTTCTGCCATATTGTTAACTAACAAACTCATGACTGTGAGGTTGCTTCCCCTTCCAAATACATAGTTCCTCACCTCTTCAACAACTGATTTCAACAGATGTTTGTAAAATGGAAATGTTGCCATACATCAGTGAGACAAACTTATCAGCAAACAAACTAAGCAGTGAGAAAGTACTAAACTTTCATACACTTTTGTGTGCATGAAGGCTTTTTTTTTCTTAAACTGTATAAATATAATAAACTGTATTTATTGCCATTTTAGTAAATTACCTGTATTAAAAAAGAAAAAACTAAGTATATTTCTTTCTAAATTCCTGCATTATTTTAATTTTAAAATAGCCTTTCCTTTCATTTTTTCACTACCTTTATACCAAATCCAGCCCAAAAATATAACTTCTGTCTGTGTGAACTAAAATTTTGCATTATACAAGAAGAAGGATATTAGCTATTTTTAAAAATAAACTAAACTTCCTTTGTATCTATTCTTGGGCTTGGGAGTTGGTTCTGATTTGGATATTTTCTCCATATATGTATGCATATATGTGTGTAGCCCCCCACGCACAAACATTGAACCCAAGTTGTAAATGCTGGATCTGGGTACTAATGGGTGGGGACTTGGAGCAGTGGATCTCCGGCAGTGTTTTTGGAGATGGGAGAGAAGGGCAGTGGGCTGTGAAATCACACATTCCTGTCCAATGGAGCTGAAATAATGGTATTGTTCTCTGGAAAAGAGGTTGCTTTTCTCTTCTCCATTCTTCCCCTGATCTGCAGGGACCTGATTGTGCAGTTAATCAGCAAAAAAGCGTTTGATGTAAGGCAGGGCGTGAATTCAAAAGGGCCAGGGGGGATTCAAGAGGGATTCTTCTGTCTGTTAGAAAATGTTTTTCTGATTTCAAAATGGTAGACATTTGAAAAGCTGCACTGGTCTCTCTTCAGAGATCCGAGTTTGTAGTAGGTACCAGCACTAATTATATCGCTTCCTTTGTGGGTTTGACACTTTACTGCTTGGGGGAAAAAAGAGGGGGAAAAAAAAAGTAGATATCTTACAGCAAAAAGAAAGATGTCCTTCCTGGTGCAAAGGTGAGCCCCTGTATCCCTGTAGTTAATTCCTTCAGCTCGCTATCAGTCGCCAGAGAGTCTCCTTATGCCTTGCCACACGTTTAGCATTGCACGATTTAGAGTAAAATAAAGCCCGTGGGGAGCAGGTAAGAACTGAGTTGGTTTTGTAGCTCTTTTTGGTGACCTGTGTCCTGAGCATGACATCCACCTCCCCGAATCTTTAAACACTGAGCCTTTCCTGTCCCACACACTTCTCTGTAAATCTTTTCTTGCCAGCCTTCTCTTGAATGCCAAGAATATTTGAAGCCTGTTTCTTATTTCAGTGTGGTCATTTCCCAAACTTTTTAACAAAATGCTTTCCGCCGATTTCTGCTGTTGTATCTACACAATATCCTGCTATCTTTCCTATGCACAGCGTCTATACGTATGTAAATATGTAAATTCATTGCTATCCCTTTACTTAATATATTATTATAGCTACACAGGAAATGACACATCCTAGAGAAAGGACTGCCTTGAATGTTTACGTGAAAAATGTGTAACTTTGCAGCAAACTCTGAAATGGTTTGTCAGTTTAACTCTGAATCGCAAATAAAGTTAATGAAAGGTCCCCATCGCCCACCCTCGGTCCCCAGCCCCAGATTTGTCACTGTGCCCCACAGCCCTTTCCACGGGCTCCTTCCTGCTCTGTGAAAGGAGGATTGCTCTGTTGTAATGCTGGATTGATTGATTTAATTTTTGTGTTTCAGGGCTGGGGGACACTGGGGAATTCTTTGGATTTTTTTTGGTGGTGTTTTGCTGCAAATGTGCAGTTGTGCTCTCCCCTCCCTTTGGAAAGGAAGGCTGAGGAAAGACATTTGTGCTGCTGTTAGTTTGCTTTCAAGAAGGGCTCCTTGCAATTGTCCAATGCTGGAGAAGAATGGCGTTTTTATAATTTTTAAACATCAAGGAGGAAAGGGAGAAAAGCTGATTTTTTTTTCTCCAGACCTTGGGGTGTTTTTGCAGTGTAACTCAATCTGATGTCACTGGGGGTGGAGTCTCCGCTGCGTTTGCTTAAACTGGAGCTGCCTCAGTTCAAGGCCTTGTGGCTGAAAGTTCTTAAATCTGTGGCAGACAGGCATGACTATTCCTTAATGAGACCCCTGCTGCAATAACGCGTTTTTTATTTTAATCAGCTTCTTAATGCTATTAATTACGATTTCTTTCATAATACTCTCCCCATCTGCAAGGTTAATGCAGTCCCACACGAGCAGCACAGTAACACGCTCCACCGTTACCGTCTGTGTGAAAACACATGTACAAACTCATATAAACCCTTCTTAATTAGGTCTTGAACATGCATATGCTTTGTGGGTGTGGGTGACAGGCAGAAACAAAGAGAAAAGAGGAGGGCAAGAAAAATTTCACAGAAGTTTCCGAAGATATTTACAGAAGCAGTTATAAATTAACTTTAAACTTCATCCTTGTGGAAGATTGCTACATATAGGAAGGATAGATTTGGGGTTTGTGTTTTGTGTTTTATTCCCAGCTCCCTAGCTGCAAACATTTGCTTCTGTGGATGAAACTATAAGGTTGGATTCAAAACTAATTGATAAAACTCCATGGGAGACAGGAACAAATAGATTCATAAAATGTTCACAGGGCAGCATTGACTATTCATGTTTAAACTTAAACAGATTGGACTTTTGGTTTGCTTCAGCTTCAAAAAATCAGTACCACTCCTTCAGAGGGGCTGGAAATCAAAGTCTCCTCTGAGCTCAACTAAAATAGTAATTATCTTCTCATTTAGCACAGCTACCTTGACTTTTCTGTTTTAACACACTAACATGAAAAATTAAGTGGACCCTTTATTTAAACACTGATTTGAATGATCCTAAAACTTGCCCCTTAAATATGGGATATTTCACTATCCCCATATTTTTACCCAAATAGTTTATCAAAAAAAAAAAAAAAAAAAAAAGTTTTCTTTGAATGGACTTTCATTCAGACACATGAGAATAAAACAGTTTAAAATTGTTAGATATATGCATATCTCTCTCCAGATATATGTGTTTAGGTATTGCTGAAATTCAAATTGTTTCTCTATTTTCCCCCAGATTCTTATAGTTTTTCAACAAATGCAACTTGTTAAAGGATTTTTAAGGGAAAAAACAAACAAAACAAAACAAGACCAAAAGCACTATTCACAACAAAAAAACATCCCCCGAAACATTTTAGTAATTTAAAAGCTGTCAGAAACGATTTCTAAAAGTTTAAAATGCACCCAAACTCACCCCCGCCAACCACATCTTTCTTTAGACCAAACAATCGTTTTAATGTGATAAAAATACAATATTTTCTTCAGGGTATTTTCCTATCTGCAGAATTGAAAACAAGAAAGGCAGAGAAATCTCATACCTTTTACTAAAAATAAATAATCTTAATAATTTCCTAGCTAGCGGATGGCCAAAAATACCTTACATGTTTCCATAAACATATCCAATCTATAGCTTCAAAACTGATTGAATGTAACCGAAATGCAGCCAGCCCAAAGAGCTCAGCTCTCTCCTGATCAAACCTCTACAAAGCAGGCTCTTGTGCTCGACTTGACAGTGTCCGAGAGGGAGGGGAGCGGCAATGAGAAAACCAGTCGCTAAATGCGAGTTATGAATGAGGGATTGGATGGGAGGAAAAAAAAAATAGGGACGCAGCTAATGCAAAAATCAGTTTAATTCCATCGGTTTTACACTGATATGCTTTCGCTCTCGGATCCCACCGCGGCTGCGGACCCGTAGTTAAACCCATCTCCAGCCCAAACCCCGACACACATCCCCGCTACAGGAAAGAGGGGCATTGTGCTCCTCGGCTCACATTTTCTTCTCCCCCCTCTTTACTCGTCCCCCATCTCTCCCCCCTCCCTCTTTTGTAAATCAGAATGAGGAGGTTTTATAGTGAGTCTAATTCTCACTCCCTCCATTTCCTTCCTTTCTGCATTTTTTATCCCCCTTCCACCCCGCCCCTCCTCTGCCTGCAGCCCTGGTATTGATTAACCACTTCGCTGCTACCCCTGGGCGCTGCCTCTCTCCGGCCGGGCCGGGCCGGGGGAGCCGCGCTCGGGCGCGCCGGGGCCGCGGGGAGGAGGCGGCCGGGGCTGCCCCGGGGCCGCTGCCCCAGCGCCCGGAGCCGGCCCCGCGCTCCCGCCGCTCCTGACCAGCCCTTTGAAGTCAGTGGCACTTAATGGTATTTAATGAGGCTGCTGCAGCGCCGGCAGTGCCCGGACGGCTCCGGGCGAGGGGAAAAGTGGTCAAATCATCCGCCAGCAAGCCAAAAGTGGGGGGGTTCAGCACAGGGGTGCAGCCCCCGGGACTACGGAGCCGTGGAAGGAGGAGTGTGAGGGAGTGAGGCAGAAAAGCCCCGAGTAACGAAACAGTTAATGGCCCCTGGATGCATTGATTAGTATTGATGGCTTTGGTAGTTTTAATGGATTTGTTGTTTGTGGGAGGTGGGGAGCTTTTCCCTTGCTTTGAATTCTAACCCCCTGGCTGGGAGCTTGCTCCTAATTGCATGCACAGCATTCCTTCGGAGTGGGTGGTATCACCTTTTACTACTGCTCCCTTCCACAGGGAAGGCCTGTAAAAAATCCCTTTCATGTGCCCGAAAATCAATACCCAGGGCTCTGGATGGCTGCTGTAAAAACAAAACAAAATCCTGTCCCTCCGTCGCACAAAAAATAATTATATATATATATGTATATACATACACCTATATAGGGGGAGAGAGAGGGGAAAAAGAGCCCCGGAGGAGCCACCCCTCCCTGCAGACAAATGCAGGGGGCAGTTAGTTCCTTTTGCCAACCCAGGGCAGGGCAGTGTCAGGCTGGTGTGGAAAGAGCCCCTATTTTTACAGCTGTTGGGGACACTTTCAGAGGGGGCTGCAGTTAGGAGCTGGAGGTTTCAGTGTGGTTCTGGTCAATAAAAATGGATGTGGCTTGAAAATGCCTGCTCCAGTGGCAGGGAGGATGGAGGGTCAGAAGCAGTGCTTAAAAGGTTAAAAAGGACTGGGTGAGTGGGAAGTTGTAGGGTTATGGGTGGAGTTATCCACACTTTTTTAAAAAGCACAAGAGAGTAAACAAATTCATCTTTCAGTTAATGTCAGGATGAAGGTAAGAGTGCAAGGGTGTTGTGCCTTGCTGTGACCAGCACTGGGCTTTTTGAAACAAAAATTGAGGCTTTTTTTTAGGAAACTATTAAGCTGAGTTTATTTTTCATTCTGTCCCCAAACTGTGCAAAAATGATACCAGTCTAAGTTACAAGTGAACTTCATGTTCACTTCTCTCTCTGCTGGATCTTAATTTCTTTAGCGTTGAGGAGAGAGGGAGCGATTGTTAAGCATTAAAAAATCCATGCAAAATAAATCAATGTGTTTCTGCCATCTACATTTCAATTCAATAACATCGTTTTCATAGAGCTATTTCATTAGGATGGAATAACTCACCTGTAAGTAATTACAGCTGACTTGCTTTCTAGCAGAGACCAATACAAGTCCAGAAAGGGGATAAAGGTTAGCTCAAAGAAATACTGCAGAGGTTTGGCATGGGTATAAAAGCAAATAGTTATGTTCTCTCCTTAGAAAGCAAGTAATTTTGAGTCATCATTTAAAAGAAAATTCATAGCTGTGCCTTGAAGCTTCATTTTAATCTAAAATTTAAAACCAAAACCCAACTCAAAAGTGTTTCATCAGTAAAAGGTCTGCATCAAACAGAAAAAAGCTCCAAATGAACAAACAACCCGAAGTTCCTATAATAATTGTTTGAGAAATCCACCTTTCTCAGATTTCACAGAGGCTCTAGCAGTCAAATAGTTTATTTGGTATTTGTTGTTGTAATTCTTCTTCTTGTTGAAATTGTGTGTTGGCACTGAATAACATTTGTTTGAAATTAGTTTATCAGTGTAACACTAACTTAAGAATGAGTTTAGTGGTTCAAAAGTGCACTATTTTGAATGAGATAATTTAAGTGGAGCAGTACATGGAAAAAAACCCATGAAGAGTATTTAAAATTATTTTTGTATCTAATACTATCAGATTTAAAGAGCAGGTTTTAATATATAGTTTTGTGTAAAAATCCTAGTTCAAAGTTCTTATTTAAATCCTAGTTCAAATGCTTGCTAATTTTATTTAATTATTTTATTACAGCAAACTGCCCAAACATTTTATATTAATTCATACTAATGTGCAACACTTATTTCTACCTTGTCCAGAATTTGCAATAGGAAGTTTTCCAGGACGATTTCTTTATAGGAAATCCTATGTTTTTTAGTAACAAACAAGATTTTTAATAGAATGAACCTTCTTCATTATTAGATAATTTCAGGAATTTCATCCTTTCAACATTCTACAAGCTTTTGTACGTACACTCAAAACCAAAATATTGACAAAATAAAATGCGTTTCTAAAATCCCTAGGACATGGTCATCTCCAAAATTCTGTGGGTTTGTATTTTAACCTCTTTTTGGAACAAAATTTAAAAGGTCATTTTGCTTTATCAAACAATTAAAATGTGCTTTCAGACAGGCAGGGAGAGGAGGGAGCCGGGCTGCGACGGATTTGAGGCATTGTTTTAGGAGAGCACTACAGCTACAAAACCTACACTCTCTGTCTTTCAGGGGAGTACTCTTTGTTTTAGTGTCAATAAGAACATTCAGATTATTTTATTTTATTTATTTTTTAAATTAAGACAATTCACAAAACTTAATCAGAAGCAGAACATAGGATTCAGTTCTTTCCTTCTTTCCAAATCTATTTCTTAGTTGTTGCTTTTTTCCCCCCAAATAGTTAAAAAACCCTTCAACACCAACCTAAAATAACATAAAGCAAACGACTTGCAGTTCAGAGAGCATGAAAAAAAAGGATGGTTATTTCCTTCATTCACTGAATTCACCTTAACAAACTATTTTGGAATTTCATTTGTTTGAAAACTGCAGCATATTTATCTCCCAGGCATTTTAGGGCACTAATCTGTTTGACATTCAAGAGAAGTAACTGAAGAAAAACCCACCTCTTTCCCACCCCCAAGCAGAATTGCCAATTAATATGATTCTCTTAGTCCTGACCAAATGGGAGGAATCAGTGAGGTATTGTGGGAGATTTATCTAAGGGTCACATCTCACTTCTGAGTTAAGAATTTAATATGGAAAGAAATAATTATAAAGGTTTTCTCTTTCTTTTGGTATCTGTAAAATAGGTGCTAAACATGAAGATACTTCTGTGTTTGTTGAGGTGTCAGAGCAGTCTCTGGGCAGAGTTAGCAGAGCTTTTTGTTTCTCTGCTAAATTTTGAAATCAGCCTCCCCTTTTCTAACTCTAAAACCCCACCAGTAAACAGTTGTGCAGATGCACTTGGTATATTTAAAAGGAGCTGATCTATGTAAATGGAATGATGAAATTATGGTTTGCTTATCAAACAGTTTAGTTTAAAGGGCTCATGAAGCTTCAGCTTAAATTAAGGTGTTTTAGAGGGGTGAACATGTGGCTGTGATCTTAGTTTGACTATCTCATAAACTGTCCTTTCAAAACGAAGTAGCAAACTGCAGATAGAAACATTCACAGCTTTGCTTGGCTTGCGACTGAATTGCAGCCTAGAACTAAATTGAAAATTAATTTCCATTGCTTTTAGTGTTAACCAATATAACTTTGTTTTAAGCTTGCAGACTTAGTGAATGCTTCCAAAGTTAAATTTAATCTTTGTATTCCTCACTAGCACCAGCGAAGCTTAATTTTAAACAATGTTTATTAAAAACTTTGTTTCAAGATTAATTTCTCCTTCCCTTAGAACTTGTGTGGTTTGCTCTTCTCACAAATCCAAAACAATAGTTATTGGCATTTTGCTAAATTATTTTTTCTCAAGTTGTGTGCCAATTATTCAAGTATATCAAGGATTAATGGTTCAATTATATTTTAAATATCATTTATAAGTTCACACCAAGTTTCCAGGCACCTCTGGTTAACCAAGGAGAGCACCTACCTTTCGTTATAATTTAGTATTCCTCATCACTTGTAATAAAAAATGCTGAATTAGTTAAGCAAGACTTTATTGGCACAAGAGAAAAAATGGAAATAAATGAATTAAAAAGCCCCGAGAAATCATCTTTGCAATTACAGAATTTCTTTTCTTCATGTCTCACGCATATTGTGCATTTAACCAAGGAAAGTGGAGGGTGCTTAAGGTGTAGAAGACCCTTTAGAAATATTTCAGTCAACACTGCTAGCTCTTGAGCATGTTTATGTTTGCCTTTCATGTCAATGGGGAAAAAATAGCAATGAAATTTTGGTGTTTATACACCTAGGAGCTGGGAAGTCCTGGTTAAATATACCAATCTGGAGCTGAGAACATTTATGTGAGAATGAGAGCTTCTTCATGCTAATTGAAATCTGTACCTGGAAAATAACAATCCAGAAGAAGAACTAATTTATCAATCAGAGCTCAAACTGGTCAAGAGCCTGTGACCAAACCCAGGACAAATTCAGATATGTACAGTTCTCTATAAACACTCTCTTACAGAATAGGGGCTTTTTCTATCGTGGAGATGGAATTCAGATTGTAGAAGTCATCTGTTAAGATCAAACAGATAGCAGTGTCTTTTCAAAACATTTTAAAATATTCCTTATCCACACTGTTATCTTTGTGACTAAATGATTTTAACAAATGCTGCAGGGAATATGACATTAGCTAACAGAGTGCAAAGGGTCCCTGTTCGTCTCAATACTCTGAGTATTCCTTGTAGTGGGCTGAGTCCACATTTAAAACATTCAAATGCTTTCCCCCAAATGACATCAAAGACTGTTTAAATCAATATTTGGATGATCAGGGAGCAAATGTTTGAATTTGGGAAGGAAGGGGCAAATGCAGCCTGTGCGTGGTTGCTGTAGCACATCACACATGATTTGAGGTGGGCAAAGGTTGTCACATGGCAGAGCTGCTTCAGGAAGGGGAGGAAAGGACAGCAGCTACTCAAATGGTCAGAGGAGGTTTGAAGGATTTCATGACTGGGCAATTCCACGAGGCAGATTAAAAGTGGGAGGAATTAGCACTATCTTCAAGGAAGCTTTGATTTTTGTGTGGACAATATTAACAGGGAACTAGAGATTCCCAGGGCACAATCAGTTCAGCAGTTCTTCCAAATACTTGATTTAAAATCACCAATGAAGATGTGCCTTTGTGGCAGACACCAGAGGTAGCACATTTTTTTGATCTAAGCTTAGAAGGAAACTACTTTTTTGCTGTGAACACCACCAAAATCCTTTTAAAGGTCCAGAATTTAAGAGAAAATTTTCTCTGTTAAGACCTAACAGCGGAAACTTCAGTCATCATTATGTTCCAGCTCAGACAGTTTTTCTCTTTGCCATGTAAACTTTTAAGAGAATAAAGGTGTAGAACAGCTGTGATTTAAAACAAAACAAAAGAAAAGAAGACAAAAGCAAAACAAAAAAACCACCACACAGTAAGAACACCTTGATAACAGTTTAAACAAACTATTAAGGTTTGTTCCAAGTATGCACATAAACTTTGTTCTACCAGGGGAAGACTCAAATAGAGTATCAGGTTTGTTTACTACTTTTACCTGTCTCTTGGCAGACCTACCTTGGCTTCAGCACAACCTTCAGAAGTCACTGGCATCCTAACATTGCTATTCATTAGCTGCTGGAAAAAAGTAACTGGCTTTTCTCTGCTGCTCATATAGAGGATGTGCACTCTCTGCTCCACTATTTCTCATTCAAATTAAAGTTTTCATTAAAAGATATCATCAAAAGAAATCCCTAAAAATTTAGGGTCATTATGTGACAGGATATTTGTTTTTATTAAGGGTATGTTAAACTATCCTGATCCAAATAACAATCAAGATAACATCTATTTAAGCTACATTAATTCAGACTCTTAAAGTCCAACATGTATATGGCAAAGTGTGCAAATTAATAGCTAAAGGATGTTGTGCACTTAAACCACACTTTGAAACAACAGACCATTCCAAAGAGATTGTACACTCCCATCTCATTTAACTGAAATTAATCAAAATTAAACAAATTCTCAAAATGTCAGAAGTGATTGTAAAAAAACAATGTGCATTGCAAAGCCCACCACCTAAACAGCCATTATGTTTAAAGGAAATCTATGATCTGCAACTAATTAGGAGCAAAATGGTTGTAAAATATTTAATTTGTGAGTAGCATTTTAAATTCAGTAACAGCTATAACAAAATGGGTAAGTAAATGACATTAATGACTCCTGATACTAAATTATCCCTATTTTGCTTCTAGGACAGGAATCAGACTGGGCAATGTTTTCTATTAGTTAAACACATCCATAACCCAGTGAAAGTCTAGGAGGCCATTTAACTAACGGGGATTCCAGCATCCTTGTTGTTCCTTTATTTTGGGTACTTTTTAAAGATCATATAACTGGTTTAAAGAGTCACCTCTTAATTTTTCAGTAGAGGTAGTGAGCATTATTTTCCTGATAAGAGCTATTTCAGACAGGTAGAGCATTACATCCTGCAGTGGAGACTAAACACCAAGCTCATCTCAAATGACTTTAACAACTAAAGGAAAACAGTGCTCTCCAGCCCACAATACCTTTTTCTTCCTTTTTGGTTTTGTTTCAAAGAAGAAGAATATTTGGAGGTTGTACTAAATAATGAAACAAAATCTAAAAGGTTATTTTCCACAGTGCAGCTGTTGTTTCCCTCAAAATGTGGTATCTTCTTTGGTTTTAATAAATTAATGGCAAGTGCAGCAAGTGGGTGCAAGTGCTCAGCTCCTCCATTCCAAAACACTCCTGTGTGGTGTCTCCTGCATGATCTAAATGCCAGAGACATATGGTCTCATTCTCACCTGTTTTCCCAGTTTTTAACATCCTCTGGCCGTCCATTCTCATTTCTCATTTCATGAAAAGTAAAATTTTATTTTTACATATTTTTAAAAAAGAAAATAGACCAATTTTTAGAGCCCATTTTAATTCATGAACATCCCAGATTAGATTCAGCTTCTCAAGATGAATTATTTCCTGCTTTTCTTTCTTGTAAATATCTTCCACCACCAACCACCTTCTGCAGATAAAACTTTACCAATTAGTCATTTACAGACATAAACTCACAAGGCAAAAAACAGCCTTTGCAGCTCTAGGCCTCTTTGATGATGATGATGATGTTTACAAATGCTTTCACTGCTGTGCTAGTAATGTGCACTTTGCCATTAGCTCTCTGAAACTGTTCGACACACAAAATGTGCCTTTCAGCAAGGCAGATGGTAAGAAAGATTGTTCCTTTCATTATATGCAGGACACTTATAAAATAAATAGTGGCTGGGGTGAATGTACCGATTTCTTCAGACTGAAAAAAGCTGTCTTGTTGTTCAAAATGATTTCTCTGGCTGAACAGGTCACTCACATAAATATCTGTCCTGGTGAGATTTCCATTGTTCCCTCATTGCCACCATGCCTCCCAGCAGCGGATGGGGTGGGGGCTTCTGGTGCCAGGTGCTTTACATACTTATTGTAAGGCAACCCTTGTATATGAGATGTGAAATTCTTCTTTTCTCTACCATGGTTTTTTCAGTTCCTATGAAAATTTGCAGTTCCCTCCTTTAGATGTCAAGTGCATCAGGACAAGTTCCCAACAACACTGTCATATACAACAGAACAAAAGTTCTGCATTTAATGGGCATACAGGAGCTGAAAAGGGTTAAGTCAGACAACAGATAAATGAACGATCTGCACTGCCCGAGCAGAAGCAGAAGTGGGTTCCTGAATTGTGTGTCCTGCAGGAAGGGTAAGTGAAGGAAATGTCAGAGCCCAAGCAGCTTGCACTCATTCAGGAGAGGAATAGTTGTTTCAATAAAGGGGAGAGTGGGCAAAGTTTATCCTGTACAAGAAGCACAGGGGTTAGAGCCCTTTTATTGTTGTAGGTAGCTTTGACTGAACAGCTGAGTGTCCCTTTGGAGTCAGGCAGAAGAGAACATGAAGTACGTCAGCTCGGCTCCTCTGTGCCAGGGCATTCTCTCTGTGCTCTGGTTTTCCTTTCAGTGTTGGCTGGGACTGACCATTCCCATTCCTGTGATTCTTTAAAGCTCAGGCAAGGAGCTGATCCCAACACAACCAGTTTTTGCTTTGCAGGTGACCGTGACAGCACAACTGAGAGCAGGCAGTGTATTAACTTCCCATCTGAGTACCAGACACTGACAGAAATCTGGACATTAGAAAGATGAATCAGCTGCTCTGTCCATTCCCTTCCTCACCATGCTCTGCTGTGGTCCACAGGAATACCTAAGCTCCTGCTGAGTTTTGAATTTGCTTGAATATCCACCAAAATACTTTAAAAGCTAACTTTGCTATTTCAAGAAAGTAGCCAGAATGAATGAAATTGAGTCTTTGTGATGCAAAACCCATTCTGTTAGACTTCTAACCACTAAACTAAAATGAAAGATGGAGATACAGTAATCAATTGTAAGAAAGGAACTAAAACTAAGGGAGGTAAGAGAAGAAAAAAAATTATCAGAAAGGAGGGATGGAAGCATTATCCAGACCAACCTAAAAACTTCCACACAATGACATGGAAAATAAAACTTCAGATGTCTCCGGATAGGGAAGGAACAGGTTTCCAAAATTGTTCTGCTAAGAAAGGGAAAGAACTTGGGTACTTCTTGGAGAGAAGCTCCTTTTGTCTTTTCCTGCGCTGTACAGCCATCACTGGCATGTTAGACTTGGCTCAGCTGGGTAGAAAGGTTCTGAGGGGAATGTTTCCACATCTGTCCTTCTGCCCTTCCCTCCATCTTCCCGTGGGGGAACATCCCTATTGTGACATGGCAATCCATGATCATATATTTTAGATGCAAGAAGAGAAAATGCTCTGAGTAATACTGGGTTCCTGTGAGTCTGTTGCTGGGACATTTGCTTCCTTCTTTGAGGATAAAACCACAGACACATCTTACCCTGATCTGTCCTGTACCTGTATATTCCTGGAAAAAGCAAACATCTTGGTCTCGCCTCATCATATCCATGGCCTCTGGTTAGCTGTGTGAGGGGCATACAGTTCTCCACTCTGGAGAGAAAATGGGAAAGGGAGCTGAAGTTTTGATCATGAATCTTATAAACTGTGTCTTGGTCAACATAAAAGTAAATAAGAGGATCTTCGGAACACGGATCTGATTAAATATATGTTCTTAGCTCTTAACACTGAGATTGCCAATGATCACAGTACCCTGATGCTTTCATAATCTAGTGTGTCCACAGTCCAGGCTTCTTGGATTTCAGTTACATCCTTTTGTCTCATGTTTACAGCTAATGCAGGACAGGAGTCCCGTGGCTGAATTCCCAGAGAAACATGCCTCTAGAATTTGACTGAGACATCATCTCCTGTGGGGAAAGTAACTGTGGGATTCTGAGTTCAGCCCAAGGCTGGACAAAAACGTGGTCCAGCCTACTGACAGGTTTTCACTTGCCTTTCCTTCCTTGACACTGTTTCCCAAAATCTCATAGGAGTTAAACGCTAAAACATTTCATTTTGGTGAAGAGTCTGCTACTGTTTCCACTGATGCAAATCTGTGCAGAGGGACCTTGGATCAGCACTGCTGCTGAGCTTTCTGAGTACTACTGATAGGAATGACAGATCTTTGCTACTCCTTGGGAGCATCCTTGGAAACTCCTGCATGATTTCTGTGACAACCTGTGATCAGAGGAACTTAGACATGACCACAGTACACCAAAAGAGTGATCTACTTAGGTTCATCCCAAATCAAGAGACTGTTTTATTTTAATGTACTCATAGAAACTGAGGGTGGGGAAAACTCTCTGAGTCCCTGTAGTCATATTCCAGCTATTACTGGGACATCCTCTGCACTGGGAGATGGAGTTTGCTTTTCAGAAATCTCTCAGCGACAGATGGGCATTATGAACGGAAAGTGAGGACTGCAGAAGCCAAGTTTCATTTCCCATACTCTGCACCGACTGTGAGGTCAGATCTGGGAACTGACCAGATTTAGCAGTACTGTCCAATGTAGAGGAGTTTCTATTTTACTGCCTGTGTACCAGCTCAATGCTTTTCTGTACAGGTTTGTTTTATACACTGTGTTTAGAAACGGTTCATTTGTCATGTTTTAAGAAGACACAGAGTATCACTGTTTCCAACTCTTTGAACATGGAAGGCTGATTAATTTCTAATTTGGACACTTCATTAAGATTAAGAGCTTGGGACGGTTTCCATCTGAAAGCAGTGAGACTTTAGCTGCTGATTTTGAATGCAGGTAGAATTACACTGTCAGGCTGTGTCAGTGCAGCACAAAAAGTACACCAGAGTGCTAAAGAAACAGACTTTCCACTAAGGTCCAGAGCAGAGGTCTGGAGAGCTTCCAGCTCCTACCCAGCCAACAGTATCTCCTGTAGAAATCATTGATGTGGATCAGTGTGAGGATTGGAACTGCACTTTTGGACAAAACAGTTTTCGTTGAGGAGGCTGCCTGTGTGTCTCAAAGAAGAGTGTCTATTCAATGCCACAGGACACCACCCTCAGTTCTTGCTACAAAGTGATCCTTTTTTTCTGGCAAGACAGAAGACCAAGATATCGGTACCCTACTCCAGGTGGCCAGAGAAGGGCAGCCCAGGATGAAAAAGAAAGGATAGAGAGACTTAGACCATGTCTTGCCAACGCAAAGATGGCACTCACTGGCTGCAGAATCATGCCAAATTTCAGAGCAGTGTCTTGCTGTTCCCTGTGCTCTCAAGCAGAGGCACCTTCCTCTCATCCTCCCGCAGAGGAAGAGGTCCACTCTTGCTCTCTGCCGCAGTTACCCCTTCAGTTATTTCATCTGAGGACAGAGAAACAGCTCTCTGTGTGTCCATCACTTGCACAGCTCACAGAATTTGGTGTGGGGAGGGAGCAGCAATGGGGCAGCCAGGGCTGCACTGCTGCCCCAAGCAGGACTGTGCTCGGGGAGGGGACGAACTGAAGGGGGCCCTTGGCCCTGCTCCTGCAGAGAGCTGCACTGATAGGCAGCAGCTTCCTGTGGCAGAGACCATTCATTCACACAAGCAAGCCCAGGAGAAAGTACATGAAGATCAAAAAATTGATTGGTCAGGAATTCCTTATATTCCCTTTTCTCTTTCCAGTAAGCTGTGTTGTGCCTTACCTTGCCTATGCTTTAGGATCACCTGGTGTTAGCGAGCCATTCATGCAAGTGCAAAGCCCCTTAGCACTTACTCAGCTGCACGGAGCCTCCCACTATAGGAACTCCTTCCCAGAAAGCCCCAGCGCACTGGGGGTCAGGTTTTAAGCTTGGCAGGTCCAGGCCACATCACTTTATTCTGACTGTTCCTTGCTGCAGATTCCTCTTTGCTTGCTGGTGAGTGAGTGCCTTTAGCCTGTGTTCTCTGTGTTTTGTTTTTTTTCTTTGTTAAACACAATGTTTACCACTTCATGAACTATTGTTATCCAAGGTTCTCAAAACACGTGGACTCTGCCACAATAGACCCAGACACATGTTGTTCAGAATAGCAGCTTGCAATTGTAAATCTCGAGGCATTTTAGGAAGGTGATTGTTGTATCTCCTTTGCTACTGTTGTTTCTGTAGCAAAGGAGTGAAGTTGCCTGCCCTAAGACACGCATCTCATCTGGGACAGAACACGGATTTTGGAGTGCGGATCTCAACTGCGCTTGCTCTGTTTGCTTCCTTGGCCGTGTTGTGCTTATGCTACAGGAGCACACGGACAGGGTCCTTGGAGTGAGGTAGGATTGCAAACCCCCCCACACCTGCAGATGGAACTTGAGTACATTCTCTTTCAGGGTAGTGATTGGCACAAAGTTCAGATAACCTTGCAAGGAAAGCCCTGTGTCTTCATTTGTGCCAAGTGGCTTTGTTGTTTTCTCTGCTTTCCTCAAGTGTTCATTCTCTCAACTCCGAACATCACTGTAGACCTTGCTGATGTAATTGCTCTGCTTCTTCTTTGCTTTGCTCTAAACTTAGTTTTTGGATAACGGTGTGTATTGGATAAATGAGGAATTGTTGTACATGTCCAGGGTCTTGTTTTAAAATATCAGATGGAATAATGGTACCCAGTTGAAAAGTAACAGGACTTTATTGAGGTTATTTGATAATTTTCCTTTGAAAGAAAGGTTTTCCAAGCCCATCAGCACTTGTGAGCTGCAAGAGAAAATGATCAAATGATAATGTATGCTCAGTAAAACAGCTGCTCTTGCCATAGCCATGAGTCAAAATCTGTTTTACTGTAAAATTTCATTGGCGTCAACTGGAATTTTGCCTGAGTAAGGTGCTTGAGATTTTTCTTCAAGTAACTTTACAGTTACTCAACATGGAGAATTGGGAATCACGTGACATTCCTGACACAATATTATGTTTCCGTTCTTGCTGCATGAACATACTTATCTGAAGCTTGAGTAGATTTTGCACTTAAAAAAGTGCATGCTCATGCTGAAGGCAGACAAAGACCTTGGAGCTGTTGTGCTATTGGAACTTCAGCTATGTATTCAACTGTCCACCATGGCAGGAGTTTTTCTGTTAAATATGTAATTCCCCACTTTTTTTTCTTAAACAAGAGAACTAGAGGGTGAAAGGGTTGAAGATTAAAATGTAAACAGCAAAATTTATTATAATTACAAGAGTGTTTCAAATTATTTCCTTAAACTGCAACATAATTTACCTCTAGTCAAGGTCTCTATTGGTGGTGAAAGAGGAAACTGCTTGACCTTGGGGTGACCTCTGGCCCCCGGGGGTCAGCGCCCGAGGAATGTGCAGATGTCACGGTTCATAAGCAAGGACAGAAACTCTCAGGTTTCCCAGGCAGAGAGGCGCCAGTTCGGGGATGGGGCCAACATGTGCACCTCCCTTTGAACCAGCCACTCATACCTGCAACCCCGTTGAAAGCAAGGACTCACTGGCTGGAGATGGGAAAGGTCCAGGGCTGCCCTGGATGGAGGCTTGTGCTGGGAATGGGCTAAAGCAGCAGAATGTAATGGAGGGAAACATAACATTTCTCTAAAGAGGATCAGCATCTGCACCACTTTTTAGTTGTACTCGAGGAATGCTGCAGGCACAGCAGATCCATGTGCGGTGCCTGGCAAGAAGCATTTAGAGGAGCTTTGGCTGCAACCAACGGATGCAGCTTGTTGCTGTTGCCAAAGCAAGTGTCCTAAACTCCTAAAAACGCAAAGAAAGGAGAGAGAAATAGAAGGATTTACTGCCCATATACTACGTTAACAAAAACTGCATGGGCTGAACTGGTGCAGTGCAAATTGCTGCTGGGACTTTTGCAAAGCCTGCAGAGATCCTCTCAGTAACCCTGTCTGGAGTCAGTTGAGTGCTGCTGGACACCTTCCCTCTGCCCCAGAGAAAGCCATTTGTGCTGCCAACCCATGTTCTCTGAGCAACAACACAAAAAAAAAAAACCAAACCCCAAAACAAAAACTTTCATGACTAAAAAAACCCCAAACCAGCAAAACAAAAACCCCAAAACAAAACCGCAACACCTTTATAAAATTGTTCTTAATAAAACAAATGAACAAGGAAAGTAAGTTTAAGCTAAAACAAATTGTGTGGTAAATAATAAGCTCGGGGAGAGAAAATTATACCAGCAATAATATTCAAAGAATAAATGGAATGAGGGGAAAAACAAACATAAGCTTAATTTTAATATTTAAATAATACTTTATATATAAAAATAAAATTTATATTCAAGGAAATTGTGAACCCAAGAGTTCCTTTCAACTATTTGCAGCCTACAAACCACAAGTTGTGCTAAGCATGATCAAAGTACTTCACAATTAGTTAGGGTTTAAATCACTATAATTGTCAGCCTTAGTTGTAATCAGAGAAACATTGTTTTGAAGCAGCAGCAAACTTGCCCTGGTAATCTGGGGAAAATTCAAGAATAACCCTGGGATCTGGTTGGTTAACTGTAGCCCAGTGCTTGGGGACAGTTGTGTGAAACATGTGGGACATCAGCGAGGCTGTCCCGGGATCATGAGACAGCCACCCTGCACGCAGCTGGTGCTGCAAAGCCCTCTCCGACTGCTGCTGCTCTGCTCAGCGCCCTGGGGAGGAGTGGGCAGGACATCAGAGAGTCTTTGTAAAAATGCAATTTGTGAGGTGCTGTAAAAATCACGTGCTCCAGGTGATCCTGGGAGATGCTGGGTACATTCGTTGTGGGTATGGTAGGAAGAGGCAGCCAGTGGAATGAGCGGTGCAGAATTCTTGGATGGAGGAGGCTGCGGGAGAGCCAAGAATGACTGCAATGCGAGTGTGAGCCTGCTCGAGCATTGCTCTTTTAATAAAGCTGGCAGCTTGTTATCTGGAAGCTGTGATGGGTTTCCTAACAGATTCCTTGGAAGTTTCAGGTTGGAGAACTCTTCCAGAGGCTTTGCCAACACAACAGAATAGAGGATGAGCTCAAATGCTTTTGTAATTAGGAAGAGAGTATTTCTTGCAATTAAAAAGATCTTCCAGGAGTACAAGAAATAAAGGCTGTCTTTGAAGAAATCGTGCTTTCTAGACCTTAAAAGGGTAAAGGTAGCTTTAATCTGGACTCTGCTATGGAGAAACTGGAGGAAATTTTCCCACTGGAAGCCTTGAAAAGAGAATTTGCTCAGCAGTACAAATGAATAAAACAACAAGGCTTTGTGCTTGAGGATCTCAAAGCGTTTTCTGCTCTGCACCAGGAAATGTAATACCTCCTGGGAGCTGTGCTAAATTGGAAACAGGGACTTTCTCAAAGCTCGCTCAACTCTGCTCTGGCTGAGCACAGCCATGCTTCCACCAGCGCTGGTGGAAAAGACAAGTGATGTTTTGACAACTTGAGTCGTCAGTCGTGACTTTTCTACAGGGATGCAGGAGATTAGCAGGCAGCATAGATTTAGTGAAGAAGCAGTTAAGAGAAGAGAATTAAATTTGCCACCTTGCATGCAGCCAAGCCAGAGACTTTCTTTGGGCTCAGAATGACAGAAAAATCACCACCTTCTTAACAGTGGCTCTTGTGGCTTGCAGAAAAATGGGGGTAGCATTGGGGTGGCAGTGAGGGAATGGGCTGGTTGAGGAGGTTCTATTGGCAGTTTCCCCTGCTCTGTTTCAGAAAAAAATGCAGAACTAAACAAAGTTCAACCCCCAATTTAGTTTGTATGAATCATCTCCTCTGCTTCTGTTCTCTTCTAGTCACTAAAGAGGTATTTGGGAAGAGATGACTAAAAAGGAGCAGGCAATGGGATTGCAAAAGCAAGGGGAATAATTAGTGGAAGGGATAAGGTTTGTTAGAAGCAACCTGAGGTCTTCATCTGAGGAAGGGAAACCATTTCCCAAGAACCCATTTGGGTTCAGGTGGTGCTGGACTGAGAGAGCCCTGGAGATGACTGCTGGGAAGGAGGGGATTGTAACAAAGCAGAGGAGCTCATGGAGAAAGGTGTGTTGCTCTCCCCTAGTTGAATGTAAATGGATTGTAGCTGTCTTTTTGGTCTACTTTCACAAAATAACTTACCGAATTATTTATTTGAAGAAATCACAATCAGAGTAAGCAAAGGACAGTAACTCAGGTGTCATCGGGCACTGCCAGACTCTGGGCATGGTCACATGGTTGTGGTCCCACTGAACTGCCCAGAGCACTTAGCAGAGGCTTTCCTGGCTTTGCTGAACACCTGGCACGTCACTGAGGAAAAGGCTCAGAGTGATACCACAGGGTGATACCTGATCTGGTGTAAAACATCTCAACATGAGCACTGCCCTAGCAAACTGTTATCAATTAAGAGCTCATAGATTGGATTTATATCCGAATAGTGATTTTTATCAGGTTGTGGCTTTTCTCAATCAATGATTAAAACCTTCCAGCTAGTTTCCCTCTTTATTACTGACTTATCTAAGGACTGAGTAGCCCTTTTGGCTTTGCTTTATGTGTCCAGAGGTATAGCACATAATCTCAGTTCTCTGTCACGGAGATGGTACAAGGGTGTACCAGCTAAGGTGGGATATCATGACTCATTACCACAGAGCTCTTGTTTATTTTAGTATGCAGAGCCTGTTATGCTGTTGCCCAATTTTGACTATTTATGCTAACCAGTGTAATTGTGAATAGTCCCAGTAAGGCGTCAGCAATCACGTTTGTCTTCAGCCTCTGATCATGCACCTTTTGTCACACATGATGTGCCTAATGCATCCCTGCAATTTTGTCCTCACATGAATCAGCCCACAGTGGTCATTAAAAGATAGTCCATAAAACTGGTGGGTGGGAGTAACAAAGAAAGAAGAGGTGAACCAAGACAGATTCTGTCATTATTTTTTGTTTTCCCTTTTCATGAGTGGGTGAGCATTGATGGAAAGAAGGACAGTCTTTGGGAATTGGTGATGGAAAGATTCTCCCATTGACTGGCTCAACAAACAAAATCCGCATGGATCCATGGAAAGCAGAGGACACAGAGGAAGAGAAGTGATAGTAAAGCTGCACCCAGCCCTCTAGCAGCAGCAGCAAAAGCCAGATGTGGAAATTGTTCCCTGAGAAGACAGGACCCAGAGTTGTTTCTTTAGCTTTCCTTTGGCTCTTCTAAGATTTTCTTGCTGTCAGGAGGAACTAGGTGAAAAGAGCGGGGTGAGGGGGACTTTGTGCCATTCTTCCACTTGAGTGTAGAGAACAGAGGGCAGAAGGTGTGGTGAGAAACCTTTTAAAGTGGTTGTAGATGTGTGAGGTCTGATTCTGTTTTCAGGAACATATCTGTTAGATGTAAGTGCATGGGAGGTCATTAGAGCTCTGCTGCCTTTCAGGGGGTGAAGCAGGAGGGAGCTGGGCTGTGGAATGGGCAGGCAGGAGCATTGCTGCTGGAAGCGAGAGCCACCGTGCGATCAGCAGGCTTTGGCAGCAGGGATGAGGGGGAAAAGGCTGGATTTCCCTCTCCTCAGCTGAAGGCATTGCTGGCCACAGCCAGGAGCTCACGTTTAAAATCACACCAGCTTGTAGTTGTGCCAGGAGTTACTCTGGAAATGAGTATGGCTAGCTGGCAGGATTTTAAACAGAGCAGTGCCTGTCTTTGGTGGTCACCTAACATCTGGTTGTTTACTGGATCTAAAAATAAAATGTGTTTTCCCAGAGCAGAGAATCCAGCTTGTAGGAAAAGGTATGTATTTCCAAATTGCTTTCCATGTGGTAGGTACCTCTGGTTCACCCAACAACCCTTGCTACTCCTCTCACCCTTCTCAAATCCCTGCTTACCTTCTATGGATGGGGACTGGGGGCTTGTCATGTAGTTTTTTATTCAATAAAGAAGAAAAATTAATTATTGTGTGTAAAGTTATTTCTGAGGGAGAGAGAGATGTAACAGACTGTGTGATAATTTTCTGAGTTTATGGGAATAGTTATCCTCTCAGAAAAAAATGAATGGTCTGATATTCACCCTGCACAGATACAGTGTGTTTCCAATAATCGTGCTACTCGTGATATTAGGATTCTTGTTGCATCTGAACTAAGCCATGGTGTGTCTGTGATGGGCCACAAGTGAAGATGTAAAGGGACAGATATGAAAGGAGAGATGTGATAGGGTCTCAATTTAAGGTTGGCCATGGGCTGCATGTGACATTCTCGTAAGTAAACTGACAGTGTCCAGGTTTATAATAGCTAAACTCCTCAGTTTCCTTTACATAAACATTTCACTCTAATGGAACATTATAACCAGGACCATGCCTCAGCAGACATACATGTATATGAATTGCATAAAGATAGACCAATAGATAAATAGATATCTGGATTTAATAAACACTCATGTTCTAACACTAATAGGCTGATGAAATCTTACAGAGAGGGAGAGAGAGACTGAAGCAAAATACAAAATACTGCTGAGAGTTTACAGACTGGCACAACTGGAAGCACTCAGCATCAAAAGAATGAGGGGAGGGAAAGCCCAAGATGGATCAGGCATATTCTGTGCTTATTAATGTTCTCCCATCTTGTAGCAGGGAATGGTGAACAAGCCAGTGGGGTGAGTGCCCACTATTTCTTCAGAGATGAAATCATTCTCATCCAGATCAAAGAGTTTCATTTATGAACTATGGAAGATTCAGATGCACTTTTCCAAAGCCAGAGGATGTCTAGAAGTTTTTATTCCTTGAAAGTCAGGTAAGTGCCTTTCAAAATTTTACTTTGACCTCTCTTGGAGGCAAAAATATTTTTTCCAATAGGGACAGATTTCTTCAGATTTATCATTTTCCTGTATATACTTCTTGACATTTTCCCTGTTGTCTTTTGCCAAAAAAGAAGAGGGGGGAAAAAAGTGACAAACAAAATCCTCCATTCCCTCCCAGACAAATCTCTCTTCCAGTTCTTGGTCTGGGAACCAAAATCCTGTAACAATGGCAGCTCTCTACTGAACTTGTTGAAACTGTGCCACTTGACAGGATATGGTCCTGATGGCTAACATGGAAACAGGAGGATTCTGCATCCGAAAGCCTTTGTGGGAGGGCACAAATAATCCCCTTCAGTCATTTCCCATGGCTTCAGAATTCAAGGTAACTAGGTGAGAAGAAGGAAGAACTTTATGACAGTAAATGAGCAACAAATCAATCAAAAAAAAAATTTCTTTAACTGGGGAAGAAGAATTTCTAAGTTCCAGCTTGCCCACTTGGGTCTGTCTTTTAAACGAGCACTGTCTATTACCCAAGCAAGGTCAATGCAGCTATTGCCCCAGCCCAGACACCCTTTTCCCCTTGTTTTCAGAGTGCCTGGGTTTATTTTACTTCCCTCTGCTTGGCTTCGTGCCATTTCGTTGGCTAACATTCACCTTGGCTGGATATACCAGGGAAGGGCTCCTCACTGCTCTCTCCATGGTGTGCCCAGTGAAGCCCACTCTTCCCAAATGGCTCGAGCCCTTGATTCCTCCTGCCACCTGCATTTTGGGGAGCCAGGGGCTCCAGAAACAAGCCCCTTTTTTAGCTGGCTTTAATTATTGTTCTGAGCTAGACCAAAGAATATATTTGTCTCTTTTGCAAGGAGGAAGCAGTAAAACAAGGGGCTGCCCAGCACAGGGAGGTGGAGAGCAGGGCCAGCGGAGCCCCACACGTGCGCGGGCACCACGTACTCTCCCACCAGGGATCGGGCAATCTTGCATGCATGAATTGCCTTGCAGCAGCCACTCGGCTGTCATCCTGTCAGGCCCATTTACAAATCGCGTAACAGGTTTAATTTTGAAATCTCTCTCTTCTCCCCCCTCCTCTCCTTATTTTTGCTGAAATGGATTTACAATGAAAGTATTTGAAAAGGAATAATTATCTATATGAGCAACAGCAGCACAATGCCTGCAGCCTGCAGCAGTGGGGTGGGCTACAATCAGAGGAAATGAGCCCCAAGTCTGAAATCTTCTTTTATACATGTTCACATATTTACAAAGAACTAGGTGTTTGCAAATACCTATAACATATTTGATGGATATGGATATGACATAATTTTTAAATTCTGTGGGTATAGATCAGACATTCAAAGTCTGATTTCAGCTTTTGCTTTTGTTGTGCTAAACACCACATTTTAAAATAAGTCTCCAACCATACCACTGTGTGCATTTTATATCTGAAGTGATATTCATCAAAAAATTGGTTACCAAAACCTTAAAAATGCCTTCCAAAGCATTCCAGCCCAATTTATGTTTTTAAAAGGGCAGCCAGCTCGCTCTCTAAAAGTGCGGGAGAGCCCGGTTTATGCAGTAGTGGACATGAAGCTGAAGCTTTTTCTATAGTCTCTGTCCATTTCTCTCAGTGAATTGAATCCAGTCAAAGGTCAAACTGGCCAGAGGCACTTTTATTGTCATGGTAACCATGACTTAATCAAACAATCCTGAGATTCCAGGTTTGTGGGAACAGGCAAAGATCTGAAGAGACTGGAATGAATCAATCAAAGGGGGCAGGGAAGAAAATCCTAAGATATATGACTTATCCTTCCAAATCTATTACTCTGTCCTTAAACACACAAGAATTATGCCTTGGACAAAGCCTCTTTTCAGACCAAATACCTCTGATTTTTGTTTTCTTGTCCTTTGCATAAAATTTCCTAACATACCTCTGTCCTACAGCAATCAAACCTCAGCCCAGATTTAACCAACAAGGGGAAAAGAGGGGAAAAAACAATTTAGGAAAGTTGAAGATTATTTTGTAAAAAGCTACTTAAAAAAAAAAAAAGAGGAAGATGAAAACGAAGGCAAAATGCAATCAACCACCTTTGATTTGGAAACCTATTTTGGCTTGTTAGTAGTGATCTAATGCAGCTCTACAGGCAGTTAATGCATTTTAAAGGTTTTTCTGCTTTCTGGGCAGCTGTTGTGTCTTCTTGGGATGCCAAGGCTGTGCAGCTTGCTCGTGTCTCAAGCACAGGAGCAGCCGGGGGTGCCGAGTTCAAGCAGCCTCTGCTCTTTGCTGAGAGCCTGGCGACTCCAGGGCTGTCTAGAGGCATCTGGAGGGTGCCGGGGGCTGGTTAACCTGGGACTTGGCTGGGGCTAAGGCTGCTCTGTCTCTGCATCTTTGTTTTTATTCCAGGAGCAATTTGCATATGTCTTAACTCCTGTATGTGCTTATGAGTCCTGGCTGCATTTCTCGGTTGGAGGAAGAGGCAGACACGTAGCCTCTGCTCCACCACCTTACTGATGGGGGAATGTCTTCTGGGTCTTTGGAACCTGACTGCAGTCTATGTCCACGTGCCATTAAACCCCTCCTAATAATTCTTGCTTTGGTTTCTAATATAGTTAAACTCTTGCTTTGGCTTCCTCTGCCCTGAGAAATCATAAATAGTAAAATCATGGGGGTATGAGAGGAGTAGGAGACCCTTTGTAAAGGGTCTCCTTTGGTGAAGTGTTGGTGGCAGTATGTTTAACTTGTTATACCTGGTTAAGTGGAAATATCACATGTTCTTTTCCAGTGCTGGAGAAGAATTAGCTAAGAACCTGAAATATATTTGCTCTTGGAGGCTTTCCTGAAATTCGGTGTGTGGGGTTGGAGTTGGTTGTGCAGTGTGTGTGCTCAGTTACACACTTCGTGATACACAGTCATGGGAACATGGGAAAGCTGTCGGCTGCTGTGCCATACTGGAAAACTGGTTTTGTAATGCCCCACAGAGCTGTTTGCCTCCCCAACCTGCTCTCACATGCAAGGCAGGCTATTTTCTCGTGACTACCCTGTCCAAGGGAGATTGCTGCTGAAATGCTGCTGTATCCATGTTATATAAGGAATGCAGGTCGTGACTTGCAGACCCCAAACCTAAGTACTGTAATGGCAATCAGAGCATGAAACAAACTCATTGATTGTGTTCTTAATGTAGAGATGTCCTTATCAGAAAATGTATCCTCTCAATGGGCTCAGCAAACAGACTCTAACAGGTGAATTGTCCAGAAAACAAGCTCCTTTCTTGCTGCTGGATGAGTAGGGTATCACCTACAGAGATAGTCGTTGGTAGGTAAAATATGCAGAAAAAATTGCATAATGGATCTTAGCAGATGGACAGAATGCTGTGGATACTGCCAGGATGCTGGTAGGACAGAAGATAAATTACTGAAGCTTGAGCATCAGACAGGGAAATGAGTAGTTGAGGAGGTCTGGAAAAAAGGAACACTGACCTGTGTCCAGGGAAGATGTGATTTTCAAGTGTAAGAAGAAAAAGGTCCCCTTTTAGCTTGGCTGTGAGAAGGCCACTGCTAGCTCTGATAGTGCTTGTGGAAAGGAGACATTTCAAGCCACATGGGAGGAATGGAAAAACAATTCAATGTAGAAAAATAGCAAAATTTAGTAAACAACAGGAAGGAAGAGGCAGAAGGCTGATTATGTCAAGAGAGCCTTTTCTGAGGTTTCTACATATAGGAGCGAACAAAAGAAATAGAAAATAATAGCGGAGATGAAATGAGAGAGAAGTACAGGGAGATCAAAAACGAGAATTAGAGGATTCAATGAGCAACTACATGAGCAAAGAGAAAGTGATACACCTGATGTGGGCTTTCTTAATAGCAGAACAAGAAAAAAGTTTAAGAGGAAGAAAGGCTGTGCAGGGCCTGCTCTGAGAATGAGCAGGGTCTGTGGTTAGAGATACTGGGATCAACAAAACTGAGGAGAGTTCTGATGGCTTTTGATAGGGAAAGGCTTTTCTTCATTTCTTGTCCAGTGTCTCAAATAATCTTTAAGACCAGGGCAAAGAGCAGCATGGACAGACATGAATTGCTGCCTCCTGTAGCAGTGCTGAGCACCGTTTCTGTCGGGATGATGAGGAGCAGCAGGCACTCAGCACCACTGGGAAAGAAGACTCAAATCTTTGCTCTTAATCTGTTGATCTCCTTAGGACAAGACTGAGGAAATTGGTGAGGTGGGGGACCATGGGCAGGTTATATACAGAGCCAGCACTGCACATGACCTGTGCTGAAATGAAATGCAAGTCTGGTAGGTAAAAGCCCCTGTAAAACTCCTTCCCATTTGCAAAAATACCCTCCAAGTTAGCTTTAACACGTAAGTACCATGGTTCCTGAATGCTATCTTTAAAGGTTAAAGCATTTAAACGATAGGAACAGCCAGGGGCGAAAAGAGGCCCATTTCAATTTGATATGTTGAGGTCCCGCAAAAAGCCAGACTGGGGGGTCTCTGAGCTCTTTGTCCTTTCCTTTCCTCCTGAACCTGAGATGGCCCCGAGGCCCAGGCTGGGCTGTGTTTCACTATCCTTCTTCCTTTCTCTCCCTATGTTGTAGTAAATTAGCCATTTCCAAAGGGCTCAAGCAGGGGAGGAAGTTCTCCATCCCTGACTTGCCTGCTGCACAGGGCGGCTTTGCAGGAAGGAACTGAAAGTAGATCAGGAAGGACTGGTGCATGAAGAGAAGAGCTGCACTTCTCCCAAGGGTTCAAAGCTTTCTTGAGACAAACAACATCCCTCTGCCACCATGAGCACTGCCAGGGTTGGGTGGAACTGGCCCCAGTCACCATCACTGTCTTCTCAGGGTGAGCTCATCTGCCTTTCATGGTAGATCTCAGGACACCTGCCTTCCCTGGAGGGATCAGGATCTGTCCCAGCACACTGTGACCAACAAACAGGTTTTTTTCCCATTTCCTGACCTTTTTTTTGTCCCTGTGCTTTGAGGCAGGCACAGGCCTGGCTCTTGTTGTTTTACACCCAGGCCAGGGCAGCCTGTCGGTGTGACTGCAGCACAAACAGCAGGACGGTCTTGCCGCACCACGGCTGTTTGGCTTGCAGAGATAGGAGAACACCCTGCGGACTTTACCCCACACTGTAATCCAAAGAGTACTCCTCAGTTTACTCTAACCTAAGCCTTTCTGCTAGCTGCTGCCTTTTACTGTGTTATCTGCTGTGATAGCCATGGTATTAATAGCAGCAACCCTCCTTGCAAAGAGCCGACTGCAGCTACAGTGTGGCTCCCACTGCGCTCCTTGCCTGCACTGCTATCTCTCTGTGCAAGGAAACACTTCCAGCTTTACTCCTCTGGTTGCAATTAATAGAGATCTCCATCCATTTATCCTGCATCAGCATAAACAGACCTATCTGGAGGTGGTGCCTGCTGTCAGCTCCCACCCTTTAAAATGATGCTGGAACTTGCTTGTACTCAGAGATGTGAGCGAAGGTCTCCAGCACTTTCTAGGCAAGAGCAGGGCTGAAGGTGACTACTGGGGAATAGGAGTGTGAAATCCTCTTTCTGGGAGCCCTGCCACAGAAAGGTCTTCTACTGTTGTGTTTCCCTGTTTTAAAGACATCTCTTTAAAAACCTTTACAAAAATAGGGAGGGATTTGCAAGCAATCATTTAATAGATCAGAAAAGCCCAACTACTTGATAAAGTTCTTTTACCTTTAGTAAAGCATGTTGGTACTGGAAAGCTGCCAGCTCTCCAGGGCTGTCCTTACAATGAGATGTTTTAGAATAGCTGCTGTTCAGGAAAGAATAGCTGTGTCTGACCAGGAAAGCTTTCTGAGGGTGTCTTCCAAGGCTTGCTTTTCTCATGGGAGCAGAGAAAGCTCCAAGAGTCACTTCGCTGTTATCATGACAGAGCTCATTCCTACTGTTGTAGCTGTGCACAGCTGCATGGGCAGGCATCAGTCCTGGTGAGTCTCTCAGGTGGAGAGAATAATGCTGACTATTGAGTGCTTAAAAACAGACTCTCTGGAATACAGGTTTTTTGGGAGAAGTGCTATCTACACCAAGCAAAGCCGGTAAACTGTGTGTATACCATAAGAAATTTAGTGCCCAAGTCCTTGGCAGAGACCTTCTCTATCAGATATTCATTATCTCCATCCTGCCCTTGGTGCAGCCGGGGGCTGTAGCTTTGCCAGAGAACTCTGAATTCCACAAGTTTCTACTTCTGCTGATCTTCAATCTGACACTTCCTAATAGCATCATGCAGAACAAGATTATACTGATCTTGTTCTAATATACACTAATTTCTTTGTCAGTCTTCATTTGATTTAGAAAATAGTTCTAAATCATCCCAGATTCTGATCTATAGCATTGAGCTAGCTCTCCAAAAAGATTCTGTGAAAGTCTATATTATAGACTTTTCATCCGATGTATTAAGGCATAGAAGCAACATGCAAAGATGATTGGAAAACTTTGGCATGGAAGTGTTTTTTCCAAATGATGGATGTGCAAAATCTTTTGGTATGAATCTTGAACTCCCAGAGGAAGGACTAGGTGGATGGCCAAAATATCTTGGTAGATGATGTAAAGAGAAAGCTCTAAAAATTAGTTCTAAAAATTTGGTATGTTAAGGCTGGAGTGGGAGGAACCTGACTCCGTTCAGTCAGAGGAAAATGTCTGATGTCTAAATATAAATCAATTCCTTCTCTTCCTCCTCCTCCTCCTTAAAAAAAAAAAAAAAAAAAAAAAAAAAAAAAAAAAAAGTAACATCCACGAACTTTTTATAGAAGAAACCTAATTCTGCTTCCTTGCAATTTCATTAATAAAAACCCAACAACCCCCCCAAAAAAACCCCAAACCAAACCAAAAAACCGTCTACAACCCTTCTAAGCACATGAAAATAGAATCGCGCTTCTATATGAAGTGTGCAGTCCTTATTCTGACCTCACTTTACAACAGTGTGTGAATATAAAGCTCAGCAGAAGTTGATGAATTTACACCCCTTAGTGTCCACTTGCAGAGTGTGCAAGTCTTGAACCGGAGCCCCAGCAGAGTGAGCCATGCAGGCAGGAAGCTGCACCAAGCTGCTTTTGAGGAAATCACACTTTTTGGATAAATATCAGTCAGCTGCAAACATTTTTCTCTCCAGGATGTGTGTGCTTTTCTAACATTTGGAATAAAAATGCGGTGCTAGGGATTGGGAATATAGTTTTCACATTTTTGATTACTCCAGCATTAAAGCAGCATGATAATATTAGTGGTAGCCTTTAACATGAACTTTGTTCTGTAACTTCCAGGCTTCAAAAACTAATGAGGAGTAAAATTGGGGGGAAAAATGTCTTCCGACAAGCTGGTCTTCAGCACCTTTTTAATGGATAACAGATTTGCCATCATCACACATCACTTGGAATATATTATGACAAGACACACAGGCTAATATAATGCATTGTCTACACAAGGCTACTATGTATTAGTGAATTAGTATCTTGAACTTGATACAGGATGATTCAGTTCCAGTTACAAAAGCTTTCAAACCATTTTCCTGGAAGAACCTGAACACCCAGTGCAAGTACTCAATGTAACCAAACAACATCAGCTGCTTTGTTACAGAAGTTGTAAAATGGTTTCTTTCTTTGGTGAAATTCGGAAAGAAAAGCATGGAAAGTGTTTGTAACTTTCAGCACTTAGTAACAAGCTTTCAGGAAAGCCGAGGACACAGACAGGGAATCAGAAATGTCCGATTTTCACTGTACTGGGTCCTGTTCTGAGAGATATGGGGAGCTGGCTGCACACTGAGCCTGGCTCATTTTCATTTCCAGTATTCAGATATGAATCTTGGATAGATGTTTTCAAATCTTTCAGCTGTCTGAGTGCTGGGTGCTCGCTGGTCTGACAGGTTTGGCTACCAGGAGAGTGCATAGAAAGTGTAAAAGCATTAAAAGTTCTGTCCCACACAGGGAAAGCAGGGTAATGAAAGAGATGTAAACTTAAAAACAAATATCTTGTCTTATTAAAAGACCAGTACATGCAAACCTTTGGTTATATAAAAAATTTTTGATCAACAGAGCAAGATTAGCAGATGAGAGTGCATGCTTAATCCAGCAGGCACAGCCATCTCCACCAGCTACAGCCAAGACTCCCTCTGTCTTTTCCCTGGCTGTAAATAGCAGATCTAGAAATCTATCTCTTGTCCTGGTTTTGCCTTTTCAGTCAAGAAAGTATAGGGAGACTTACAACAGTTTCAGAAGTGCTCTTCAAACTTCCCTAGGCAGGTTGACGACGGATAGTTGGAACTGGAATGACTCAGGAGCATTGAGTCATCTGCTGGCATTTCCCCTCTCCTCTCCACTTGTGCAAGCAATGATTTGTTTTCTTCCTTCTTCTTGATTAGCTCTATAATATACTCAGATTATAAAGTGAACTCGATTTTGTGTCTCTTGTATTATCTGTAGTGTCTCATTAGCCTCGGTACCATCATAACCCTTCTCTGAATCATCATTTGTATATGGATGTTTGACATATCAGCTGATTGTCCCTTTTTCCTTCCCCATCTCTTCTGAAAGCCAATGAAGCTATTTCTGTTGATACTTAAATATCACAATTTCTCCCACTATCACTAATAGCATAATGGCATTATGAAGAACCTTTCTGCAGTGCATTTTTGTGTGATGTAATGCAAACAAGATGGAACTCAATGAAGACATCATTAAATGTTACCCTCTTAAAATTCATTTAAGAATGAGCAAGAAGTTTGGGCAAAAAAAGAGTTGTTTTTCTGGGTCTAAGCATTGAACGAAGTATTTTCAGGACAGTTTCAGTCAGGGCAGATTTGACATGGAGAAGGCACTGTAATGTTTATATGCGTGTGACCATAAAAAAGCCTTGAGCGCACAGAAAATAGGTGTCTATGTGCCACTGCAGGCACTTGTGTCATAGAAATAGTCCTGTTTTCCCCCTTCTTGTAGGGTGAGGTGAGACTAATTTCCCTAGGGCTTATAAACATTTCTCCAGATATATGCTAAAATGGGGTTCAATGTCTCCTGCTTTTACATATCGGACAGTCAAAGTAATGCTCCCTGTGAACATTCTGATCTCTGTGATGTAGCGTGAGATTCTCGCATGCATATTGCTTTATTTTTGTTTTCTTGGCACCCATAGTCACAACCTGGTTTTCTCTTCTTCTGGAGACCTTTGTCCAGAGAGCTGCTACTTTTTAAAAATCAAATCATTAAAGCCATTGTTACTTTTTTTTTCCTTTAACACAGGATAACAAATTCTGGCAGGTTTTTAGTACTTGATATCCACAGGAACTAGCACTGCTTTGCAAACATCCTCAGATTTTCAAGGTCTTGTTCCACCAAATACAACCTGCATTTTTCTATTGTTTTCCTTTGTTCAGCTTCCCTGTTGTCTCATTCCATGTGGTCTCACTTGAGTCTTGTTTTAACCATGATAAGTTCTTTTGTTTTCCTATTCTATCTTATCTTCACAGCCACATTTATTTTTCCTATGTAAAGCCAGGCAAAATGTCTTGGTGTTACAGTGCTGATGTAGGGGTGCCCAGAAAGCCAGAAAATGCTTCTCAAGAAACATGGCTTGTAGATACCAGTGAGGCTGGGTGCACACACTTTGCTGGCTTGGGTCTTTTCCTTGATGCAGTTTTGCAATGCATTTGAGCAATTGTTTTGCTGAAGCAATGGGATGCTGAGCTGTCAGGCTTTCCTCATTCTGTGATCTCCTGAAAAGGCATGCAATTAGGAACTGTCTTAGGAAATTATAGCTTTTTGCCCTACAGGATAGGGAACATTGGGTTCAATTGGTATCCTTGATGAATTTGACTTCTGCAGAATTTTGTTCTTGATGGCAAAAAAAAAATTATCCCTAATATTTTGGGTTCATTTAGGGGCTTAACTTGAGAGAAGTAGTGCTTGGTGATGTCATCCTGCCCAGGGGTATTGCAGAAAGACTTGCTGTTGCTACAGACCTGCTGCAAAGGTGCCCGGGCTCTGCCCAGTACTGGCAGGCAGTGACGAGGCAGGAGAGCAGTGGTTGCTGTGTCAGTGCTTGGGGAAACAGCAGGCACTTCTGCAGAAAAATTTACTGCCCAACACCTGCCAGGCTCCGTTGTCCTCTGTGTGTCCTTAGGAAAGGAAAAGCATTGACAAGCAGGGCAGTGAAAGGTGGCAACGAGCGCATCTTTCCTTGCAAGTGTGTGAAAGCAGGTGCAGGTTTGAGGCTGTGCTTTTCCAAATGCAATAGTTTTGTCTGTGCATCCCCTGGCAAGTCACTCACAGGGGACACCCTTGTTCTTACTTGTTTAATTAAGCATTAACATGTGGGTGTTACCTTGCACAGAAATTAGAAGTCTCCCTTTCCATCACTTGCTTTATTTTAGCTTTTGGAATGGGTGAAGATTTGTTTTCCTTTCCAGAGTAGTCACGCTGTTATGATGGAGAAGCTGAAGGGTCCAATTACCCTCCCCTTGATGTTGTTTGTAAAGCAATTAGAACTGGCAGTGTGTGATTAAAACCAAGAAGTTATCACTCCTGTCTTGAGGCAGGAGAGGTGACTGTTTGCAGATGAATACGCACCAAGTCTACAACAGGAATAATTTCCTCAGCCAGTGTGTAACCGCCTCTCCTCTGTTACTGACTGCAGGTATAGAGCTGTGTAGTTTTTTGCGCATGAATTAACACTTGTAGCTAATAGCAGTAAACTCACAAATGGACTATTACTTTTTATAGCCTTTTAGCAGAGTCAGCCTAGTGGAGCAAAACTGTTAACAAATTACGATACATTTGACAGGACTTCAAGCAGGAATCATAACCCAGGAGTCACTGGTTGGGACATAAATGTAAAGTTGTCTGTAGAACAAGGCTGCATCTCAGCTGTTGTGTGGTGACAAGTGCTAAACCACAAAATAAGAATTAAGACCAAGAGTTAACCTTGGAGAGATTTTCAGAGCAAGGAACTGACTTCGTGTAATGGTTGTAAAGAGCCTGTCATATCTGTAGTGCTACAGGATATAAAATAACAACAGTCACAGTAAAAATAAGTCATATTTGTCTACTTATGACACTGTGCATATTTTAGACATTGTATGTTGATCAGGAAACCTGATCTGCTGAGGGGAGGGTCTTCAAACCATGGACAGAACATATTTGACAGCGCAGATGCAGGGATTTTGTGGTATTTGTTACTTGAGCATAAACCAAACTGGAGTAAGAATGGCTGTAGGAACTATCAAATATGTTCAAAACAAGTCACCTTTTCCAGCAGACACCCTGCTACAGCCTAACAGGGTGTGGAATTTCTGGTATGTGGCTACAGCTCCGTTGTTTTGTTTGTTCTTTTTTTTAATCGAGGAGGTGGAGGTGGCTGCACAGAGGCTGTGTTTGCAGAACATCTGGATGAGCACTGGCTCCTCTGGTGCGTCAGTGTTAACAGAGAGTAGCTGCCCACCTCAGAGCTTTCTGCCTCTCCACATCTGTGGCTTTCAACCCTGTCATTCTGCTTTTTATTCGAACTTTCATAGAGTATCTAATATCTTTTACCTCATCAAATCCCATCTCAAAGACAATCTTTTAGTCAGCTTTAACTTTTCCCTTATTTTGGAACTAGCTGGCAGGGCTCTTGCATCTGACATTGGTTCATTTTCTGCCTCACCTTTCCAGTACTCGACACTGCATTTTATAAGGCAGAGATGCAACACATGTCTTGAAGCCCCAGCATAAGCTCTACCCTACAGGGGGCTTTTCTCAGTGCATTCTTATTTTTGGGGCTTGTTGACTCTGTGCAGCATCACATCATACACCTGCATATGCTCCTATTGAGGAGTTCAGGGCAGTTCAGTCTGTCACCAGCTCCCCAATGGCTACACTTATTAGTAACTTAAAGCCCAAACTTAGAGACATTCAGGCTGATTTTATTCCTCTTTCTCTATCTTGAACCTTCGCTCCCCACTAGGATTGCTGAAACTTCATTCAACATAACTGAAGGCTCGTTCTCCTCTTAATACCTTGTGATATTCTGCTAAGAACATCCAATATTACAGTTCCAGCATAATTATATTTTCCCATAGGTGTAAAATGTGTCTGCATCAATAGCTTATTAAAAGAGTGTAATAAAAATTATGACCCCACAATTCTGTTATTAATATAACAATTCTGAGCCAAGAAAGCTCCTTGATCCTTCTTATGTGTCTGCTGTAACATGGTACAAGAGCAGAACACTGTAAGCCACTTTAATCCCTTCTTTTCACCCCCTAGCAATATACATTGGCCCAAGAGAATAACATGAATTGAAAGTTTAATTTATTAATATGCATAGTGATAATGTCAAAAGAACAATATATAAAACCCACACAGAACAGGATTACACGGTACATAGGGGAAAGCCTAGAGCTAATATTTAATATAGCAAAACACAGCCAAAAATAACTTCTCGTCCAAGGAGCAAAAGAGGGAGAGCTCTGCAGGTGCTGGAGCAGAGGAGCTGTGCAAGCAGCCTCTGCCTTCAAGTGAACAGCTGGACCCAGCCATCCATCCTCTGGCTGAGCTTCCTCTCTGCTGGGAGGCACAGAGATCGTGGTGCTTTCCATGAATGCCAACTGTTGGGCAGTGACTGAAGTTCCCAGCTATCACTTTTTCAACTTTAAAGTCTCTCACTGCTGCAATTTAACAGTGCACACCAGAATCACAGCAGCAGACACAAGCAACACAGGTGGAGAGCAAGCCACAGCAAATGGGGAGCCTCAGAGCTCAGAGCACTTCCTCAAGTGAAGCATGAGACCAACTGTTCACTTCAGCTGAATTGTTCACTTAAGCTTGGGTGAGCAAAGTTTCACCAGTAAGCAAAGTATCCTGCAGCCTTAGCAGAGGTACAGCCACATTAGCATGTCACTGGATTTGCCAGAAATGAGCAATTTGCCCCAGAGTCTCAAATCAGTAACACTCGTGTGAGTGGAAAGCTATTCAGCCTCCAAGGGACCGGCAGGTTTCACACACTTTCTAAAGTTTGCTTTCCGGCCCCTTCCCTAAAATGAACAAGGAAGGAAAGGATAAATGTGAAGGAATAAAACTCAGTACTTTTTCAGTATTACTGAATGTTCAGTGTACAGCCAGGGGAGCAGAACTCACTCTTGGAGGACGAGTTGAGAGAGGGGTGAGATGGGGGGTTCCCTGGCTTCCCTGCAGGTTTCCCACTCTGCCATGCACTTCTTAAGTGGTGGGATGAGGTCCAAGATGACTGTCTATCCTGCCTGCTGCTTGGCACTGTCACCTCCCTGTACATGCCCACCAGAGAAACTGCAATAGCAAATAAGTACGTGGTCAAAATACGGGACCTACTTGTCTCTGTTGATTGAAGAGTCTAGGTCTGGCAGCCAGGGCTCTCTTAGCTGTTGTGTCTGTAGATTCATCTCCTGTCTGATTCCTCTTCCAGCCTTCCCCAGCTCTAATCTGCTTGCTGTCCTTCCCTTTGCTGGAGTTGATTACTCCCTTCATGGCGTAGTCTGATTTAGAAGAGCCAGGTCAGCTCAGCAAAGCTCTGCTGCTTTAAACTAACTCATCTCCTCTTGAATGCCACACAAGATGCTCAGCTCTTATATAGCAATAATCTCTAAAAGTCAGGAGGAGGCTGTGGAGATGAGAATTGAGGGCAAACCAGGAGAGCTACCTCTCAGCTGAAACACCGGCAGCTGGGAGAGGCTGTGTGCCCACAGCCTGGCTCTGCTGCATGCTGTAGATCAGAGTCCACAAGCACAGCAGGAGAAGAAAAGCAGTTGGGGTTGCCCTCCCAGCCTCTTCCTGAGGAGGGATAGATAGAAGAGGATGTTTGTAGCTGCAGTTCTTGTATAAGTTTGTTGTCTCTGAAGCTTTTCTCACTGGTGTTTTTCAAGTGCCGGAGCCTGGGCAGGTTAACACAGGTCTCAGCTGCCCTGTGCGGAGGTGTCACGTCACGCTGCCTGGTTTTTATACATGGGGCTTCCGTGATTTATTTGCTGCTTCTTTTAAAAGCTTTATTTCTCTCTAGTTGGCTAAATTAATGTATTTGTAGTAGTTCAAAATGGGTGACTAACAGCAGGCTGGGCCCCTGGCTGAGCGGAGGAGGAGAGTTTTCCCCCTTCTTCCAGGAGAGAGGGGTCAGGAAGAGCCATGTGTCTGTCTGGCCTCTGCAGACTTTCAGGGCCTTTGTGATATTCTCCTGCTTTCCTCCTGTGGTTGCCATTGCTCTGCAATTTCCTGTACTGTCATAATTTTTTTTGAGTTTTATTTTGATACTTGTTAAATATGTGATTATATTTTGCTTTGCTCAAAGCTTCATGTGGTGTGTGCCAGGGTTTTATCAGCAATAGTGCATTGGACTGACACCCAAGGGAAAACCAAGGCTGCAAGGAGGAGGTTTGCCCAGGGGTTTACATATAATGTGTGGGGTAAGTGCCAGGGAAGCCGTGGGCCAACACAGGCCCAAGTCACTTGGAAGGGCAGCTGTGAATACTGTGTTCATAGTAGTACAGTCCAGAGCAGGGTGAGGGGACAGGCAGCAGAGTTATGCCCAACATCAGGCTTCTGTACTGGTGAAGCTCTTGCTGGACAGAAAGTAGAGTGGTTGTACCTGCTCCATTGACCAGAGGAACATGAGGCTGAAGACAGGTAAGTGAGTCTCACTGGCAAAGTGAGTTTTACGTCAGAGGGTCCCCAGGTGGTTTCTGCTCTGTCATTGCATAAGGAAAAAAAAATTGGTTTGCACAGTTTCTGTGGTTTTAAATATCTCATTGTATTGCATCAGTCAGATGTGGGGATATGATAGATGGGGTGAAAAAGAAATATGTGAGACAGAAAATGAAGAAAAGTGCCATCCTGGTAGTACAAATGATTCTGCCCTGGGCTGAAGAGGGCAGGAGAGAATATGACAGACAAGTGCTCAGCCAGAGTTGAAAGGCAAATCTGAACTAGAAGAAAAAGGAGGGAGTGATTCTTCAGCAAAGGAAAAAAAGATTAAGATCTGACCTAGATACAAAGATCATTCCCATCCTGGCCCCCATTTGCTAGGTCAGGGGAGGTAATGAGGAGAACAAGGCACCCCTAGGACTGCTACAAAATTCCTCCAAGGTTTTGAGCCCACATAAGGAGGCTCACCAGGAAACACAAAGCAGCTGTGCTGCACCATGTTTGAGCTGGAGTCTGCCTGGGTGATGGGGTCAGGTTCAGGGGATCCAAACCTATTGACTGTGTGTCCCCATTCCTCAGCTCCTCACAACATCAGGTAAAAGCCAACAGGCAGAGGATGGGGCCTGTGGAACCACGGGTGATCATTCTGTCAGCCTGCGAGTGAGAGGCTTTTACGCAATGCTGGCTTAACAGCAGCACCTCAGCTCCCACCGTGCATGGGATCTGACCTCCTCAGCTCTTTTCATGTGCTTTTCCCCTGCCCTGGGAAGGGTCAGGCTCTTGCTGTTGGCCACTTCAAAATAAGGGTGTGTAGCTCAGCTGAACAATGTGCCCTAATGACAAACTGCCAGTAGGTGACAAGTTTAAAAATATCGAGAGATATGATGAGAAGCAGCAGAAGAATAGAACTAGGAGTAATAAAATGAGGTTGGTAAAGGAAGAATCACCTGAAAAGTCTCCTGGGAGGTCTGCTATGCTGAGGCATGGCCTCTTGGATAAATGTGAGCCTTCCTATGAAACCATTCATGAATTATGTGAACTCTTTGCTTTTAAATGCCTTCTAGCAGAGACCGCCATCCGTATCAAGTCACCTGTTAACTCTTGATATTTCCAGCCTCTTTTTTTTGCCTGTTGCCACTACCCTGATTACAAGGCTTTCTTATACTGAAGAGTCATTCAGTCTTATCTGGCCCAGCAAGGCTTCCTCTGTATGGATCGTACCCACAAGAAATTAAAAGAATATATATTTCTTGCTCAAAATTCAAACAATTTTACTTGGCCTTCACTATTACATTTGTATTCTGGATGTGAGGGAAAATTTTAAATGTGCTTGAAGTGACAACTAAATTCCAGTTTCATTTTTAAAAGTGGCTCAGATACCTCATTAATGGTGAATCCCACCCACTTGAATTTGGGTCCATTTAAATTCTGGACAAGGCTTGGATCACATATACCTCCAGGCTGAGGTCTCTGATTGTAACTGAATCCAGGCCTTTGTGCTTAAACTCTCTAATGTGAACTGTGAAGGAAAAACATGCACATGGACACTGTTGATAAAACCTGTGGGTACTTCAGGGAGATCTATTTAAGTAATGTTAAGGTTTTTTAATGGAAAAACATATTTTGCATTTGTTTTTCACAGGTCTTTAGAGTCTGACAGTGAATACAAACCCCCTCACGTGTTACAGGAAAATAAACCTTTTGTCTGCTGTTTTTTTAAAAACATGACACACAGTGCTCTTTACCATTCCAGAATTAGAGAAAACATTAATTCGATCCATTTAAGTGATGAATGCCCACAAAATGAAACCTTTTTTTTTTTTCTGGAGTGGTGACCTTGGGCAGATTAGAGCAGCTAGGTAAGAAATCCAGCAAGTATTTATCAAAGGCTTCTAAGACAGTGCAAACTCTAGTGAGTTCAAAAGCAAGAGACTTTCAGTCTTCATACAACTGACAGGGTCATAACGTTTCAAGAATGCCAGGAATCCATGTGGCTGTTCCATTAAACACCCCTGATTAGTGAACGTGCTGATAAACTAGAGAGTCAGAGGTCAACATTTCGGAGCCCAAGGTACCCAGGTATCTGAAAAAGTCTCCAGAATTCCCGCACCTCTCGCCCAGTTAACCCCTTCCATCACTGCACCCATGGAGGCTTGAAAATGGGAAAAGAGTGCCTCACACACAGCATTTCCCAGACAATTCTGCAAAGATGTTGAGTTATTCTGAAAACTATGGAAAAATTACCTCAGGCACCTCCCATGGAAGTGTTCGTGACAGCTGCTCTTTGATTTCAGCTCGAGCTCAGAGTTAGTAAATGTGTAAAACCCCACCTTGCACTGACTTATCCAGCCTCTCTTCCCTCGACTCCAGGTGGTACCATGATGGCAGCAGGCTGTGCATTAAAACATCTCCAGAGCCATCACATTGCAAACACGAGAGTGGTTTCAAAATGCTCAGGACTAGTCACACCACCCTGTCGCTGCACTGAGCTCTCCTCTCTGCTCAGGTTTTGTTGCAAGAGTTACAGCTCTACTCCCGCCAAGTGCCTCTGGCAGGCAATTGGGAAATCTGTGAAAATACGGGCTGTGTGCCTGAGTGTCGCTTTTGCAGGACATTGGTTTAACTGCAGCACAATCAGGAGGGTCCCAGGAAGGCTGAATTATCCCAGCAGCTCCCCAGGGTGTTAGCCCATTTTCCAGGCAATTGCCCTAACTGGCAAGTTCCCTCCATGGATGCCGCTTCTGCCTCAGTCTCCCAGGCAGAGATGCAAAATTTAACCGGTCCTGCGATATACGGCTTTTCATTCCACACGCTGATTATAAGCTGCTGGAGGCACTAAGGATTTGTGTCTGCTGAGGGCCACAGCGTGACCCCATCAGTTTCTTTGAAAATCAATAGGAAAAATGTTGGAGAATGCAAAAGAAGCAGGAACAGTCAAAGTAAAGACAAGTGATGTCCTGTAATGGCTGTAATGATTCTGAAACACGCAAGGTCACAGATAATCAGGAATCTAATTCTCCTTTGAAAGAATCTGTCAAGTTACTTCCCTACCTCAAAAACAACTGCTGATTGATGTTATTTATGGGCTAACAAACTTATTGAAGGCAGTCTGAATGGAGGTTGTACAGCCTTTACTATCCAGGTGGAATTAGGTAGCCTCAGCTGTAGAAAAAAAAGCAGGTAAAGAGGTTTTCATTGTTGTAGTAAAACACATGGATGGGATGTGTTTCACAAAGTGCCAACACTGCTGCAAACCAGAGCCACAATGCAGCAGTTCCATTAATCAAACCCCCAAGAGTTTACACTTGCGAGATCTCCCGATTTGGCTGCTTCACTGTGCTGCAGTTGTTCAGAATTGTTGTGAAGTGGGGAGAAAAGACCCAGGAAGGATGGAGGTGCCTTGGGACTGGGCAGAAATGTGCAGAGAGGTCAGAGCTGGGCAGGCACTAACATGAGCCTTACTGAAGGAACCAATATCTGGGGGCTCTTTCTCAGTGTATACTGCTCAGTGTGGATTGCAGGTAACACTTCAGGAAGAGGACATTGAACTCTGCAGGCTGTATCTGGGAGGATTTTGATGCCAGTTTGTACCAACATACACCCCAATGTGCTGGCTAGAGCTGCAAAGCAGGACAGTCTGTATCTAACACTAAATGTCAGATCCCTTCCTCTCTACCACAGCTCTACCCAGCTGGCTTTTGGTTTTACTTCAGATTGTAAAGAGCAAGGGCAGAGCTGTCTCCTCTAGGAGGGAGGTAAAGGATTTTACAACAAGTAACTGGGTTGGTTGATAAGAGAAGCTCTTTTCCCTGGACTGTGTGTGTGCTTGGAGCTGGCGGTGAGGGAGCTATGGCATGCATCCAGATCCAAAGCAACCTCCAAACTGTAGAGATGCAAGGAAAATTTGGACTTCAGCACAAGCGTGGGTGTCAGCTCAAAATGTATAATGCAAAATTGACTCACAGCTCAAAGGCCAGGGCCATAAGCAGGGAAGTAGCAACCCCACCACCCACAGATTTTGGGATTAGGCTAGCTGGCAAAGTCAGCCAGCAGAAGGCCATATGAACCTCTTGTGTAGATATAATTTAAAATACATTGTAATTGTGAACTGCATTCTGAGAAGTTTATTGTAATAGGGGGTCTTAGAGTTTGTTGGTTTGGGAGGTTTTTAAAGAAGGTCCTTAATTTTTTTCACAGCTAATTCAACCTCAGCAAGCTCCTAGACTTGAGGGGAGATGGGTGGTCCTTTCCGAAGAAAGAGCAGTGTAACTACACTTGTTTGGATCATTTTAACTTCCAAGATGTGGGATAGAGAAAGACCATAAGAAAATGTGGTTGCAACACGAAGGAGAGAACATATGAAAATATGTGATGAGTGAGATGTGAAACTCAGGCAAAGATGAGGTTTTGGCTGGCTCCAGCTGGGTTCAGCTGGCCCTCAGCACTGAGGATTCAATGCAATTCAAAGAAGAAATTCCAAATTCCAAACACAATAAAAATCGTTGTTCAAAATGAAGTTATTTCTGCAAAGTGACAGGCAAGAATTTACCTCACTCCTAATTTACACAACATCAATGTGTAGAAAGCAGAGACATGAATAATGAGATAGACAGTAAACATTGCAATGTCTAAACTTCCCTGTATGGTTATGAATTACAAATTATGTATTTCATCACATCCAGGTATTATTTTTTGGCAGTGAGGTTGTTCATGGTGTGGTATTTTGTTATCTAGATTTTTGTATCGCTTGAACAAGAACTTTGAAACTGCAAATATGGTCAATACCCAGTGCAGGCACAGCATGGCCGGAGCACATGAGAGTCTGTTCTGCCAGAGCAGTGCTGGGGTTCTGACAGGACAACTGTCAACAGTCAAGATCCAATGATGTGTAATGTGTGTGTGTGTCCCAGCAATATCCTGTTTCATCAGCATTCACCCTTTCCTCTCCCTTCTATTATTCAAAGTTTTTTTTAAAAAAAGTTCTTATAAGGGGCACAAGCATAACTTTCACTCCAGCACAAAACCCTTCTGGTGCTTTTGTTGCTCTGTATGTGGTAGACTCTTTCTCCTTCTCCCCAGCACTGAAGTATCTGGAGCCCAGCTTTGTAGTCAATATTTCAGGCACATTTTTGTGGCCTCATAGTTCTTATTTCGTTTTTTAAAAGGAAAAAAAAAGCTATTTTAATAATCTGACCTGCATTTTAATAATTTCTAATGTCTGTGGTATCCATCCAGATGTGTTTTTGCCTGCCTGACCCTCCTGTCAATGCCTATTAATTTCATGACAATCTTTTCAAGTGTGTTTGGAAACAAACAGGGAAAAGTTACTCTAAGGTCAAGAATGAGCCAAGGGAGGTGAAACAGGAATGATCATGCTCACTACAATAGAGAGCATGATATTTCTGTAGCTTTTTCTGTCTTGCTCTTAAAGCGAGCTCTATGCATACAGATCAGTAAAGCATCCCAGAAGAGGGAAGCTGCTACTCAAGTCCTGGAGGTGAGAGGAGGAACCAAGGCATATTACCAAAGGGAATCAGTGAGTCAGTGGCAGAACAAGGAGGTCCAGGGCTCTAATCCTTCACAAGCTCTTCTGATGGACAAGTGAAACATGAATGTCTCAGTCAGAGTGAAGGCTTTGACTGCTTAAATAACCGTGCACCGGAATAACCTGGGGGATAATTGGTGTTGAAAAACTTGGGAGCCAAAAGGGCAGCAGAACTGGTGAGGCTGAAGTGTCCACAGTGTGCAAAAAGCTTACCTAGACCTGTAGCTTTCTTGATTTGATACACTTACCAAGTCAATGTAAACCAAAATCTTGCTAATTGTTTAAACTGAGAAACAAACTTGGTTTTCTTTGAGAAAACCGCAGGAGAGGCTGCTTTCTTCGGGGTTTCATTATTCTGCCCTGTTGGTACAGCTGGACAGCCTTCAGCTCTTCAAAGGAGAAGTGAAGGAACACCAGCCAAAGCTGGATGAAGTAAAGGATGGGGTGTCAGTAGTATCGGGATGTCAGTAGTCCTAGATGAAGCCTGCCCCAGCTCCGTGGACAGCTGGTGCGTTGGCAAACATGGACTCTTCTCCCTAGAGTTTCTCCTGTGGAAATGAGGGTGCTTGCCAAGGGACTGGTGGGGTCTGGCAACGCGATTTTTGGAGCCTTCTCGGTATGGTGAGAAGCACTTCTGAGGACAGGGCGGCCAAGCCTGAGCTGGCAGTAGCACACAGCCGGGAGAAGCCTCTGCGAGGAGGCGGCGGTGTGAGCCTCCCCGGCCTGGCGCAGCCGGCGGGAGCCCATCCCCGGGGAAAACACTTCAGCTCGGAGCGAAGTGAGTGTACCAGGCGCTAAGCCGCTGCGCCGGGGGAGCGGCGTGAGGGATGGAAGCGGTGGGAGTGATGGGAGCGGTGGCAGAGGTGGCAGCGCTGGGCGTGGTGGGATGGATGAGCGGTGGGCGCGGTGGCAGCTGTGGGGTGGATGGCAGCGGTGGTGGCAGCGGTGGTGGCAGCGGTGGTGGCAGCGGTGGGGCGGGTGGCAGCGGTGGTGGCAGCGGTGGTGGCGCGGCTCCCCGCCCGTCCCCGCCCGTCCCCGCCGAGCGCGGCCGCGCCCCGGGGCCCGCGGGCGGCTCCTGCGGCGGCAGCGCCCCCCAGCGGCCGGCCCGGCCCGGTCCCGGTCCCGCTCCTGCCGCGGTCCCTTCCGCGCTTCTGGGACTGACGCAGCTCCGTGCCGGAGGACTAGGAATGGGGTGAGGCTCTCCGGACACTTTTCGGAGCGCTTCGAGCGACTGTGTGACCTGGTGTCCCCGCAGGGTTCGTGGATGTCCGGCAGAGGGATCCCTTCAGGCCGGGAGAGCCTCTGGGTGGCCCCAGGAACCAGCCACACACGCGTCTGTACCAGCCCAGGGGTACATGGGGACACAGAGTGTCCGGAGTCTCTCGGCCATGTGTGGGAGAGTCCCGACCGTGCTTTCCCGGGTGACCACAAGTTGAAATTTCATGTTTCGTTGAGCATTCAAAGAAAAAAGGAAGGTCGGATTTTGTAGAGGGCTTTTACTAGAGGAAATTAAAAAATATGTATCTGACATATCTGAAGACTTGGTTTTAACTTGCATCCTGATTGTTCCAGATGTTCCGCAGATGTCAAAGGGAACTAGGCATCAAAACAGCAGAACAGGTTTGTTTCAATATGTTCTAACTTTAGTATTGCCAAAGAATTAAAAGGCCTGGGTTTGCTTTGATTTTTCCTTTCACTAGTAGCTTCAGTGTCTATTAATTGTCTACTAATCAAATTGAAGGTGAATTAGTTCCTTTTTGTTTCACCCAGCATGAGGCTGATATACATCCTGATCCTGGCTGCTTCCCAATCTCCTCTCTTTGGGTTTGTATGGTACGGAGCAGCTCTAGGAAAAGTGCTATAAACATTGGCAGCGATCGATGCACAACCACGGGGGTAAAAATAGAGAGCTGAGCTCTTCCACAAAGTGCTTATAAAATCCATCAGCTTGGGGCTTCCCTCTTTAGCTCTTCCCTTGATAAATTTCAGGATGCATGGAAGAGTTGAAAGCTGCAGGAAAGGTTGGAAACAGCTTCAGTCCACTGAACAAATCCCCTTAAAAGGGCCCAGCACCCCTGGGAAGCAACAGACAGGGCAAAGGGTCCCTCCACAACTTGAGGAAAGGAGCTGCAGCCCCTAGGGGCAACAGCCCTTGTCTTCTCCCGGGGGAAAGGTGGGATGAGGGAAGAGTGTGCTTCTTCCTGGCCTGGGCCTTCCCTTCCCACTCTCTTTTCTCTTCTTTGTACTTCTGACTAAGTGAGACATCAACATTCAACTAAAATTTAATGTGCAAAAAATGCACTTTTTCAGGAATCATTCAAAAATCAAGATTGTTTCCATTGTGTCATCTAGGTGCTCCTAAGACTCCTAAGGGGAATTTATTTGCACTGAAGGAGATGCCATCAGTGTCCGACACTGTTTGTAGTGTTTCCGTGTCTATGGAAACTGGAACCTGAGTGATGGACTGGGCACGGGTACAGAGGTCCGTGTCCCTCGAACAGAGCAGATACAATCTGTGTGCGTGTTCTTAAAGGAGTGTGGTGATACAAGTTCTGTGCACCTGTGTGGACGAAGGAGAGGGGCGGTACCAGCGCTTCTGTACGGCATGGCACACTTTGCACACGGGCTTTGGAAGGAAGGGGTGGCTGTGCGCTTTGCCGAGGTCCTTGCGCCGGGCACCGCGTGCGACCTGAGCTGCGGCCGTGCCCTGACCCGGGCCCGGCCCGGCCCGGCCGCCGAGAGCCCACGGGGGCTCTGCCGCCAGGGGGCGCTGGAGCGGGCGGGCGCCAGCCCTGGGAGAGACCTGAGAAAGTGTGAGAGTGCGCGTATAAAAATATATATACATTGTATGTGTGTGTATATGTGTGTGTGTATGTATATGTGTGTGTATGTACAGTGAGAAAGTGTGAGAGTGCGCGTATAAAAATATATATACATTGTATGTGTGTGTATATGTGTGTGTATGTACGTGTGTGTATGTATATGTGTGTGTATGTATAGTGAGAAAGTGTGAGAGTGCGTATATAAATATATATACATGTGTGTGCGTGTATGTGTGTGTATGTATAGTGAGAAAGTGTGAGAGTGCGCGTATATAAATATATATACGTGTGTGTGTATGTATATGTGTGTATATGTATATGTGTGTGTATGTATAGTGAGAAAGTGTGTGTGTATATAAATATATACATGTGTGTGTGTATATGTGCGTGTGTATGTGCGTGTGTATGTGTCTCCGTATGTATATCTATGTATGTGTGTACATGTATATGCCTGTGTATACGGGTGTCTGTGTGTGTCTGTGTATATGTCTGTGTGTGTGTCCGTCCATGCGTATGTGTCTGTGTGCGTGTGTGTGTCCATCTGTGTCTGTGTGTGTGTCCATCCGTGTGTATGTGTGTGTTTGTCTGTGTATGTGTGTGTCCCTTCATGTGTATGTGTGTGTGTCCGTGTGTCTGTCCATGCGTATGTGTGTGTCTGTGTGTCCATCCATGTGTATATGTGTGTATGCGTGTGTGTATGTGTGTGTGTCCGTCCATGTGTATATGTGTGTATGTGTGTGTGTCTGTGTGTCCGTCCAGGTGTATGTGTGTGTGTGTGTCTGTGTGTCCATCCATGTGTATATGTGTGTATGTGTGTGTGTCTGTGTGTCCGTCCATGTGTATGTGTGTGTGTGTGTCTGTGTGTCCATCCATGTGTATCTGTGTGTATGTGTGTGTGTCTGTGTGTCCGTCCATGTGTATGTGTGTGTGTCCGTGTGTC